>NC_083405.1:123307083-123615591 GCF_020745735.1 Hemiscyllium ocellatum | reverse complement strand
ATGGCCCAAAGGCAACTCATTTCAGCATCGGTCATCACTTAGATTTTGACACCAAGTCACATAAATGGGCATTGGGACAGATGACTAAAAGCTGGGTTAAGACAGGTAGGTTTGAATGGAACATTTCAAAAGGAGGCAATCTGGGAGAGACAGAAAGGTTTAACACAAAATTGGAGGTGTAGTGGACAACGAAGAGGGTTACCTCAGATTACAACAGCATCTGGACCAGATGGGCCAATGGGCTGAGAAGTGGCAGATGGAGTTTAATTCAGATGAATACGAGTTGCTGGATTTTGGGAAAGCAAATCTTAGCAGGACTTATACACTTAATGGTAAGGTCCTAGGGAGTGTTGCTGAACAAAGAGATCTTGGAGTGCAGGTTCATAGCTCCTACGGAGTGGAGTTGCAGGTAGATAGAATAGTAAAGAAGGCATTTGGTATGCTTTCCTTTATTGGTCAGAGTATTGAGTACAGGAGTTGGGAGTCATGTTGCGGCTTTGTAGGACATTGGTTAGGCCACTGTTGGAATATTGCATGCAATTCTGGTCTCCTTCCTATCGGAAAGATGTTGTGAAACTTGAAAGGGTTCAGAAAAGATTTACAAGGATGTTGCCAGGGTTGGAGGATTTGAGCTACAGGGAGAGGCTGAACATGCTGGGGCTGTTTTCCCTGGAGCATCGAAGGCTGAGGGGTGACCTTATAGAGGTTTACAAAATTATGAGGGGCATGGATAGGATAAATAGACAAAGTCTTCTCCCTGGGGTCGGGGAGTCCAGAACTAGAGGACATAGGTTTAGGGTGAGAGGGGAAAGATATAAAAGAGACCTAAGGGGCAACTTTTTCATGCAGAAGGTGGTACATGTATGGAATGAGCTGCCAGAGGATGTGGTGGAGGCTAGTACAAATGCAACATTTAAGAGGCATTTGGATGGGTATATGAATAGGAAGTGTTTGAAGGGATATGGGCCGGGTGCTGGCAGGTGGGACTAGATTGGGGTGGGATAGCTGGTTGGCATGGACAGATTGGACAGAAGGGTCTGTTTCCATGCTGTACATCTCTCTGACTCTCTATGACTCTATCACAGGATTCCAGAGATTAGGGTCCAAGCAGCTGAAGGCAGGGCAAAAACAGCAAAGCTGATTGGTTAAAGCTTCACTGGCACTGTCAGAGGATAGAGGTTTCACATCTCCCATCTCTTGACCTCTTCAGAATCACAGAATTGTTAGTGCAGAAGGAGGCCATTTGGACTTCTTGCATGCTATTTCTATCCAAATAATCATCCAATGCTTCCTTGAAAGTCTCAATTGAACCCACTTCCAGGAGCCTAGAAGAACACAGCAAACCAGGCAGTATCAGGAGGCTCCTGTCTGTTGTGGTTCTGCTCGCCAAGCTGGAAGTTTTTGCTGCAAACGTTTCGTTCCCTGGCTAGGGAACATCATCAGTGCTGTTGGAGCCTCGTGTGAAGCGCTGCTTTGATGTTTCTTCCGGTATTTATATTGGTTTGTTCTTGCCGCTTCCGGGTGTCAGTTTCAGCTGTAGTGATTTGTATGTATGCAAACCAATATAAATACCGGAAGAAACATCAAAGCAGCGCTTCACACGAGGCTCCAACAGCACTGATGATGTTCCCTAGCCAGGGAGCGAAACGTTTGCAGCAAAAACTTCCAGCTCGGCGAGCAGAACCACAACAACGGATACCCGAGCTACAAATCTTCAATCAGATTTTAAACACTTACGGGCTCCTGTCTGTCTACCTCCAATTCCAACATATGCAGATTTTTCTTAGTCTCCGCCACATTTCCTTACCCTAATCTATGCTCTCACATTCTCGTTCCCATTATAAGCTTCGCCCTATCCAGTCTGCTCATGATTTTGCAAATGTTTAAGAATTCTCCATTAAGCCTTCTTCTTTCCAAGGAGAATACTGCCAACTTTTCAATCTATCCGCTTAACTGAAGTTTCTCATTCTTGGAACCAGTCTTATAAATCGTTTCTGCATTCTGTCCAATGCAGCCATGTCTATCTTACCGTGTGGCATCCACAAATATACACACTTCACTGAGTTCTAACAAGGGGCTTTGTGGGCGACACGGTGGCACAGTGGTTAGCACTGCTGCCTCACAGCGCTACAGACCCGGGTTCAATTCCCGCCTCAGGTGACTGACTGTGTGGACATGTGACATGTTCTCCCTGTGTCTGCTGTTCACCCTCCTGGTGCTCCGGTTTCCTCCCACAGTCACAAAGATGTGCACGTCAGGTGAATCGGCTGGCCATGCTAAATTGCCCGTAGTGTTAGGTAAGGGGTAAATGTAGGGGTATGGCTGGGTTGCACTTCAGCGGGTCAGTGTGGACTTGTTGGGCCGAAGGGTCTGTTTCCACAATGTAAGTAACCTAACCTAAAGATCAAGACAAAGTCCTTGCTCTTGCTCTTCAGCCTTAAAACCATGCAAGGTCTCTGCACTCTCTAGATCTGACCTCATTTCCATCCTCCACTTCCTTCTCACCAGTCTTGATCCTAAACTCTGGAAATCCTACTAAAACTACTTCCCTTTACCTCTGTTCTTTAAAACTCTGCTTAAAATCTACCTCTATAGTCAAATTATTGTCACCGATTTCAAAGTCATTTTTTATGGCTTACTGGCAATTTTCATTGCCTGGCACTCCTGTGAAGCCTAATGGGATGTTTTATTATTTTCACGGCGCTGTACAAATATGCAATGTCATGGGTTTAGCCGCACGGACTCGAAGCACTAAGGCGGGGGAACGTGAACTCAGAAACACGGCTGAGCTACGGGCGGGAGTTGTTCCAAAGGCCACCTAACTTTGAGATAAGACTATAAGATAAACTTCATTCTCGCTTTATATTCTGTGTTTAGGTTTATTTGCAGTGTTTTAAGATGGCGCCGGAGTGGTGACACGAAACCACACTTTTCACTGTATTTGTAATCAATAAACGTGACAATAAATCAAATCGAATTTAAACAAAGATCAAATGAGTACAAATGGAAGTTGTTGCTGGTACCCAGTCTGCTAAGGCGGAGAGTTACCGGACCCTGGGAAAGATTCCCCAATTTGTTATGGCTTTAGATCGGACACCCCCAATCGCGCTTTATTCACCGTCACCACCCCTACCCTCTCTGGGCTGGTTTTACAGCAGCGAGACATCAGCTGCAGCGATGGTGGAGCAGGGGCTCCAGTCGCAGCCCAGGTCAGAAACCTTAATAAGTACTGGGACTCAGGCCAATGAAGCTGAATTCTAGTTCGATACTTTGTTTTCATTCTTTTGTATCTCAAAACAACGCCGGATTGTGGTGACAGAACACTTTTCACTTTTTCTCCGTAGATATGGGTGTCAATAAAACACGCATTCATTCGTTCAAAGTTAATTTAAAAATGGATCCTTCGTTGTGGATAGCTTTCTCCCAGACCCAAATTAAGTTATGTTTTAAAAATCATCAATTTAATCAAGCGTTTTTGAGTGAATAAAGAGTAGATTTATTAATTACTAAATGCAAGAAGAATTGATGGCAGATGGTATTAGTTTAGAATGGTATCATGATCAATGCCGAAGAATCTGCCCCTGTGCTGTACTGTTTTATGTAATTAGTAACGTAGCACACGGGCACACAGATCAGAACGAAGAGGGGAGTTTAAAAGAGTTTTTAAAAAAGAAATGCGACATACATTTGAATTTTTTGTGAAGAGTGGACAGGTGTGGCCATGCAGTGGAGGTTACAGGTGATGATGACACTGTTGTTGAACAATCAATATCAAGATTTTTAGTTTTGCTGGTTGGGTTGAGAACCGGTTCTGATTCCTTTTGACCATGACGGAATTCCAGCTGGCAAGGTGAGCTAGAGTCCTTTTGTTTTCCTGTTGCATTTTGTTTGACCTGCTGATCTCTACTTAGAATCTGGGTATTCCTTTACCTCCAGTGCAGGGGTGACAAGGGGATATTTCTTTGGCTGTAACCTTCGTAAGTTAAAGCCTAACACTTAAGCCCAGCCTTGTTGCACACATTCCGGAGTCAATGCACGGTGGCCACAGTGCTTAGTAGTGCTGCCTCACAGCACTGGGTTCAATGCCCGTCTCAGGCAACTGTCTGTGCACATTCTCCCCGTGTCTGCAGGTGCTCCGGTGTCCTTCCACATGTGAATTGGCCATGCTAAATTGCCCGTAATGTTAGGTGAAGGGGTAAATGTAGGGGAATTGGTCTGGATGGGTTGCTCTTGAAGGGCCTGTTTCCACATTGTAAGTAGTCTAACCTTTTAAAAAAAACTGGCATACATAAGAACCTCAAGTCCACAAGCACAAACATGAGACCCTCATACTCATAAACACACTCCAAAAGAGTTGAAAATGGCTTTGTAACTTGTGTTTATATGTGATCCTCAAGAGGAAAACACAAAAAGTGTCCACGGATCAGTACATAGAGTCATAGAGTGTATGACGATTGAACATCAAATCCTAGTTACTTCCCTTCAGCCCTTCTGATTTTCCTTCACATGTCTGCGATTAAGATGGCCACCCCTCCATGATGGAACATTAAAAACATAAGTTGTCACATCCATCCAAGAAGATTCCTTGGTTGACCTAGTCTACAGTTTGCAAGAGAAGGTTTGCTGAGGCTCAAACTGTGCTTTGTACTAGTGCATGAATTGCAAATTGGTTTCATCATTTGGTGCAGTCCAGCATAAATTGAGTATGTTTTACTCAGAATGTTAAAGTTTAAGTAGTTTAAGTTTAAGCGAGGCCACTGATGCCTTCAGCTATCTTTATTGGTCTGGGAACTGAAGGTTTGTCAAACTTTCCTGAATGGTATTCCATGGAGTATGATGTCAAAGTGCTTTTTGAAGAAATGGGCCTCAAAGTTCTGTGAGCTGTGAATAAAGTAGAACTTGAACACAGACATGATTATAATGGATAATTTGCTGGGTTCAGTGCAGGCTGCACATTTTGGAATGAATTGCGATTGTCCATCAAAAAAGAAACAAATAAATTCATTGCAATTTTGGCACTTAATGCATAATAGGACAGATTTATTGAAGGAAAATCTGGATAAACATATGAAGGACAAAAGATTGAGAGAAAACAATTTGTAGAGGATTATGAGGAGCAAAAACATCAGTACATACCTGTTAGGCTGAATGCCTTGTTTCAGTTCTGTCCCTATTACATAAATTTGACACACTTGCGACATAAGGTTACCACGTCTTAAAAAGTCATTATGCAACTTACATGTTCCCTCTCTTGGAATTCTCCAACTGATGACTAGAATTCCTAATTGTTTTGAAGATTGAAAAATAATGCCACTTTTGGTAATGGTATTGCTATGAAGATGACCTAAGAAACCTACAAAGTCAGAAGTCTCAGGAAGTGACTTCACCCGATGAAGGAGCAGTGCTTGTGATTTTGAATAAACCTGTTGGTCTCTCACCTGGTGCCATGTAACTTCTGACTTTGTCCAACACCGATATCTCCACCTCATGGATGCAAAGGGATACAGAGAGGTTCAGTGTGTGGTTAGAAATCTGGCAAATGGAGTACAACATTAGAAAGTGTGAAATTGTCTGTTTTGGCAAGAAGAATAAACAAAGATATACAGTTCTGACTTGCAAGAGATCTGGGTGTCCGGGTGCATGAATCACAGAAGGTTATTATGCAGATACAGAAAGTAAACAGGAAAGTTAATAGAATGTTTTGGTTTATTACAAGGGGAATAGAATACAAGAGTAAGAAAGTTATGCTTCAGTTATACAGGGAACTGCTGATACCACACCTGGAGTACTGTGTGTAGTCCTGATCACCATATGTATGGAAAGATGTTAATGCATTGGAAGAACGTCAGAGAAAGTTCACTGGACTAATTGTTAAAATGAGTGGATTTGTTATAAGGAAAGGCGAGACAGACCAGGCCTCTGGAGTTTAGAAGAGTCAGAGTGACTTAATTGAAACATACGAAATCCTGAGGGATCTTGACCAGGTGGATGTCGAAAGGATGGTTGCTGTTGTGGGAGACTCTAGAACTAAGTATTATAGTTTAAAAATAAAGGGTTACCCATTCAAGACAGAAATAAGGAAATATTTTTTCTCTCCGTGCATTGTCAGTCTTTGGAATGGGAAATGTAATAGGGATTAATAATCCCCTGATCGTCTTCTCAATAAAAAGGATCTATGAATTAGATCCTTTTGCCTACACAGAACAGAATCCTGAATTTGAATATATATCATAAACCTGCCAAATGTTAGATGTGCATTTGCTATTGGATATGGACAAAATAATCCTGATTGTGCCAAGAATAACATCAGAAACAAATTTAAAATCATTATTAGACTACTTAAAAGCACAGTGTGATGCAGTTCTGCATGCTAGAAGCTCTGCTTATAAACACACAGGACCCTGTTCAATGCAGGGAAAAGAAATGTAACAGCTCCTGCTGCATCTCTGTGTCAACATGGCCCAAACAATCAGTAATGTCATGTCATGCTGTTTGAACTGGTTAAGCTTTTTACATTTCATTTCTTGCGTGCCAGTCCTGGTGAGTACAAGACAAAATGATTTGAATTTTTCTTTTTAACAATATTTACCATCTTTCATCTAAAAAGGCAGATAGAGAATCTATTTAACATTTTGCCCAAATGAAGATACCACCAACAGTGCAGACTGAATCATGAAGTGATGTAATAGTCTCCTCAGAAGTATATCAAGTCAGGATTTAAGCTGTCCATTTTCTGTCTGTATGAAACACTGAACTGATATGAGGGGGAAAATTTATGCTTCCTTTCAAAGACTAATGAAATACTGAGTTAAAATTTGATGTTTTAAAATTTGTGGTCGTAATAATTTATCATGATCACAGACTGGTATTTTGCACAGTTGTTACAGTTCAGTGACATAGACAATTGGAGCTACTAATAGTTCAGATAATTGCTTCAGATAATAGTTTCAGATAATTGTGAGGATTGTGTAGAATATGTGTTAATCTGTGTCTATTGTAGCAATGCCAGTATCAAGAGTTACACTATTTTTAAATTTTCCAAACAACTAGGAATTATAGCCATCTGCAAGAGAAGAAGAAGTGGAAGAGAATGTAAATTGCACAATGACTTTATAACAAGCATTGTCCTTGTGTTGCAAGGGTGTTAAAACTAAAAAATAGCTAAAGAAACAAACCTAATAAGTCTATGCTGATGTTTTTGCTCCACGTGAGCTTACTCCCCCCTTTATTTGGTCCTCCTTTCCTTCTCCTTCATGTGTCTGTCTAGATTCCCCTTTAGTGCATCTATACTATTGTGCATTAACTGCTGTTTCCTTGATAGACAACTGCACAGCTTTCTATAATGCGCAGCCTGCGCCAAATCCAACAAACTGTCCATTACAATCATTTGGAAAACTACAGTGTTCCCCAACTCAATTAAAAAGGTACAATGTATGGATTTGTTCCTTTTGCCTCCTGTGTTTTAATACCTTCATGTGTTTGCATATTATGTAAAAGACTGAATGTGCTTTTGGTGTTGGACAACCTTTACTAAATTATCCTGCCTGTGCTAAGAATTACACCAGAACCAAATTTAAGACAATCGGTCAGCCTTGTAGTTTATTGTGTCTGCATGCTAACAGTACATCTATTCACAAACAAGACCCTGTTATTTATAAGGAAAGGGAATTTGTCCATTTGTTATACAAGAGGGCTATGGAAAATGACAACCAATACTGCATTCCCCATGGCAACACCTTGACCAATAATAGTATACTAGCCTAGTCTGGGTACTTCTAGCTAAGATTACAGTTTCTGCTGCATTGCCATGGGTCCAACCAATCAGCACCCTCTTCTTCTGTGTAAATTGTTCTTTTCTCAACTGTGCTTTTTTGACAATTCTGATGAGTGCAGAACTTCGAGAACTTTTTGATTTTGTGTCTCTTTAAACAACATCATAGCGCATTAGTTATGTTCAATCAAGTAATTATTCATATACATAAAAAAGTCTCATTGTCTCATTTCAAACGGCCTAATCAGGGGGACAATACATAACTGCATTGTGTTTCACATTAAAGCTAACCAGAGAGGAGGTGAAAAATTATTTTTTTACTCAGTGAGTATTTACAAACTAAAATACACAGCCTAAGAGGGTCATGGGAACAGATTTGCTGGTGAATTTTGTTTGCGGATCTGACACATATTTTAAGAAGTAAATATTTGCAAAGCTATGGAGATAAAGCAGGGGAGTAAGGTTAATTGGATATAGCTAGTTCACAAAGGGGTGGATGGCCTTTTTCCATACACTTGATTTTGTGGAACTAAGAAAAAATATTTGTTGCAAAGTTTAACAACCCAGCTAAGGAAGAGATATTGCATAGTTTTGGAAGCTATTTTCCAGGGCAGTTGAGTTAAGAGGAACAAAAACCAGGGAATCAATAAATTAATTCAATCTAAAATTATCTCTATTTCTGCTATGAGAGGGGGAAATATCACTCAAGTCCTTTTATAAAGGCCCATTAATCTGTACAAACTAATGGGGGTTGGTTAGTTCAGTTGGCTGGATGGCTGATTTGCAATGCAAAGTGACACCAACAGCATGGATTTAATTCCTACTCTAACTAAGGGTGCCATGAAGAACTCTCCTTCTCACCCTCTCTGTTGAGGTGTGGTGACCCTCATGATAAACCACCACCAGTCATCTTTCTCTAATGAGGGAGCAGCCCTATGGTCTGTTTAGGCTATGGTGAAACAAAATACTCAAACTAAATGATTCCAATTTTCTGTAAAGGTCTTACAAGTAGTAGTTACTCAGTTCTGGATTTTAATGGACAGAGAGCTCTACTAAAGACAAGAGTGCTAGCCAGTATAATAACTCCCCACTTCTGTCTCACAGGGCCATTTTCAGACAGGCCTGCAGTTTTGCACTGGTGTACAACAAAGCTAACTACTCACATGATGTAGCATGTAGCCAATCAGTTAAGGACAATTAAAGGAGCACGAATCATTACATTCTGCTTTCAAGCCTTCTTCCTTTTGATGAGAAGCTCCTCCGTTCTCACCATCCAAAGCTCCTTAATCTTACCCCTTCTTGCCTGTCTCAGAGGAACAAATTTATGCATCACTCGCAATAACTGCTCGTGAATAGTCTCCACATGTCTGCTGTGCCCTTTCTGTGGAACAATTACTCCCAATCTACTTCCCAATTCTTACCTGATAGCGTCATAATTTCCTTTCCCCCAATTAAATATTTTCCCATGGTAACTGTTCATTTCCCTCTCCATGGCTGTGGTAAATGTGAGGCAATTGTGGTCACTGTCACCAAAAAGTGTTCTCCCACCATGAGATCTGGCACCCATCCTTGCTCATTGCTGAGCAGCAAATCCAAAATGGCCTCTCCTGTCGTTGGATTGTTTATACACTAAGTAACGAAACCCTCCTGAACACACCTGACAAAAACGGATCCACCCAAACCATCTGCACTAAGGAGGTTCCAATCAATATTGGGAAAGTTGAAGTCATCCATAACAACAACCCTGCTGCATCTGCACATTTACAAAATTTGCCAGCCTGAGTTCTTCAATCTCCCAACTTCTGTAAGGTCTCCCCTCCGCCACCAGCGCTTCAGGGAAAGTAGCCCCAGCCTATTCACCTCTCTCTATAGCTCAGACTTCCAAACTCAGCATCATTCTTTAAGTCTTTTCTGCACCCTTTCAAGTTTAACAGCGTATTTCCTATAGCAGGGAGTCCAGAATTAGTTATGTGGAAGAAGAGCAGTCGATTCAGTTTAATGTACTGGACAATTTTTGTTCTTTAATATAACTGTACGAAAGCAAATCACCTAGTCATTATCATGTCACTGTTGTGGGAGTTTGCTGTATGTACATTAGCCACTGTGTTTTCTACATTACAACAGTGATTATACTTCAAATGTTCATCATTAGTTGGAAAGAACTCCTGGGAGTTCAGAGGTGTGGAAGCCAGTTTTTACATTAAAGTTTTTTAAATCTTAGGTAGATTATTTGAATCAAATGAGCAATTTAATTATGAGAAAACCAGCTTGCAGAATTCAACATCCCTGACATTCATACTAACCTGATCAATAGAAAGACAGCTCTATTGCTGAAGGAAAAGGATGAAAGAATGATAACTTCACAAGATAAAGGGATGATTAATTCAATTTTGCTGGACCAAAAACAATCCCAGAGCATCTTGATCATCTGAGTTACAAGAAGACTTTGAACAGTAACAGAAAATTCTGGTCAAGTTTCCAGTTCACATGGGACCGCTGCTGCCAAAACCTGCATCTCAGAGAATAGTTCAAATGTTCCCAAATGCCTAGAACTGCTGTATTTAAACTCCATCTTCAAAGACCAGATTAAGATCAGCTCCAAGGGAATCACTCAGAATTTCCATTTCATTTGGCAATCAACTCAATCCTGTTCCTTTACAGTGTACTTAGAGATCTGAAACTCCATGCTCAACTGAAACAAACTGATTAAAATCATCTTGTGCTTTAGATCTTAAAAGGCAAGAGTGACATCGAGTGTATAATGCAGAAAAAGGCCAGCAACACAACCAACCAGTGTTGGCATTTATGCTCAACATGGGCCTCATCCTATGCTCAACCCTTAACCCCATCAGTAAATCCCTTCATTCCTTTCTCACTTATGTGCTTACTTAGCTTCCCTTCAAATGCATCTATGCCATTCAGAAAGTTTGACAATCTAAGTATTCTCTAAGTAAATACGCTTCTCTTCATATCCATATTAGGTTTATTATCACGGGTATCAGATGCATCAATATATAATTGTACAATTACAAGCTGTAGATTTCTAGCATGTTTTTAATGTGCTCAGTGAGAGTGGCAAATCACCAGGACCCCTGGAAAAGATGTTTTGTGTTGATGACTGGAGGAGCAGAGAGGGTGAAATTTACAAAGAGGGAATGATGAGCATTTGAAGCTATTTCAGTTTTAGTAATATCAATTTAATATTAATTTATTCAGTATTTTACCATTTATACAATTTATTCTGTAATCCGAGATGGCACTGGAACATGGTGACATTATCCACTTTTCACTGTACCTAGGTACAAGTGGCAATTTATTAAATAAATCTACTAAATAAGATCTAACAATTCTAGAAATATTGTTCAAGATATTAATTATAACTTTTGTTGCTATCACGATGCAATGTTCTTTAGACCTAATGGAAATACTTCAGTCTAAAAATTTATGTTGTCCGAGCTGACAGATCTGTTTTGCTGCAGTGCATGCTCTGCCAGAGGTGGAAGAAACCAGCATAGTTACGGGTTGACTATTGTCCATCACAATTAGCAGGGAGGCGGGGGCGTGGGTTGCCAGTATCATTTAGTAAAACAGGTACCTCAGATGAAATTGCATCTCCCTCTCTTTCCTCAGAAGCCTTCAAAGAGGTTACAGACTCTTACATTCCAGGAGGAAGCTATTGGGCCCATCCTTCCATCCTCTTTAAAAATGCTAGCCAATTAGTTCGGTTCCCCTGCTATTTCCCCATGGAATTATCTATTCTTCTCATAGATACATAGAAAAATAGGAGAAGTACACAATTCAGCCCTTCAAGCCTGATCCACTATTCATTACGATCATGGGCTCATCATCCAACTCAATAGCCTGTTCCTACTTTCATACTGCCAAACAGAAATGGACAGCTAATATTTCAGCATGCCTAAGATTTAGCATATATTCAAAAGGAAGGGCACCATTGTTTCAGTCACAGTCTTTACAAAGCATTAATGTGTTCTTCATTCAGGTTATATTCAGAACTAATTCTGGGTTTGTGTTAATGAACTGGTTCACTGTTCTATGTAACTGCACGTTTGAGGCAGGGTCTATTAGACAAGAAACAACAAGGCATTCTGATTGATAGATGAGCCTAACTATTCAAGTTCTGCTCTATTCCCACTGGAAAGAAAATGGCTGTTTGCTGTGCAAATGATTTGAACAAATCAAGTTCATCAAGCCTATCCTGATTCTTCTTTCCAATTCTGTCCATGGCCTCACCTCCACCCACATCTGTAACCTCCTCCAGTCTCAAAGTCTCTGCTCGAATTGTGTCCTTCTCCAATTCTGAGATTTGCCCTATCCCTGATTTAACTGCTCCACCATTGACAGTTGTGCACTCAGCTAGTGGGTTCTAAGATTTGGAATTCTCTCCATTATTGATCTCTTTTCCTTTTTAGACAACCCTTAACACCTACCTTTGTGATCAAGTTATTTGTTACTCTTTCAATTTGAGATTCAGTATCAAGTTTGACTTGATTCCTATGAAGCCCCTTAGGATGTTTAAGTAGGTTTATAGTGCTGCATTAATGCAAGCTGTTGTTTGTTCAATTGGCTTATATGGTTTTCTGAAGTGACAGAAGAAAGACTGATGTTTTTTAAGACCCATAATTAAGGCCAGACACCATTATCAAATATCCTTACCCCATGTATCTTTAATAAACAACACAAGTCACAGCACGGCACAATTTGATTCTGTATCTCTCATGATGATTCCTCATTGACTAATTAGATGACATCATAATAAAAAAAATTCATTACATGACAAATAGGATTAGACACCACGCAAATTCCACCATTGGCAACATTTACCATAGAAAACATGAAGAATGTGTTGCTGTGTTTAGTCATAATTACTTTAGATTGTTGCCACTAATGCCAGGCCACTGAACACATTCTGAACATTCATATTATTTCCATTCCTGCCCTCTCTCACTTTGCAATGAGTGCTGCAAGTTCACCTCAGCCCTTGCCCCCTTCCATCCCATTGCAGGATACCAGCCTGACTTGCAAACTTCCACAGCCTTGTTCCATGCCATTAACACTCCCCACTCTCGCATGTTCAGCATTATTTTATGCTTTTGTTTTCTGAAATAGCAAAGATGAGGTTCTTAAATAAGGAATCAAAAAGAAAGAAAACAAAAACATTGAAAAGATGATGCAATTGCATTTGGCAGCATAATGCATAATTAACTCATCTGAAGTAATTCTATAATGTAATATGGAATATAATTCAAGACAATTCTATATAATCCATTACTTAGGTCACGGAATATAATAGCATATAATTCATTACTGAGATCAATGCTGGACAAGTTTTAATATATGTACAGTAGTTCAATGCTACTCAGAGTTGAAACCACTGTAAAGGAAGTGAAAAGGTTGGTATTTGTACACTGCCTTTCATGACTTTAGGACATCCCACAGCACTTGATGACCAGCGAAGTACCTTTGTATTAAAACAGAAAGTGCTGTAGAAACTCAACTGGTCTGTCGTTATCTGTGGGATGACAAACAGAGTTAATGTTTCAAGTCCAATTAGTCTCATCCTTAGAAGTACCTTCAAATTGTAGCCACTGTTGTAATGTAGATAAATTCCGCAGTATATTTGTATACAACCCACAGATAGCAGTGGGACCAGACAATTTGTTTTCTGACTGAATATTAAATATTAATAAAATTAATCCCTGCCTCCAACTCATTCTTCTTTGAAATACTGCCATAATATATATGTGGGCATTGCTGGCTACACGTCCTGGTTGTCATGGAAAAGAAGATTTGCCTTCTTGAACTGCTCAGGAATTCTTGTGCTCAGGAATGAATTTCCAAGATTTTGACCCAGCAACACTGAAGGAATGGCGATATATTTCCAAGTCAGGATGATGAGTGACTTGGATGCAATGCATCTTCTAGATGATACACATTGGTCCTGTTCAACAACAGTGGTGGTGGGGGGGAATCGAATGTTTCACGATGTGGTGCCAATCAAGTTGGCTACTTTGTTCTATATGGTGTAAAACTTCTTCAATGTTGTTAGAACTGTATTCATCAGGCAAGTGGTGCGTATTCCATCACACACTTGCTTTGTGCCTTGGAGATGGTGGACAGGCTTTGGGGAGTCAGAATGTGATTTACTTGCTGCATGATTCCAGTCTCTGACCTACCCTTGTAGCCGCAATATTTAAATGGTTGGTCCAGTTCAGTTTCTGGTCAATGATAACACCCAGAATAATGACAGTGGAGGCTTGGAACTGAGATTTTGATTTTGATTTTGATTTTATTGTCACACATATTTTACTGTAAGAATTCAATAAAATACAGTGTAAAGTTTTCATTTGTCACCGCAATATGATGCCATTTTGAATATTTTGACAAGAGGGTAAAAAGGAAACATATAGCTTAAAGAGAACCCATCAATCCTGAGCCATCTCATCACCATCAACAATGCCTGCATCACCATCCTTCCTCCACCATTTCATCACTGTCTACACTGGGCCCAACCAACACTGAAGTAGTCAATTCTCAGGCCCCATCTTTGCCGCTGGGCCAATACTGCTCAGCTGCAAATGTGTTGCTGGTCAAAGCACAGCAGGCCAGGCAGCATCTCAGGAATAGAGAATTCGACGTTTCGAGCATAAGCCCTTCATCAGGAATAAGAGAGAGAGAGAGCCAAGCAGGCTAAGATAAAGGGTAGGGGGAGGGGCCTCCTCTATATTGGTGAAACAGGCCGCTTACTTGCGGAACGCTTCAGAGAACACCTCCGGGCCGCCCGAACCAACCAACCCAATCACCCCGTGGCTCAACACTTTAACTCTCCCTCCCACTCCACCGAGGACATGCAGGTCCTTGGACTCCTCCACCGGCAGAACATAACAACACGACGGCTGGAGGAGGAGCACCTCATCTTCCGCCTGGGAACCCTCCAACCACAAGGTATGAATTCAGATTTCTCCAGTTTCCTCATTTCCCCTCCCCCCACCTTGTCTCAGTCGGTTCCCTCAACTCAGCACCGCCCTCCTAACCTGCAATCCTCTTCCTGACCTCTCCGCCCCCACCCCACTCCGGCCTATCATCCTCACCTTGACCTCCTTCCACCTATCCCACCTCCATCGCCCCTCCCCCTAGTCCCTCCTCCCTACCCTTTATCTTAGCCTGCTTGGCTCTCTCTCTCTCTTATTCCTGATGAAGGGCTTATGCTCGAAACGTCGAATTCTCTATTCCTGAGATGCTGCCTGGCCTGCTGTGCTTTGACCAGCAACACATTTGCAGCTGTGATCTCCAGCATCTGCAGACCTCATTTTTTACTCAATACTGCTCAGCAACTGCCTGGCTGCCTTCTGTGCTGGACCCACCAACATCACAGTCATGTCTCTCAGTGCTGGGCTCACCTCATTGATGTTGCTGTGACATCCTTCCAAGATGACCAATCTCTTACAACAGAACCGTCTTCCTATGTGCCAGGTATGAGTCTAATCAGCTGCCCTTTTCCTCCCTCTGATTCTCATTGATTCCAGTTTTGCTAGGGCTCGTGGATGCCATACTCAGTCAAATGCAGCCTTGATGGCATGGGCAGTCACTCTCACCTCACCCCTGGAATTCAGCAGTTTTTGTCCACGCTTGAACCAAGGCTGTAATGAGGCCAGGAGCAGAGTAGCCTCGGTGGAACACAAACTGAGTGTCACTGAGCAGGTTATTGCTGAGCAGATGCTGCTTGGTAACACTGTTGATGATGATCAAGAGTAGACTGATAGAGTGGTAATTGGCTGGTTTGGACTTGTCCTGCTTTTTGTGTACAGGACACACATGAGCAATTTACCACATTGCTGGGGAGATGCCAGTACTGTAGCTGTGCTGAAACAGCTCAGCTAGGGTGCAGCAAGTTCTGAAACACAAGTCTTTAATACTTATGCTAGAATGTTGTAGGAGCCCAAAGCTTTTGCGGTATTTTGAGTGTTTGTCCACTTCTTGATATCACATTGGCTGAACACTGGCATCAATGATGCTGGGGACCTATGGAGGAGGCTGAAATGTATGATCCGCTGGATACTTCCAAATGTTAATAGTTATGTTGCAGTTATACAAAACCTTGGCAAGCCCCACCTGCAGTACTGTGAACAGATCTGGGCACCACACCGAAGGAAGGATATATTGGCCTTGGAGAGAGTACAGTGCAGGTTTACAAGAATGATACCTGGCCTTCAGGGATTATGTTATGAGGAGAGATTATACAAATTGTATCTGGTTTCTCTAGAGTTTATAAAATTAAGGAATTACCTAATCAAAGTTACCAAGATATTGACAGGAAAGACAGGCTGGATAAAAATAAACTATTTACACTGTTGGAGATTCTAGAAATAGGGGACATAGAGTGAGAATTAGGGCCAGATCATACCATAGAAGTGTTAGAAAGCACTTTTAAACACAAAGGGTGGCAGACAGCAAACAGCAGTATCTTAGCAGGATTTATACACTTCCAGCTCAGCACTGTCCCCATGACTTGTCCTACCTGCCTATCTTCTTTTCCACCTATCCACTCCACCCTCCTCCCTGACCTATCACCTTCATCTCCTCCCCCACTCACCTATTGTACTCTATGCTACTTTCTCCCCATCCCCACCTTCCTCTAGCTTATCTCTCCACCCTTTATGCTCTCTGCCTTTATCAGGATGAAGTGCTTTAGCCCGAAACGTCGATTTTACTGCTCCTCGGATGCTGCCTGAACTGCTGTGCTCTCCCAGCACCACTAATCCAGAGTATACACTTAATCGTAAGGTCCTAGGGAGTGTTGTTGAACAAAGAGACCTTGGAGTGCAGATTCATAGCTCCTTGAAAGTGGAGTCACAAGTAGATAGGATAATAAAGAAGGCTTTTGATATGCTTTCCTTTATTGGTCAGAGTATTGAGTACAGGAGTCGGGAGATCATGTTGCGGTTGTACAGGACATTGGTTAGGCCACTGTTGGAATATTGCGTGCAATTCTGGTCTCCTTCCTATTGGAAAGATGTTGTGAAACTTGAAAGAGCTCAGAAGAGATTTACAAGGATGTTGCCAGGGTTAGAGGATTTGAGCTATAGGGAGAGGCTGAACAGGCTGGGGCTGTTTTCCCTGGAGCATCGGAAGTTGAGGGGGTGACCTTATAGAGGTTTGTAAAATCATGAGGGGCTTGGGTAGGGTATATATACAAAGTCTTTTCCCTGGGTTGGGGGAGTCCAGAACTAGAGGGCATGGGTTTAGGGTGAGAGGGGAAAGATATGTAAGAGATCTAAGGGGCAACATTTTCTCATAGAGGGTGGTATGTGTATGGAATGAGCTGCGAGTGGAAGTGGTGGAGGCTAGTATAATTGCAATATTTAAAAGGCATTTGGATGGGTATATGAATAGGAAGGGTTTGGAGGGATATGGGCCAGGTACTGACAGGTGGGACTAGATTGGGTTGGGATAGCTGGACGGCATGGACGGGTTGGACCAAAGGGTCTGTTTCCATGCTGTACATCTCTAAGACTCTATGACTTGACACTCTATTGATGCCATTCACAATCTTATAAGTCTTCTATTAGATTGCACCTCAACCTCCTGCTTTTCAGTGAAAACAAACCCAGTCTATCCAACCTTTCTTCATCGCTAAAATCCCCCAAACCAGGCAACATCCTGATAAATCTTTTCTGTACCTTGTCCAAAGTATCTGTATCTTTCAGTGGTGACCAAACTGTGCACAATATTCCAAGTATGTCCTGACTGAAGTTCTATAAAACTGCAGCATAACTTGTCTATCCTTATACTCAATGCCCCTTCCAATGAAGGCAACCATGTCATAGGCCTTTTTACGACGTGATCTACTTGCGCTGTCACCTTCTGTGGTCTATGGACCAGCATACCCATCCCTCTGCAGATCAATATTTCTAAGGGTTCTGCCATTCACTGTATAATTTCCATCTGTGTTTGACCTTCCAAAATGCATCACCTCACATTTATCTGGATTAAACTCTATCTATAATTTTTTTCTGTGCATGTCTCCAACTGATCCATATCCTGCTGTATCCTCTGACAATCCTCTTCACCATCTGCAATTCTACCAATCTTTGTATTGCCCTCAATGTTACTAATTAGACCAGTTATGTTTTTTTCTCCAAATCATTTCATGTAGATCACAAATATCAGAGGTCCCAGCACTGATTCCTGTGGAACACCACTAGTCACAGCTCTCTGTTCTGAAAAGCATCCTTCCACTGCTACCACCTGTATCCTATGACTAAGCCAGTTCTATATTCACCTTGCCAGTTCATCCCTAAAACCACGTGACTTCATCTTTTGTACCTGTCTGCCATGAGGGACTTTGTCAAAGGCTTTACTGAAGTCCACGTAGACACCAATTGCTTTTCCCTCAACAATCATCTTAGTTACCTCCTCAAAAAATTTGATCAAGTTATTTAGGTATGACCTCCCCCCTACAAAACAATGCTGTTTATCACTATCAAGTCTATTTGCTTCTAAACGCGTATAGATCTTGTCCCTGAGAATCTTTTCCAATAATTACACTACCACTGACATGAGACTCACAGGCCTGTAATTTCCAGGATTATCTCTGTTACCATACTGAAACAATGGGATAACATTGGCTATTCTCCAGTCCTCTGAGACCTCAACTGTGGCCAAAGAGGACCTAAAGATTTCTGTCAATGCTCCAGTGATTTGTTCTCTTGCTTCCCTTAACATTCTACATAGATCCCATCAGGACCCAGTGACTTTTCTACCTTCATTGTTTTTAAAACAGACAGCACCTCTTCCTTTTTAATAACAACTTGGCTTAGAAACTTAACACTCCATTCCTTGGGATCATTCTTTAGAGATTCCCTGCTTTGTTCTTGAGTGGGCTAGCCCTTTCATTGGCTACCCTCTTGATTTTTATATAGGTAAGAAAGCCTTGAGATTCTCTTTAATCCTGTTTGTTTGTGCTTTTTCATGACCCTTTTTAGCAATTCTAATTGCTTGTTTAAGTTTTTTCCTACTTTCCTTACATATTTCAAGGGCTTCATCATGTCCCACCCTCCTAGACCTTATGTACGCTTCCTTTTTCTTTCTGACCAAGGTCATATCATCGCTGACCATCCAGGTTCACATAACTTGCAACGTCTATCCTTCATTCTCGCAGGAACTTGCTGCTCCTGAACTCTTATCAACTGCCATTTGAAATACTCCTACATGTCCGATGGAAATTTACCCTCGACCAGCTGCCTCCAATCAAAATTCTTCAGTTCTTGCCTAACATTGTTATGGTTTGCCTTGCCCCAGTTTAACACCTACACCTGAAGACTGCTGTCATCCCTACCGAGGAGTACTTTAAATTCACAGTATTATGGTCACTACTCCTGAAATGCTCCCCCACTGAAACCTCACTCACCTAGCAGGCTCATTTCCCAAAACCAGTTCCAGTTTAACCTCTTTCCTGGTTGGTATGTTTACATATTGTGTCAAGAGGCCCCTCTAAAGGTCCTGCCTTTTATCTTAAATTTGAATAGGGTAGTATAGTGGCTCAATGATTAGCGTTGTTGCCTCACAATTCCAGGCACCCAGGTTCGATTCTAAACTTGGAGTTCTCCCCTTGTCTGTGTGGGTTTCCTCTGGGTGCTCTGGTTTCTTCCACAGTCCAAAGATACACAGGCTAATTGGATTAGCCATGGGAAATGCAGGGTTATACAATGGGGAACTGCGTCTGTGTGGGAAGCTCTGAGGGCTCTGAGTGTGGACTTGATGGGCTGAATAGCCTGCTTCCACACTGTAGGGATTCTGCAATAATGCAACAATAGCTGACTATATAACTAGTTGGCAATGTAAGATTGACATCTTGGTAGCTCAATATGAAAGTCTATCCCATGTGGATTAGCATTGTGACATTTAAATCCATCACATCATTGTTCTACAGTACTCAAGGCAAGTATTAGTCTGCAGGTCTCTAATCTTGTTACACCCCTGAAGTTGTAATGAGTCTCATCAGCCCTCAGCAGCGGTGAACATTAACTAAACTTGGTGCCCTGCTGCTTAGGTTCCCATTTGATTTTATTTTAATACATTAGCGATAGTCAAGAAATTATTTGGGGGCAACCTCCAGAGACCAAGTAACCTTCCCGATGATTCATTAGACTGCAAGGAAACAATCTAACTCAAGCAGGAAAACAAGTGAATCTGCAGGTCTGAAAATTAGTTCATCTTCCAATGTCACTTTGCAAATATAGAAAGTATCTCTTCATATTGTCATTCCATTTTTATAACATATGCATCCATGACATGGCAACATTTCCCGGGGTAACGACCATATTTAATTACACAACTCTACTAGGAGGAAAAACATCAATTCACAATCTAAGCTGTGCCCACATGGGCCATATGCAAGAGATCACGTAATTTCACTGTCCATCTCACGTTCACATAAAGTTTTAAAGCCTCATTAGAATTGTGAAGGTGCAATTTGTCAATATGAAACAGAAGGTAGCGTAAAATATGATGGTTGTTTATAATATAAAACCGTGATTTCATTTTTAAGGAAGTACAATTAGTTCAGTTTTCCCTTAGTTTTTAAGAAGGTCAAACTTGTGCTGCTGACGACTTTTGCAGGCAGACAATACCATGTTAAAGAAACACATTTGAAAATTCTGTTAACTTAAAATAGAAACATAAAGGCCTCAGGAATTATGTGAAATTATCAGGATCTGAAACAGAAAAAATATGTTATACATTTCCACCAGAATACAAGTCATAATGTAAAGAAATAAGGAAATAAGTACAATATCAGCATTGTCATAATGGCCTTGATTTTGCAGCAGGAATAACTGTGAAATCGTCGGTGCTAATTGCCAAGGGGTGGATCAGCTAGTGACCTCCAGTCTCTGTGTATGCACAGTCACATTCAGAAATCAGGAAGTTACTGTCTGAATTGCCCTGCATCTCCACAAGCACGAGAACGTGTAAAACACAGGAACAGCATGAGCAGTTTTTCACACAGAGGGTGGTGCGTGCATGGAATGAGCTTCCAGAGGAAGTGGTGGAGGCTGGTACAATTACAACATTTAAAAGGCATCTGGATGGGTACATGAATAGGAAGTATTCAGAGACATATGGGCCAAATACTGGCAAATGGGACTAGATTATTTAGGGTATCCGATCGGCATAGTTGGACCAAAGGGTCTGTATCTGTGCTGTACATCTCTATGCCTGTAATGGGACTGAAGAGAAAAAGGCTGAGAGAATATCTTTTAGAGGCTTTCAAAACCATGAGCCAGATAAAGAGAAGCTGTTCTCGCTCGTAATAATGAACAAGATTAAAAGTGATCTGCAAACAAAGTAGGGGTGTTGTGAGAAAAAATGTTTTCATGCAGTGAGTAGCTAAGAGTCTGGAATATACTGCCTGAAAATGCAGTGGAGGCAGGCTCGATTGAGACATTCAAGATGGTTACTCCGATAGAAATGATGTGCAGGGATATTGGGGAAAAGGAGGATATTACCACTTGGGAATAGAACCGGTGCAGGCACGATGGACCAAAAGATCTCCTCCTGCATTGTTACAATTCTGTGATATAGTTCTTATCTACTAAACATAACAAAACGATTGGACTTGTTGGTTCAATATGAATTTGAAAGGCATGCTAAGTCTTAATTACTGCCAAACTAGTAATTGTATAAATTACAGTGAAATGCCTATGGGTGGTGTGGAGAAGGGGCTCATGGACAATGACACAGCCTTTAAGGGGTTAAAACTACTCAATTCAGATTAATCTGCTTAATAGTTCTTCCCAAGAGGCTCACCTCTGCCAGCCTCTCCTCCATGTTATGTTATGCCCAGTTGACCTTGACCACATGGTATCTACCAGCACAGCATCATAACCCCACAAAATAGCATTTTAATATAACTTGCTTCAAAGTATTAATATTCTTTATAGTGCTGCTTTAAAATGTGATGCTGTGATGATATTATGGCTTTAAGAGGTTATTTGGTCCTTTGTTTTTAAGAACGGTTTTAAGACAGAGATGGCAAGCTGTCTAGTTGGAAAGCCAATAAAGTAAACAACGTGTAAGGCCTTTGGGTTTTTTAACAAAGTTGGAACAATAGAAGCTGCCTGAGTGAGTGTGGTCAAGCTCCCACAGAACCAGGATTCTTAGTTAGCTTTTAGCAGAAGCTGCTGGGGTTGTGTAAAAGCTGCCACATCTCTTTGTTACTGTTGAAAGCTGGAGTTCTCTCTCTCTCAGAATTGTCTTTTGATGTTCTTTCCTCCTGAATTGGAGAACTGCACATGAGACAATCTGTTTTCTGAAATTCCTGTTGCCAAGGGTGTGTTTATGGGAGGGTGTTATATTGGAACAGTTAATTAGTAATTGTTACTGTATCAATTGTTCCAACAGAGTCAAGTCATTCCAATTCCTTTTATTTTGCTGTATTTTAACTATAATGAATGAATCAAGTGTTTTGCTTTAAATCCGGTAGTTTAACCGTTTGAATTGCGTCTTGAATGCAATACCTTACATTTACCTTTAAAATAAGAAAACGTTAGGGTTAGACTAACTTCTGAATAGTTTGAGGGGGTTTGGTTTGGTCCATGACAGTTCCAACCTCCTGAGTAGCCACTTTTGTACAGGGATTCATAAGAACAGAAGTAAGCAATTCAGCCCCACGAGCCTGTTCCACCATTCAATGGGATCATCACTGATCCTTGCCCTAATTCCATATACCTGCCTTTGACAATAGACAATAGGTGTAGGAGTAGGCCATTCAGCCCTTCGAGCCTGCACCGGCATTCAATATTATCATGGCTGATCATTCCTAATTAGTATCCTCTTCCTGCCTTATCTCCATAACCCTTGATTCCACTATCTTTGAGAGCTCTATCCAACTCTTTCTTAAATGAATCCAGAGACTGGGCCTCCACTGCCCTCTGGGGCAGAGCATTCCACACAGCCACCACTCTCTGGGTGAAGAAGTTTCTCCTCATCTCTGTCCTAAATGGCCTACCCGTACTTTTAAGCTATGTCCTCTGGTTCAGCACTCACCCATCAGCGGAAACATGTTTCCTGCTGCCAGAGTGTCCAATCCTTTCATAATCTTATATGTCTCAATCAAATCCCCTCTCAGTCTTCTAAACTCAAGGGTATACAAGCCCAGTCGCTTCAGTCTTTCAGTGTAAGGTAATCCCGCCATTCCAGGAATTGACCTCGTGAACCTACGCTGCACTCCCTCAATAGCCAGAATATCTTTCCTTAAATTTGGAGACCAGAACTGCACACAATACTCAGGTGTGGTCTCACCAGGGCCCTGTACAGCTGCAGAAGCACCTCTTTGCTTTTATATTCAATTCCTCTTGTTATGAAGGCCAGCATGCTATTAGCCTTCTTCACTACCTGCTGTACCTGCATGCTTGCCTTCATTACAAGAACACCCAGATCTCTCTGTACTGCCCCTTTACCTAAATTGATTCCATCGAGGTAGTAAATCTGCCTTCCTGTTCTTGCCACCAAAGTGGGGGTAACCATACATTTATCCACATTAAATTGCATCTGCCATGCATCTGCCCACTCACCTAACTTGTCCAGGTCACCCTGTAATCTCCTAACATCCTCATCACATTTCACCCTGCCACCCAGCTTTGTATCATCAGCAAGTATTCCTTATTTGGCCCATATTCCTTAGTAATTCTGCTTAACAAAATACGTCCATCATATTAATAACTGATAAAATTAAGCACCCACTGTTATTTGTAGAAGAGAGTTCCAAACATCTACACCTTCTGTGTGTAGAAGTGCTTCCTAACATCACTCCTGATTGGTCTGGCCCTAATTGTTGGATTATGCCCCCGAGTTCTAGAATCCCAAATCAGTGAAAATAGTTTATCTTTATCCACCTTGTGTTTCCTCTTAAAGTCTTCAAGATTTTGATCAATCCTTATCCTTCTAAAATCTAAAAAATCTAGGTCAATTTTTGTATAACCTCTCCTCATAACCTTGAAGTCCAGGTATAATTCTTGTAAACATATACTGTACTCCCACCAAGGCCAATGTAACCTTCCTAAGGTCTGGTGCCCAGATATGCTCACAGTACTCCAAGTGGGATTTAAGCAGGGTTTGTACAACTGCAGTTCACTCAATTGGTTTGCAACGTAGAGTGACACCAACAGCATGGATTCAATTTTTATGCCGGCTGAGGTTATCATGAAAGACTCTCCTCCTCAATCTTTCTCCTTGTCTGAGGTTTGGGGACCCTCAATGAAATCTTCACCAGTCACCTCTAAAGAGGGAGCAGCCCTTTGATCTGAAAAGACTATAGCACCTTCATCTCTCTGTTTAAGTTGGAGGTTGATAGACATTTGTTTATCTGTGGTGTACAGGGTTCTCAGGATAGGGTGAGTAAAAGGCATTGATGTGTTTGATCAGTCATGACCATATTTAATGGTGGAATAGGCTCGACAGGTTGAATGGCCTACTCCAGTTCCTATAGTTTGATATGTGGAACCTCACTTTGTGAATGAATGTAGAGCTGAGTGAGGATTGCATTTCTCCACTCCTCCAATACCTACTGGCTACATGAAGTTTAAGAGGCCGAGAATGGTTGACTAAAGAAGTTAGGAAAGTAAGGATTTTTTTTAGAAGAGCAGAGTACAGCAGATTACAGCTTTAGTGAAAGATGACTGAGAGTTAATGCAAATGGTAAGGGTATGTCTACTCATTAATGTTCTCAGAGACTAAGCCTTAAGACCAGTGAAAACATGACGTGGATATGTAGACAGGTTTATGTCCCCACCAAAGAGGAAACAAGGTATGGCTCATGCATTGTCAATTCATAACAAAAGTCAAACTAGAAGCAAGGGATTTTATGTCAGTTGAATACTGAAGAACATTTAAAAGGTTTTGTGACATTTACCAGAAATATGCTGAAAACAAATGGCCATTCTAAGAAAGAATTTACCATGGACTTCAACAGTCTGAATAAAAGGTTTCACAAATTCAATGTGGAGAATCCTTATTCAATGATTACACTTAAATTACTAAATTGTTTTAAGGTGGTGCGCATAGATAGGTTTCTGGTTCTTGGAAAGATCTAAGTAGTTAGGTGCCTGCTGCCTTCAAAAAATCCTCAGGAAGCAGATATAACCAGCAGCCTTCTCACAGCGCCAGGGACCTGGGTTCAATTCCCGCCTCAGGCGACTGACTGTGTGGAGTTTGCACGTTCTCCCCGTGTCTGCGTGGGTTTCCTCCGGGTGCTCCGGTTTCCTCCCATAGTCCAAAGATGTGCGGGTCAGGTGAATTGGCCATGCTAAATTGCCCGTAGTGTTAGGTAAGGGGTATATGTAGGGGTATGGGTGGGTTGCGCTTCAGCGGGTCGGTGTGGACTTGTTGGGCCGAAGGGCCTGTTTCCACACTGTAAATAATCTAATCTAATCTAAATGAGACATTGTAGAGTGTCAAAAAGGATGGATGATTCAGTATTGGCAACGTGTTGAGATTGTCCTGATATTGAATGCAGGTGCCATTGACAAAAAGACACCGGCAGAAGGAATGGAGATGAAAGCACTTTTCACAAATCGGGATATTTCAGCAGGTGATGGGATTGGAGCTACACTATTTAACCTAACCCCAAAAATGCATTGCAAACAGTTAACAGATGGGTTAAGTGGAACCTAAACATCTTTATGTAATGAATGACACAATGTGGAACTGCAGGTTTCTTGAAGAGATGCATGACATAGAGATTCTTCAAGGTGTATCTGATAATGATCAGTCTGTTGGAAATGTATTAGTCACAAGAAGGTAAAGTCCTGTGATGATTGTTTTAATTAGAGTCATAGAGCTGTACAGCACGGAAACAGACTCTTTGGTCCAATTTGTCTCTGCTGAACTCATATCATAAATTAATCTAGTCCCATTTGCCAGCATTTAGTCCATATCCCTCTAAACTCTTCCTATTCATATACGCATTCAAATAGCTTTTAAATCTGTGGCTCAGTGGTTAGCACTGCTGCCTCATCAGTGCTAGGGACCCAGGTTCGACTCCTGTTTTAGGCAACTGTCTGTGTGGACTTTGCACTTTCTCCCCGTGTCTGCGGGGGTTTCCTCTGGGTGGTCCAGTTTCTTCCCATAATCCAAAGATGTGCGGTCAGGTGAATTAGCCATGCTCCATTGCCTATAGTGTCACGTGCATTAGTCAGGAGTAAATTACAGGATGGGGAATGGGTCTGGGTGGGTTACTCTTTGGAGGGTCACTGTGGACTTGTTGGGCGAAAGGGCATGTTTCCATATGGAAACTAATCTAAATGTTGTAATTGTACCAGCCTCCACTACTTCCTCTGGCAGCTCATTCCATACACACACCACCCTCTGCATGAAAAAAGGTTGCCCCTTAGGTTCTGTTTAAATCTTTCCTCTCTCACCTACCTATGTCCTCTAGTTTTGGACTCCCTCACCCCAGGGAAACGACCTTATCTATTTACCCTATCCATGGCCCTCATGATTTTATAAACCTCTATAAGTTCACCCCTCAGCCTTTGATGCTCCAGGGAAAACAGCCCCAACCTATTAAACGTCTCCCGATAGCTCAAACTTCCAACCCTGGCAACATCCTTGTAAATCTTTTCTGTACACTTTCAAGTTTTATAACATTCTTCCTGTAGGAGGGAGACCAGAATTGCACACAATATTCCAAAAGTGGCCTAACAAATGTCCTGTACAGCAGCAACATGACCCCCCAATTCCTTGGAGATCTGTTTAACTGTATTGTAATGTGAAAAAATTAAATTGGACTATCTCCCTGGACATGAATGTAATATTAAAGGGTTAAACTGCACTGTCTTCCTCCTGAAACTGAACATTCAGGAAGTGGGTGGGGACAAATTCATGTGAATGACTCCCACTTCGTTTAGACAGTCATTTGCCACTAATCTCCTTCCATTAACAAATTAAACAATCATTCAATCTCCTTCGTTCAGAAATGCTTTCATAGCCATCTCCCGAATCTAGGCAATAGCACACCTACATTGTCTTGGGGAATCAGTGAGGCAGAAAATCGTTTGCATAATGATTCTCCAGGAATAGGTCATTTACATTTACATTATCTCCAAGGATGTCCTCATCCTACTATGGTACCTGGGGTAACGTGATTATTTTGTGAGGGGTGGGGTGGGGGGGGTGGCCAGAGTATCTGTTAGCATTGCCAACTGACCTGTATAAAGGGGGATGTGTTTTCCAAAGAGTTCAGGGCCTCTTTGGTTCGAATTAGCATGCCTGTGCAGAGGGTCAAAGGCTTTAATAAACTTTAACTGTTTGTAGAAGTTGATGTGTGTGAATTGGATCTCGTGTGTGAAACCTCGGGGAAAGAACCTAACAGTATGGTGCTAGATGGTGGTTGTACCTTATTAGTGTTCGAACAAATCAGCTGATTATCTTGATTCGCTCAGTAGTGAGGATCGATTCAAGGTCAGGAAGTATGCATGTTCTAAATCAAAGAACTGTGAATGCTGCACATCTGAAACCAAAAACAGAAATTGCTGGAAAAACGCAGCAGGTCTAGCAGCATTAGTGGAGAGAAGATAGAGTTAATGTTTAACACATGTAGGATCAATCACTGGACTTGAGACATTAACTCTGTTTTCCCTCCACACATGCTGCCAGACTGCGGAGTTTTCCAGCAATTTTTATTTTTATTTCCGATCTCCAGCATCCAGAATACGTTACATTATTTCATTTTACCAGGGCCTCCATTAAAATTTGATGCTAGTAAATTGTTGAAGGATGTTGCAGGTTACAGAGGGACATAGATAAACTGCAGAGCTGGGCTGAGAGGTGGCAAATGGAGTTTAATGCGGAAAAGTGTGAGGTGATTCCCTTTCGAAGGAGCAACAGGAATACAGAGCAGTGGGCTCATGGTAAGATTCTTGGTAGTGTAGATGAATGAACAGAGAGATCTTGATGTCCATGTCCATAGATCCCTGAAAGTTGCCACTCAGGTTAATCGGGTTGTTGAGAAGGCATACGTGTGTTAGCTTTTATTGGTAGAGTGATTGAGTTTCAGAGCCACGAGATCATGCTGCAGGCGTACAAAACTCTGATGCAGCTGCACTTGGAGTATCGCATACAGTTCTGGTCACCGCATTGTAGGAAGGATGTGGAAGCTTTGGAAAGGGTTCAAAGGAGATTTACTAGGATGTTGCCTGGTACGGAGGGAAGGTCTTATGAGGAAAGGCTGAGAAACTGAGAAACTGAGAAACTTGCTTTTGTTCGAGAGAAGAAGGTTGAGAGGTGACTTAATTGAGACATACAAGATCATCAGAGACAATAGGTGCAGGAGTAGGCCATTGTGCCCTTCGAGCCTGCATCACCATTCATTATGATCATGGGCTGATCATCCTCAATCAGTATCCTGTTCCTGCCTTATCTCCATAACCCTTGATTCCACTATCCTTCAGAGCTCTATCCAACTCTTTCTTAAAATGAATTCAGAGACTGGGCCTCCACTGCCCTCTGGGACAGAGCATTCCACACACCCACCATTCTCTGGGTGAAGAAGTTTCTCCTCATCTCTGTCCTAAATAGCCTACCCTACACCTTATCTGTGTCCTCTGGTTCGGGACTCATCCATCAGTGGAAACATGTTTCCTGCCTCCAGAGTGTCCAATCCTTTAATAATCTTATGCGTCTCAATTAGATCCCCTCTCAGTCTTCTAAACTCAAGGATATACAAGCCCAGTTGCTCCAATCTTTCAACATAAGATAGTCCTGCCATTCCAGGAATTGACCTCGTGAACCCACGCTGCACTCCCTCAATAGCTAGAATGTCTTTCCTCAAATTTGGAGACAAGAACTGCACACAATATTCCAGGTTCGGTCTCACCAGGGCCCTGTACAGCTGCAGAAGCACCTCTTTGCTTCTATACTCAGTCCCTCTTGTTATGAAGGCCAGCATGCTATCAGCTTTCTTCACTACCTGCTGTACCTGCATGCTTGCCTTCATTGACTGGTGTACAAGAACACCCAGATCTCTTTGTACTGCTCCTTTACCTAACTTGACTCCATTTAGCTAGTAATCTTCCTTCCTGTTCTTGCCATCGAAGTGGATAACCATACATTTATCCACATTAAACTGCATCTGCCATGCATCTGTCCACTTACCTAACCTGTCCAGGTCACCCTGTAATCTCCTAACATCCTCCTCACATTTCACCCTGCCACCCAGCTTTGTATCATCAGCAAATTTGCTAATGTTACTATTAATACCATCTTCTATATCATTAATATATATTGGAAAAAGCTGCGGTCCCAGCACTGATCCCTGCGGTACCTCACTGGTCACTGCCTGCCATTCCGAAAGGGAGCCGTTTATCACTACTCTTTGTTTCCTGTCAGCCAACCAATTTTCAATCCAAGTCAGTACTTTGCCCCCAATACCATGTGCCCTAATTTTGCTCACTACCCTCCTATGTGGGACTTTATCAAAGGCTTTCTGAAAGTCCAGGTACACTACATCCACTGGATCTCCCTTGTCCATCTTCAGAGTTACATCCTCAAAAAATTCCAGAAGATCAGTCAAGCATGATTTCCCCTTCATAAATCCATTCTGACTCTGATCTATCTTGTTACTGCTATCCAGATGTATCGTAATTTCATCCTTTATAATTGACTCCAGCATCTTTCCCACCACTGAGGTCAGACTAACTGGTCTATAATTTCCTGCTTTCTCTCTCGCTCCTTTCTTAAAAAGTGGTACAACATTAGCCACCCTCCAATCTGCAGGAACTGATCCTGAATCTATTGAACTCTGAGGAGAAAGTGAGGTCTGCAGATGCTGGAGTATCAGAGCTGAAAATGTGTTGCTGGAAAAGCGCAGCAGGTCAGACAGCATCCAAGGAACAGGAAATTCGATGTTTCAGGCATCATTCCTGATGAAGGGCTTATGCCCGAAACGTTGAATTTCCTGTTCCTTGGATGCTGCCTGACCTGCTGCGCTTTTCCAGCAACACATTTTCAGCTCTATTGAACTGAAGAAAATAATCACCAATGCATCCATGATTTCTCGAGCCACCTCCTTCAGTACTCTGTGATGTAGACCATCAGACCCCGGGGACTTATCAGCCTTCAGACCTAACAGTCTCTCCAACACCAATTCCTGGAAAATATAAATTCCCTTCAGTTCAGGTCCTTCAGCCACTGTTAGCTCTGGGAGATTGCTTGTGTCTCCGATGTCCTTAATCCTGGCACCAGGAAGGGTTAGATAGGTTTGACAGCGAGAGCCTTTTTCCTTGGATGGTGATGGCTAGCATGAGGGGACATAGCTTTAAACTGAGGTGTGATAGATATAGGACAGATGTCAGAGATAGTTTCTTTACTCAGAGCGTAGTAGGGGCATGGAACGCACTGCCTATAATAGCAGTAGACTTGCCAAATTTAAGGGCATTTAAATGGTCAATGGATAAACATGTGGGTGAAAATGGAATAGTGTAGGATGGATGGTCTTCAGATTGGTTCCACAGATCAGTGCAATGTCGTGGGCCAAAAGGCCTGTACTGCTCTGTAATGTCCTATGTTCTATAAATGATGATATACGTTAATCCATCTTAACTGAATGATTTTTATTTGAACATTTATTTCATGCCAGCAAGGTCAATACTCAACCTTTTTGTTGAGAGATTGTTATCTCGTGACTTATTACCTTTGTAACACTCAAAGGGCAAACTATTTTCAGTACACCATTTACACCCAAGTTATTCGACAAATTGCATCCATTATCTGCTGTTTCCAAAGGAGGCATTGCTTCATCAACTAAAGTAATTTTAAAGAGCAGATCTTACTTTCTTAGATTCACATGCCCACTTCCAACCACCAAAACTATTATCAAGTCACTTCATTTGAAGATCGATTAGGACAACTGGGATGAGAAACAAAAGCAACTAATTGCAAATTAATTGGATTGAAACTTTAGTCAGCATTTCTCCATCATTAATGTCACTTTTTTGCCTTAAACTTTCTCAATTTTGGGATGCTTGGTACTGACACTTAGTCTCAATACATCAAAATAAGCGTAAGGTCTTGGCTGACAGCTTAAACAATTCAGCTGACCAAACAAACTTTGCAATTGCCCTGTTTCTTCTTAAGATGTTACATCTTTGTGATAACCTACCAGATTAGCTGAGATAGAAGGAACAGTCTAAACAGTTTTGCTAATTCAAATTTACTCCAGATTTTTCTGTTCTGAGTTTCTCAATCAATTTATTTAAAAGCTGCTGAAGCCTTATTTCTAATCTTAAATTCCATTCTAATCTCAATAAAAAGCTTTCCCAAATTCCACTGTACTACCATATAAGAATCATCAATATTAAACACAAAAAGTTAAAGGTTAGTTAGATACTATTCATGATTTTCAGACTTTCCCAGTCAGACCTTTCTAGTCAGAGTTTTATTTCAACTTACGTATCACAAATCTCCAACTGCACTGATTACTTTGTTGTGGGTAAATCACCACAATTTACCTTTAATTCAGCCACTTATTAAGAAATCTCATAGACAATCAAGTACTGAAACAATGCTTTAAACTTTATTATATGTAGCAACCAAAAAAAAAACCCCTTATGTAAGCAAGTTGAAGCCGAAGCCAATTTAACTTTACCTGATTCATGGTGAAATCTGGCCATGACTTCAATCAACGTAGTTTATCTCTGGGGTTGAAAGTCTCTAGGGTTTGAAACTTGTGCAACGTTGTTTTTTTGAAGTTCTGTTAAGGGTGGAGTTCTCGTGTTTGATTCTTATACAGCTTCTTCAGGCCATTATTGATGATTCTTTAAATACTTTCATCCAAATTGCTGCAAGTCTGTGGCTTGCCTTCTTATCAGAAGTAGCTTCTTTGTTCCTTGTTCCATTTGGCCGTAACTGTCTATTCAAAGGCATAGCTTTCCTGTAGTTAACTCAATTTATCCATGTGACACTAAAGCATCCAGCAGATGTCAAAGCAGTTTTGTTTATGTAAGCCCACTAACACATGACTAATTGCTTGAATCTCTGTGCAACAGCTTGTCTTCATTCCTTAATATTCCAGAGTTTTTGCTGTGTGTAATAGTATATATTTTATTGATCCATTCAGTCCAAGAACAGTTATTAACGTTCTGAAGTCTATAATATAACTTTTTCTTCATACACTCCTAACTAGGTTCTCATACAATTATCCTTCAATTAACATATATTAATCATCTTTAGCGCTTCGTTGAATTTGCTCTGAAACATCCCTGCCCGACCTTTCTAATTGATAACAATCAACATGCATCATGAAGCTGCCTGCAAGTTTCCCTTTCTGATACCATAAAACAACTACCCTTAGAACACAAACCACTTTCAGCAAAACCAGATTTCACTGAAGAACAACCTGACACTTGAGGGATCATTCTGGCCATATACAAATGTGTTTGGTTTTCTTTTGCATTACCTCCCTCTTTTGGAACATTCAGAACCTTTCTGATTCTTTCCCTGAAGAAACCTAGCTTTAGTGTCAACTTATTATTCTTAATTTTATGAGATTTGACTGTGATTTGTTTCACATTCCTAATTGCCCTTGAACCCAATGTCTTACGAATGGAAGTGCTACATTTCTGTCAGAACTTCTATCCCCTCTGAAGGGAGGATCCAGTGTCACAAGATATGTGTTATGCATTGGCTGTGACCCTGTACAAGAATAAAGACAACTGCAATTAGTGCAATTATTTATTGAGCCTTGCAGGAAAAGTGTCCATGTTACCATTGATACACAGCAGATCTTGAATGAATGCATCTACCCTGAAATCCAACAGCTTTGCTGTATGGTGAGAATGCCTCAATAACATTTCATATAATGAACCACTTGGAGGAGCAAATGGAGAATCTCACTCACACCTGTAAAAACTTTAGTTTCACCATCAGCATCAGGCAGATATTGCAACCAGGTGTAGAGGGTGAAATTGACTCCTTTTTTTTAAACCCTTCCGAGTCAGTTGCAACAAAAATGCTCATTTCATTTTTAGCACATGGTATCATACTTCAAATGTAACATAGTTCATGAAAAGTGAAAGAGCTAATATCAAGTAAAAGGAAGAGAAATTTTATTACCTACTAACTCCAACGAAAAAGAAACAATAAAAGCATCAAATATATAGGCAATAAGTTTAAAAGGAAGACTGGAACAGACAGAGAAAAAAAACGCAATGCAGTTTAAAGTCCTGACAGTCTTTGAGTTGCTAGATTTTAAACTTGAGACCACAGTTGATTAATCATTGACTCACATCCATAGCAAGATTAGAATCTAGTGATATCTTATCATTATCTTCGCGTCATTGGTGAACAACTATTTTCTCAAATTTCCTTTTGCATTGGCTGCTATGTTCCAAGGAAACAGACAGACAGTGAGTTCTGGCTTTTGCTGTCACCAATCCATTTTTACTTCTCTCTGCTTTGCTCCTCAAATCCACCTTCTAAAATATAGTTCAATGTGCATTCCAGAGTCTAGCTCCATTGTCTTTCCGAACCAGCTCACTGACAGGGGAGCCCTTCATCTCCCAAAATATGAAATTATCCCATGCATGTGAGTTAAAACAGGAGGTACAAATTTCTTAATATTGATTCATTTACTGATTTCAATATCTTAAAATTTGCCATTTCAGTATAGATAGCTTCATTTATTCCACATGGGTCCACAAAGCTTGTTTCAGTGTGTGGTCAGGTGACCACTACAGCCTGTTTTGGGTCAGTGTTTCCTGACCTTAACTGTAATACTCAGACGTTGGAAGTCAAAACTCAATGGACCATATTTACTATCATCCCAACACAACCAACTGTCTTGGTTCAGGAAATTGCCATCTGCTTACAATTTCCAGCGTTACATTGCCAACGCTGATGGCTTCACATACCTCGACACCTTCGTCATCAACAATCTGTCATTTGAGGCTGAGATAAATAAATGCAGAGTAAAACTGCAGACATTGTATCCAAGCTGAGCGAGAGAGTGTGGAATAACAGCAACCTGACTGAGAATATTAAACAGTGAGTCTACCAGTCTCTTCCCCCAGTGCAGTCTACAGCATTGAAACCAGGACAACAGTTATAAGGCAGGAGAAAAGTTTCCACTCTCGCTGTTCTGACATATTTTCAACATTTCCTGGTAGGAGAAGGTCACCAACTCCTGTAGAGTGTTCGTTCAGTCAGCACACACAGATTGCTAAGCAAACAATATCTGTGCTGGTCACTGGATGGATGTCAGTTGTTTACCTAAAGAGCTTCCTTCTGTTGAAATGATGATCATGACCTAGCTGTCCAAATCTCCAATACATTATGGGGTAAGCTATGTAGGACTGAGATGAAGAGGAATTTCATCACCAGAGAGAATGTTGAGCCTGTGGAACCCTCTGCCTGAAGAAGAGTTGTAGGTGAAAAGTACTGAATGTTTTCAAGAGGGAGATAAATGTATTCTTGGGATGAAAACAGTCAAAGGTTATGGGGAGAAAGCAGGAACAAGATATGGATGATTAGTCACAACCATGTTGAATAGTGGAACAAGCTCAAATGACCATTCTCCTGCTCCTATTTTCTATTGACGTAGGGAAGATGAGTGTTGGTGGCTGGCTGGCTGGCCAGCACTTTTATTGCTCCCGTCCCTAGTTGCCCCTAAGAAGGTGGTGTTGAGTTGCCTTTTTGAACCACTCCAGTCAATGAGCTGTAATAGGCCCACAATGCCCTTAGGGAGGGAATGAGAAGGGGAGGAACTAGTGGTATTGTAGCTGGACTGTTAATCCAGGCAGGCAGATAATGTGCTAGGGTCCTGGGTTTGAATCCCACCAAGACAGATGGTGGAATTTGAATTCAATAAAATAAAATTCTTGAACTAAGAGCCTAATAATGACCATGAAACCATTGTTGATTGTTGAAAAACCCATCAGGTTCACTAATGCCTACGTATGATTCCAGACCCAATGACTCTTAACTGCCCTCTGGGCAATAAATGTTGGCCTGTTCAGTGATCCCGTGAATGAATAAAAAAAGTTCAGGACTACCTACAGTACATAATCTATTGCAGTTCAAGAAGGCAGCTCACCACCACCTTCTCAAAGGCAACTGGAGATGGGAGCAATAAAAGTGCTAGCCAGTCAGCGACACTCACGTCCCACAAATGAATTTTAAAAAATAGAAAATAGGACACCTGTAAGTGACAAATAAAAGATAGTGGACATTGATACTGCCAACTGGGGGACAGTCGGTGACTGTTGCTGACTTGGAAGGGCATTGGGAAATGGTGAGCAAAAATGAAAATCTCAGGTAGCTGAGAAGAAGAGCCAAATTGTGCACCGGCATTCCCTGCCCACTGTCAGTCTTTGAAGCAGATGCAGCAGAAGCTGCCGTGCCACTGTGGGGCTCCTGACCTTCACCAGGTGATGTTAAACAATTGGCCACCACAACACAAACCATCAGGTACAAAACACAGGTCCAAGCATCTTTGTGTCACAAACAGTGCGGGCAGTTTGTTCTCTACTGACTGCAGAATCCAGAGTTAAAAATTACACAACACCAGGTTACAGTCCAACAGGTTTATTTGGAAGCGATAGCTTTCAGAGTGCTGCTCCTTTATCAGGTAGTTGTGGAGTATAAGATCATAAAACACAGAATTTAGAGCAAAAATTTACAATGTCATACAGTGATATATTGAACAAACCTGGATTAAGTCTTTCATCTTTTTGAATACAGGTTCGGTTCATTAATATGTAAATCCCAGAACTTCTTTGAAGTCACCTTCTCGAGATAACTTCCTCATGAGTACTGAATAATGGCCTCAACCGGGATCCTGGTTTATGTCCCACTACACTCTCTCTCTCTCTCACTCACACACACACGCCTTTCACACATACAAACACACACTCTCACACGTGCACTCATACTCACATGCATACATTCACATGCACACACTTTCTCTCTCTCTCTCTCTCATGCATGCACACACACATACAAGTCCATGGGGTGAAATTGTATTTGCAGAATTATATTTGCAGATACATTCTATTTTCTCAAAAATGTACAATCTGCAGGCACTCAATGCAGGCAGTCAACCCATGTAATATCTTGTAAATTCCACTTTGAAAATAGAACCAGTCTGACTCAAGATTGGGATACAGACAGACTTTGACCTCATATCTTTGATGCATTGTTTCAGCTGAGATGTCACCTTTGGTTATAAAACATTAAGTTATCTCGAGAAGGGACTTAAAAAAAGTTCTGGGTTTACATATTAATGAACCAAAACCTGCATTCTGAAAGATGAAAGACTTAACAATCCAGGTTTGTTCAATATATCACTGTCTGACATTGTAATCTTTTGCTATAAATTCTGTGTTTTATGATCTTATACTTTACAATGACCTGATGAAGGAGCAGCTCTCCGAGAGCTAGTGCTTCCAAACATACAAGATAATCAGAGGGTTAGATAGGGTGGACAGGGAGAGCCTTTTTCCAAGTATGGGGACAGCAAACACGAGGGGACACAACTTTACAGTGAGGGGAGATAGATATAAGACAGATGTCAGAGGTAGTTTCTTTACTCAGAGAGTAGTAAGGGTATGGAATGCTTTGCCTGCAACGATAGTAGATTCTGTCTGGGTGAGACACACACACACACAGACAGACACACACACACACACACAGACAGACAAAGACCCACATGCACACATATATTTTGTGGGGTGAATTTGTACTTGCAGAGTTACATTGTGCTTTGCTCAAAAACTGCGTATATTCGTGTAGAACTCTGAGCTCAAAAACTGCATGAATTTATGTAAACTCCGTTATCTCATTTTTTAGATTAGAATCAATCTAAACATCATGGCATATACAGAGAACACAGGGGGCTAACACCTTCAACATATTGTTGAGCTATCACCATTGTTAACAGCTAACCCGAGAATGTAACTTTAACAAAAAGGTTTTGTGATTTACACATGAAAGAAGTGAAACTATCACTGTATTCTAACAGATGAAAGGCTTAACAGACAATCAATTTTTCAATGTATAATTTCAGTTACATCACACTAAATTTTTTCTATAAATTCTGTGTGTTAGGATTGAGCCCTCCACTACCATCTGATGAAGGAGCATCGCTCCAAACACTAGTGTGCTTCCAATTAAACCTGTTGGACTATAACCTGGTGTGTGATTTTTAACTTTGCAGGAGCTAGGGAGTGTTAATTGGGAGGAGCTGTTATCAGGCAAGTCCACATTTAACATGTGGGCATTGTTTACTGACCTGCTGATGAGAGTTCAGGACCAACATGTTCCAGTAAGGAGGATGGATAAGGATGGCAAGGGACCCTTGGATAATGAGGGAGATTGTAAATTTAGTCAAAAGGGGAAAAGGAGCATGTGTAAGGTTTAGGAAGCTAAAATCAGACAGGGCCCATGAAGAACATAAGCAGGAAAGTACTCAAGCTGGGAATTAGGAGAGCAAGAAGAAGCCATGAAATGCATTCATTCCTCCCATCGAACAACCAGGCCATACTTTCTACCTGTGTTCACCTACTGTCGTTGAAAAGTGTTCATCTATTACTACCTCATCACTCCACCCCCTTCCCTCCTAAAACCCTCCCCCACCCCACTTTACCTGTAGCTCTCCTCACCCCCAGCCCCAGTCCTGAAGAAGGTTTATACCCAAAACATTGACTTCTTCACCTTCTGGGGCTGCCTGGCTTGCTGTGTTCTTCCAGCCTCCTGCTTGTCTACTTTGAATTATAATATCTGCAGTTTTTTTATCTCTAGTAAAATGACCTTGGCAAGTGGGGTTATATACGTAGATTAAAAACAAAAGGATAACTAGGGAGAAGATATGAGCACTCAAGGATAAAGGAGGGAACTTGTGCTTCCTGATGAAGGGCTCTGGCCCGAAACGTCGAATTTCCTGTTCCTTGGGTGCTGCCTAACCTACTGTGCTTTAACTAGCAACACATTTTCAGCTAAGTAAATTTACAGCCAATACAAAGATCAGTGGAGTTCTGATAGCTTGTAAGGTTGTCAAAGGATAAGCGGGATATACATCAATTGCAGATATGGGCAGAGAAATGGCAGATGGAGTTTAATCCGGGTAAGTGTGAGCTACTGCACTTCAGGAGATAAAATGTTAAAGAAAAGTACATAGTTAATGGCAGGACTCTGAACACCATTGATGTACAGCATTGATCTTGGAGTTCAAGTCCATAGCTCCATGAAAGTGGCCACAGAAGGAGATAGAGTGGTAAAGGCGGCATATGGCATACTTATCTTTACTGGTCGGGGGGAACTGAGTTCAAAGGTCAGGAATGTTGCAGCATTATAAGTCTTTGGTTTAGCCACACTTAAAGTAATGTGTTCAATTCTGGTTGCCACATTACAGGAAGGATGTGGAGGCTGTGGAGAGGGTGCAGAAGAAATTTCCCAGGATACTGCCTGGATTAGAGTATATGAGCTATCAGGAGAGGCTAGAAAAACTCATTGGAGGAGAAAGTCTGCAGATGCTGGAGATCAGAGCTGAAAATGTGTTGCTGGAAAAGCGCAGCAGGTCAGGCAGCATCCAAGGAACAGGAAATTTGACGTTTCGGGCATAAGCCCTTCATCAGGAATGAGGAAAGTGTGTCCAGCAGGCTAAGATAAAAGGTAGGGAGGAGGGACTTGGGGGAGGGGTGATAGAAATGTGATAGATGGAAGGAGGTCAAGGTGAGGGTGATGGGCTGGAGTGGGGTGGGGCGGAGAGGTCAGGAAGAAGATTGCAAGTTAGGAAGGCGGTGCTGAGTTCGAGGGATTTGACTGATTCAAGGTGGGGAGGGGAGGGGAAATGAGGAAACTGAAGAAATCTGAGTTCATCCCTTGTGGTTGGAGGGTTCCCAGGCGGAAGATGAGGCGCTCTTCCTCCAACCGTCATGTTGTTATGGTCTGCGATGGATGAGTCCAAGGACCTGCATGTCCTTGGTAGAGTGGGAGGGGGAGTTAAAGTGTTGAGCCATGGGGTGATTGGGTTGGTTGGTCTGGGTGTCCCAGAGATGTTCTCTGAAACGTTCCGCAAGTAGGCGGCCTGTCTCCCCAATATAGGGGAGGCCACATCGGGTGCAATGGATGCAATTGATGATGTGTGTGGAGGTGCAGGTGAATTTGTGATGGATATGGAAGGATCCCTTGGGGCCTTGGAGAGAAGTAAGGGAGGAGGTGTGGGCGCAAGTTTTGCATTTCTTGCGGTTGCAGGGGAAGGTGTCGGGAGTGGAGGTTGGGTTGGTGGAGGGTGTGGACCTGATGAGGGAGTCACGGAGGGAGTGGTCTTTTCGGAACGCTGATAGGGGAGGGGAGGGAAATATATCCCTAGTGGTGGGGTCCGTTTGGAGGTGGCGGAAATGATGGCGGATGATACGCTGTATATGGAGGTTGGTGGGGTGTTAGGTGAGAACCAGTGGGGTTCTGTCCTGATGGCGGTTGGAGGGGCGGGGCTCAAGGGCGGAGGAGCAGGAAGTGGAGGAGATGCGGTGGAGGGCATCGTCGATCATGTCTGGGGGGAATCTGCGGTCCTTGAAGAAGGAGGCCATCTGGGCTGCACAGTATTGGAACTGGTCCTTCTGGGAGCAGATGCGGCAGAGACGAAGGAATTGGGAATATGGGATGGCGTTTTTACAGGGGACAGGGTGGGAGGAGGTGTAGTCTAGGTAGCTGTGGGAGTCAGTCGGTTTATAGTAGATGTCTGCGTTGATTCGGTCGTCCGAGATAGAAATGGAAAGGTCTAGGAAGGGGAGGGAGGAGTCTGAGGCGGTCCAGGTGAATTTGAGGTCGGGGTGGAAGGTGTTGGTAAAGTGGATGAACTGTTCAACCTCCTCGTGGGAGCATGAGGCAGCACCGATACAGTCATCGATGTAGCGGAGGAAAAGGTGGGGGGGGGGGGGAGCGGGGAAGGGGTGCCAGTATAGTTGTGGAAAACTCATTGTTTTCTCTTGAGCAGTGTGGGCTGAGGGGTGACTTGATAGAAGTTTATAAAATTATGAGATAGGTCAGAATCTTTTTCCCAGAGTTTAAATGTCTATTACACGAGGGCACACATTTCATATGAGAGGGGGAAAGTTCAAAGGAGAAGTGAGGGGCAAGTTTTTTTTATATACCGAGAGTAGTAGGAGTCTGAAATGCAGGGGTTATGGTTGAGGCAGATATGACAAGGGCATTTAAGGGACCTTTAGATAAGTACATGAATATGCAAAGAATGGAGGTATGTAGACCATGGGTAGGCAGAAGGGGGATTAGTTTCATCATGGTTGATATAACATCGTGGGCCAAAGGGCCCACTCCTGTGCTAGACTGTTTGATGTTCTATGTAACTAGACTTTACACTGTTAGAAATAATACTTGGCACAACTATTCATGGAACAGGGAGGGACATGCATTTAGGCACTGCTTTCAGGGTGTTGTTTTGTAAAGCAAGTTACTGCCTGTCATGATCTTCAAAACTCAAAATGGAGAAAGAATGATTGATCGCTTACCAAAATAGGATACCCCCATCTAGTGGCCCAGCTGATCACTACACAAGAAAGCACAGACAAGAAAAAAGTTTCCACAATCAGTCATAAACAAAAAAAAACTAAGATGTTGACAACCAGTTCAAATAATAACTGGTCAGCCTCAAAACCCTCATTTCAACAATGCACAACTTATCATATGCAGAAACACATATTTCTACACCAGACAGGCCAAATAATGAATATTAATTTCAATATAGGTACAGTTTGTCTCATTTTACAGTGATATTAGTGTCCAAAGCTGAAAAATGTGTTGCTGGAAAAGCACAGCAGGCCAGGCAGCATCCAAGGAGCAGGAGAATCGACGTTTTGGGCATAAGCCCTTCTTCAGGAATGAGGCTGGTGTGCCAAGCAGGCTGAGATAAAAGGTGGGGGGGTGGGGACATTTGGGGGAGGGGAACTAGGAATACAATGGGTGGAAGGAGGCGAGGGTGAGGGTGATAGGCCGGAGAGGGGGTGGGGGCGGAGTGGTCGGGAAAAAGATTGCAGGTCAAGAGGGCAGTGCTGAATCCGGGGGGTGGGACTGAAATAAGGTGGGGGGTGGGGAAATGAGGAAGCTGGAGAAATCTACATTACTCCCCCCCAATCTCAGTCACAACCCCCGGATTCAGCACTGCCCTCTTGACCTACAATCTTCTTCTCAACCACTCCACCCCACCCCCTCTCCGGCCTATCACCCTCACCTCTTTCCACCTATCATATTCCCAGCGCCTGTCCCCAAAATTCCCTCCCCCCACCTTTTATCTCAGCTCGCTCGGCACACCAGCCTCATTCCTGAAGAAGAGCTTATGCCCAAAACGTCGATTCTCCTGCTCCTCGGATACTGCCTGGCCTGCTGTGCTTTTCCAGCACCACATTTTTCAACTCTGGTCTCCAGCATCTGCAGTCCTCACTTTCTCCTATTAGTGTCCAAAGTAAACTGTAGGCAGGGAGTAGACAGATTCAAGAATATCTAAAGACACTCAAAAGGTATTTTGCTTCCTTTGCAGGTTTTGTATTGTATGAGTTTTAAATTTCAGATTCTATAGAGTTAAAGAGATGTACAGCACGGAAACAAACAGGAAGAGGCCATTCAGCCCATTGCTCCTGCACCAGCTCTTCAGATTAGCATCATTACCTAAAGCAATTCTTCTATTTTTTCCCCCATTTGCATGCCATTTTTATCTAAATAATCATCCAATGCCCTCTCTCAATGTGCCTCAATTGAACCTTCCCCCAACATACTTCAAGGCAGCGCATTCTATACCCTAATTCCTCACTGAGTGAAAATGTTTGATCATCCTTATTTCTTTTGCACATCACTTTAAAATCTATGCCTCTTGTTTTTGCACTTTTTTTTAGTAGCTGAAGTCTCTGTGATGCTGAAGTACATCAACAAGTATAATAGTCAGTAAAGCTATAGGAGCACTGCACTGCTGTAAGTGGGGTCCTTTAAATTAGACTCAAAGTGTTGCATTTCCTGTTAGTGTTTTGTACGGCTCAAGGTGGTTTTCCACATGCCTGGCCCCAGGGCTGACCAACCTGATATGTCACCCACAGAGTATCATCATTTGAACCTTTACAGCCCATATCTTAATATCAGTCATATTTTTTATTTGGAGGTTTGTCTTGTTTAAACTTTGCAGTCTTGGATGGTTGTACAGAATTATCATTAATGCTGTTGTTTCATGCACTGGATAAATCCGAAATCAGAATCTATTAGCAATTTGAGGTGTTCGTATAAACAAGAACTTGGGATTTTAAACTGACACATATGAGCTTCCCACGCAACATTGTAAATACGTTTGTCAGCTGTGAAGGTAAAACCTTGACCATTCTTATCCAAACCAAAGTAGTAAAAGATTTGTATTTGACGAAAATTACAGAAAATTTAATACCAAATAGCAATTATTCCATTACTCAATTACATGTTGTTTTCTGACTGATCAATAATAGAAATAAAGTTGTATTTATATAGTACGTTCCATAACCTTAGGATATCTAGCAGGAACAGTAGCATTGTGGTAACCCAAAGGCAAGCACAGAGAATGCTGGAGCGTTTGCAGAGAGAAACAGTTACAATTTTGAGTCTGGCATGACTCTTCTTCAGAACTGCAATTAGGGATGAGCCATAAATGCTTGCCTAGCCAGTGACAGCTCAAACCCCATGACTGAATAATTGTGTCATAGCCAATTTAGTTCTTTAGAACGATTGTCATGATTTTGTTCTGGCGAAATACAGCAGACACAAGGTCACCAACAATTGCTCTGTTCCTCCCCACCACTCTGCGCTCCTTTTGTCCCTGCTGCTAATTGTTCACTATTTATTCTAATCTGTAAATCGTCAACTGACATTCATCGTGGCACTTAATCCAACTTTAAACTACGCATTCTGAGAAATTATATTGAGATCAACCCAAAAATACTCTTAGGTAATGTGCAAAAGCATTTTACTTCAGTTGATTATCCTTGTGTACCTTATCTAAATGTATATTGTGTTAGACCTTAAATGATATATTAGACAGGGAAAACAACAGATCATCCGAACAACTGACTATATACAGAGACAGACACAGACATAGCCCTGCAAAAATTTCAGAGAGCCCTATGGTATAGAAACAGGCGCTTCAGCCCATCATGCCTATGCCAACCAATAACCTACAAACTATACTAATACCATTTACCTATACGGTCTTCATTTGAACCAGAAGGGTACTAATATCACAGGTGGGAAATTTTCTGAGGCTATTCGGGTGGGTTTAAACTAGCTCAGCCGGGGGATGAGAATCTGAGGTGAAGTTGCAGTGCAGAGGGGAAGGAGAGTAGGGAGGACAGGCTCAGGATTTCAGGTTCACAGGAATGTGCTGGCAGACAGCAAGCTGGTTTGACTTGTGTCTATTTCAACGCCAGAAGTATCCGAAATAAGGTAGGTGAGCTTGCAGCATGGATAGGTACCTGGGACTTCGATGTTGTGGCCATTTCGGAGACATGGATAGAGCAGGGTGAGGAATGGATATTGCAGGTTCCAGGGTATAGATTTTTTACTAAGAACAGGCAAGGCAGTAAAAGAGGGGGAGGTGTGGCCTTGTTAGTCAAGGATAATATAACAGTGGCTGAAAGAACTTTTGACGAGGACTCGTCTACTGAAGTAGTCTGGACTGAGGTTAGAAACAGGAGAGGAGAGGTCACACTGCTTGGAGTTTTTTACAGGCCTCCGCAGAGTTCCAGGAAGGTGGAAGAGAGGATTGGCAAAATTATTCTGAGTAGGAGTGAAAGGAACAGGATGGTCATTATGGGAGACTTTAACTTCCCCAACATTGACTGGAAATGCTATAACTCTAGTATGTTGGATGGATCAGTTTTTGTTCAATGTGTACAGGAGGGTTTCCTGACACAGTATGTCGAAGGGCCGACAAGAGGGGAGGCCACACTGGATCTGGTGCTTGGTAATGAACCAGGCCAGGTGTTTAATTTAGTTGTAGGTGAGCACTTTGGAGAGAGTGACCATAATTCAGTTACGTTTAGTTTAGTGATGGAAAGGGATAGGTACATGCCACAGGTCAAGAGTTACCGATGGGGCAAGGGCAATTATAATGCGATTAGGCAAGAATTAGGATGCATAGAGTGGGGTAGCAAAATGTGGGGGATGCAGACAATGGAAATGTGGAGCTGGTTTAAGGAACAGATATTGCGTGTCCTTGATAGGGAGGGAGGAAATGATAAGGTAAAGGAACCATGGTTTACTACAGAAATTGTATCTCTTGTTAAGAAGAAGAAGGAGGCTTATGTGTTGATGAGGTAAGATGGTTCAGATGAGGCAGAGTTACAGATCAGCTAGGAAGGATTTAAACAACGAGTTAAGAAGAGCAAAGAGAGAACATGAGCATTTTTTAGCAAATAGAATAAAGGAGAACCCAAAAGCTTTCTATAGGTATGTGAGGAATAAAAGGATGACTAGGGTAGGAATAGGGCCAGTCAAAGACAGAAGTGGGAAGTTGAAGGTGGATCTTGTGGAGATCAGAGAGGTGCTAAACGAACATTTCTCATCGATTTTCACTCAGGAAAAGGAGAATATTGTAGAGGATGAGGCATGAGATATTAGACTAGAAAGGATCGAGGTTATTTGTGAACAGGGTTATCAATTTTAGAGGGAGTGAAAGTAGACAAGACCCCTGGGCCGGATGGGATCAATCTGAGGATTCTCTGGGAAGCTAGGGAGGAGATAGCAGAGCATTTGGCTTTGATATTTGAGTCATCATTGCCTACAGGTTTAATACCAGAGGACTGGAGGATTGCAAATGTTGTGCCCTTGTTCAAGAAGGGCAGTATAGATGACCCAGGTAATTATAGACCAGTGAGCCTTACTTCTGTTGTAGGAAAGGTTTTGAAAAGGATTATAAGAGATAAGATTTATAATCATCTAGCAAGCAACAATCTGATTTCAGATAGTCAACATGGTTACATCAAGGGCAGGTCGTGTCTCACAAACCTCATTGAGTTTTTTTTGAGGAGGTGACCAAGCATGTAGATAAGGTTAGGGCAGTTGCCGTGGTATACATGGACTTCAGTAAAGCCTTTGATAAGGTTCCACATGGTAGGCTATGGGAGAAAATGCAGAGGCATGGCATTGAGGGTGATTTAGCAGTTTGGATTAGAAACTGGCTTTCTGAAAGAAAGCAGCAAGTAGAAAATATTCAGCCTAGAGTCCAGTTTCATTTGTTGTGCCACAAGGATCTGCTTTTGGACCACTGCTGTTTGTCATTTTCATAAATGACTTAGACGCAGGCATAGGTGGATGGATTAGTAAATTTGCAGACAACACTAAAGTCGGTGGAGTAGTGGACAGTTTGGAAGTGTGTTACAGATTGCAGGAGGACTTAGATAAATTGCAGAATTGGGCTGAGAGGTGGCAAATGGAGTTCAACGCAGCTAAATGTGAGGTGATGCACTTTGGGAAGAATAACAGGAAGGCAGAGTACTGGGTCAATGGAAAGATCCTTGGTAATGTGAATGTGCAGTGGGATCTTGAAGTCCATGTACATAGATCCCTGAAAGTTGCCACCCAGTTGGATAGTGCTGTTAAGAAGGTATATAGTGTGTTAGTTTCATTTGTAGAGGGATTGAGTTCCGGAGCCGCAATATCATGTTGCAACTACACAAAATGCTAGTGCAGCCACACTTGGAATATTGTGTACAATTCTGGTCGCCATATTTCAGGAAGGATGTGAAAGCATTGGAAAACATGCTGAGGAGATTTACGAGGATGTTGCCTGATCTGGAGGGAAGGTCGTATGAGGAAAGGCTGAGAGACTTGCGTCTGTTCTCATTGCAAAGAAGAAGGTTAAGAGGGGATTTGATAGAGACATATAAGATGATCACAGGATTAGATAGGTAGACAGTCTTTTTCCTAGGATGATGACGTCAGCTTGTACGAGCGGGTATAGCTAAAATTGAGGGGTGATAGATTTAAGACAAATGTCAGAGGCAGGTTCTTTACTCAGAGAGTGGTAAGGGTGAGGAATGCCCTACCTGCCAATGTAGTCAACTCAATCACATTAGGGAGATTTAAACAATGAATACATGGATGATGATGGGATAGTGTAGGGAGCCAAGCTGAGAATAGTTCATGGGTTGGCGCAACATCAAGGGCTGAAGGGCCTATTCTGCACTGTATTGTTCTATGTTCTATGATCCTTAGCCTATTATTCCTGGAATTATGCGCTCACCTAGATGCTTCTTAAATCTTGTGAGACCACCTTCACCTCTATAGCCTCTATAGGCAACAGATTCCACATTTCTACCATTTTCTCAGTGAAACAAAATTCCTCAGATTTTATCTGAATCACTTGCTCCTTGTATTAAACTTATGCCCTCTGGTTTTAGACACATCTGCCATGGGGGTCGGGAAGAAATTCTCATGATCTAACCTGTCTATGCCTCTCATAATTTTGCACACTTCAATCAGATCACCCCTCAGCCTCCTCTGCTCCAAGGAAAATAAACGCAATCTATGCAGTCTCCCCTCACAACTGTAACTTTTAATCCCCAGCACCATCCTGGTGAATCTGCTCTGTGCCGTCTCCAGTGTAATCATGTCCATCTGATAGTGTGGTGACCAAAACTGCACGCAGTTTTCCATCTGTGGTTTAACTAATGTTTTATAATATTGTAACAAGACATCCCTGCTTCCATATTCTATACCTGGCTAATGAAGGCAAATATTCTCACCACACTGTCCACCTGTGCTCAAACCTTTGAGGATCCATGGACTTGTAAACCAAGGTCCTCTTGTTGCTCAATCTTCCCTAGAGACCTAATATTCATTGTGTATTTCCTTCTCTAGATCTCCAAAAATACATCACCTCAGGACTTACTGGGATTAAATTCCACTTGCCACTGCTCTACTCAGTTTGTCAGCTGATCAGTATCAAGACTGTAGCCCAAGACCATCTTCCACACTGTCAACTACAACACCAATTTTATGTCATCTGCAAACTTACTAATTGTACCTTCTACATTAACATCCAGGTTGTTAATATATATGACAAGCAGTAAGGACCCCAACACTGATTCCAGTGGTATACTGTTAGTCACAGTCTACCAATTACAAAAACAGCCTTCCACCATCACCCTTCGCCCTCTATTTGTAAGCCAGGCTTTGGAACCAGTTTGGGGAAAATGCTGACGGCAGATCATCAACCACTCGGGAGGGGAAATTGCGTACTTTAAATGAGGCCATCTGGTGTGTGCTGTGGTGGAACTTTCTATAAAAACCCTTCCCTCCGCGACTCCCTCGTCAGGTCCACTCGCCCCATCAACCCACCCTCCCCTCCTGGTACCTTCCCCTGCCACCACAGGAACTGCAAAACCTACGTCCACACCTCCCCCCTCACCTCATCCAGGGCCCCAAAGGAGCCTTCCACATCTGTCAAAGTTTCACCTGCACTTCCACACATGTCATTTACTGTATCTGTTGCTCCTGATGTGGTCTCCTCTACATTATGATTTGGAGATACCGGTGTTGGACTGGGGTGTACAAAGTTAAAAATCACACAACACCAGGTTATAGTCCTCTACATTGGGGAGACTGGACGCTTCCTTGTACAGCGCTTCAGAGAACATCTCCAGGACACCCACACCAACCAATCCCACTGTCCCGTGGCTGAACATTTCAACTCCTCCTCCAACTCCGTCAAGTACATGCAGGTCCTGGGTCTCCTCCATCACCACTCCCTGACCACCAGACGCCAGGAGGAAGAACGCCTCATCTTCTGCCTCAGAACCCTCCAACCCCATAGCACCAATGTGGATTTCACCAGTTTCTTCATTTCTCCTCTCTCCACCTTATCCCAAATCCAACCTTCCAATTCGGCACCATCGTCATGACATGTCCTAATTGTCCACCTTCCTTCCCAACTATCCACTCCACCCTCCTCTCTGACCAATCAACATTACCCCACGTGCATTCACCTATCGCACTCTCAACTACCTCCCCCCAGCCCAAGCCCCCTCCCACTTATCTCTCCAACCCCTAGGCTCCCAGCCTCATTCCTGATGAAGGGCTTTTGCCCAAGACACCGATTCTCCTGCTCCTCAGATGCTGCCTGACCCACTGTGCTTTTTCAGCACCACACTCTCAACTTTGGATCCAGTTTGCCAACTTGCTTTGAATCACATGGGACCTTGTCAAAGACTTTATTAAAATCCATGTATACCACATTAACTTGACTATTCTCATTAATATATTTCGTCACCTTTTCAAAAAACTCAATTAACTTAGAAAGACAGGATCTCCTAGCAAATCGGGGCTGACTCCTCCTAATCAATCCCTGTCCTTCTAAATATTGATTTATGATGTCCTTCAGAAGTTATTCCAATAATTTCCTTACCACTGACGTAAGACGAACCAGTCTGTAATTACCTACCCACATTGCCCTTCTTGAACAATGGAACCACATTAGCTATCCTCCAGTCATCCAGCATTTCCCCTGGGGCTAACAAAGTCTTAAATGTCTCCACCAGGGCCCCAAAAAACTCCTCCCTTGCCTCCCACAGCAATCTCATCAGGCCCTGGGGATTTATGCAGCTTTATGTTAAAGCATCTAATGTCTCCTCCAAATTAACCTGAACATGCTCTAGAACCTCACCATTCCAACCAATATCCCCAGCTATGATGTCTTTCTCATCTGTGAATACAGATGAGAAGCATTAATTTAAGACCTCATCCACATCCACTGCCTCCATACACCGATTGCTCCTTTGGTCTCAAATAGGTCACACTCTTTCCCTGATAATCCTCATATCCTTGATACATTTATTTAAAAAAAACTTGGATTTTCCTTGATACCATTAGCCAAAGATATTTCATGGCCCCTTCTTTGCCTCTAAATTTCCTTCTTAAGCAACCCGTACACTCTCACTAAACGCCTGAAGGGCCTCCCCTGTTTTCAATGCGCGGTACCTGACATATGCTTCCTTCTTTTTCCTTATCAAAATCTTGTCATCCCTTGATATCCAGAGTTCCCTGGAATTTCTTCACATTCCACTGATGTTTTGCTTGGGTTAGTAGTAAAGTGAATAGACATCAAATCTTCTGCAGCCAAGCATTAACCCGACCCTTGATGACTCCACAGCAAGGCTTTGGAGGATGTACAAGTGAAGCGACTACACAGAAGCCAGTATCCTCCCACAATCCAAAGATGTGCGGGTCAGGTGAATTGGCCATGCTAAATTGCCCGTAGTGTTAGGTAAGGGGTAAATGTAGGAGTATGGGTGGGTTGCGCTTTGGCGGGTCGGTATGGACTTGTTGGGCCGAAGGGCCTGTTTCCACACTGTAAGTAATCTAATCTGACCTACTCCCATCACCAAGTCACCCTTTAGTTACACCTGGACAGAACACAGTCTCTGATCAGCCAGCTCACAGCCAGTCCCTAGAGTGAGGAGACTCCATGAGATGTGTTTTTTTTAATGTTTTTTATTTGTTTTGTTTTCTTTTTATGGAATCTTTGACAGTTCTTTTTTTTGTTTACCCCCACATCACCACCTAACTGCGGTACTGCTTATTTGTTCCCCTGCACGCATAAGACACAGTGAAAGACACAAGGTGTACAAATCTTTATACAAATTCCACCATCAGGAAGAAAAGAAACACCCCAGTGACCAGTGACAAGCAGTGCCCTTCTCATCAAAGGGCAATGCTGTGTGATCACACAGTGAAGAGGAGGGCAAGGGTTAAATCAAAATAGAGTTGGAGGGGGAAATAATGCACTCCACTCCCTGCGGCGCCCACCTCTCCCTGAACAACTCTAGGGTGTTGGTGGATACTGCGTGCTCCTTCTCCAGAGACAAGACTCTTGTTTATTTTTTTTCCCTGACAGCCAGCTCTCAGAGTGAACAGAACCCATGACACTCTGTTTTTTTTTCTTTTAGGTGTGAGACACAGTGAAAGACACAAGGTGCACAAATTTTATTCATTTCCCACCACCAGGAAGAAAGGAAACACCTGAATGGCCAGTGACAAGCAGTGCCCTTCACATCAAAGGGCAATGCTGTGTGATCAAACAGTGAAAGGGAGGGCAGGGATTAAATCAAAATAGAGTTGGAGGGGGAAATGATGCACTCCACTCCCTGCGGCGCCCACCTCTCCCTGAACAACTCCAGGATGTTGGTGGACACTGCGTGCTCCTTCTCCAGAGACAAGACTCTTGTTTATATCTGTCAGCAAAGGCTCCCTGATTGCCCCAGGTTAACAAACCCAATCAGGGATCTCATATTCATCAAGATCCACCTGTTCAACCTTGTTCCAATCACTCCAGTAAGACAATGTCAGACTTACACTTCACAATCACTATCTGTGATCCAATGAAAGCCAGTAAAATTTGTGAATGGCACATACTGGGTCAACTTGTCTTGTATATTTCAAAATGGAGCTCAAGAACGTCTATTTCCAAATAGTACTGGGCTTCTAACAGAGATTTTCTCCTTTCTAGATAGTTAGAAAGGACACCTCAAGGGTATATACAGTAAGCAATAAATACTGGTCTAGCCAGCAACATCCATATCCCATGAATTAAAAATGAAAAAATGAACAAATAAAATACTAATTGCAATTCTTGAATGGTCCTTCCTACTGAATTGCTCCCCTCCATCGTCCTGGGAGCACACATTTAATGTTATATCAAATAAATTCAAATTGGCTAATCCAGCACAGAAAGTGGACTCAAAAAAGATCTGTTCTGACTCATTCAACATCATGTGATCCACTTACACAACAGCCATCAGGAGTAGTAAAAGTGCTTTTAATATATAAAATGGATACTGAAAAGATTTTGAAATATGACATTAGGTTATCTCACTGAAAGCAATTTACATAAGTACTACCATCTTATGTAACTGCTGCCATGACAACTCACCATTTACTAAAGCGGTCTCATCTTGTCCCTTCATTTTAAAATGTTCTGAATGTTCGGTGATTATATTGAAAGAATAAAAAGAATCTAAGTGTATGGATTGCATTCATTTCATACAGTAAAATACTTGGTTTTGAAATGGCAAATCCAAAAGCCACAGTAATTTTTGTAACCTTTACTGTAACTACACTGTACTGCGAGGAAAGAGACATTCTTTAGCCCTGAGTTTCACAGATCATTCCCAACCAGGTTCTGACATACACAAGAGCACAGTACAGTTCGCAAAAAAAAGGAAGAAAATTTCTGATCTATAAATTATCAGCTTCTCTACCCTTTGAAGTCCAAATGGTGAAGGCAAGATGAAAAGGTATCTTCCATAATTAACGATTCTGTCAATCAAAACTGGCTTTCAAAGAAATCCCCCTGGAAACCAGATCATTAATTCAGCAACTCTTGCTTCTGCCAGTCTTACATAATAGATCTTCTGGTTGAAGTCAAACTGTGACATACTTGTTCACCAAATCCCCTGATGGGACCATTACAAAGGCTATGCAAAGGACTGTAAGGGAAATGACAGTCTTGAGAAGGATATTTCTATCAATTACAATTCTACCAAGCTAACATGCACAGCGTCGAGGCACTAATCACTAAAAACCAGTTCGGCGGATTGGGAAATATTGAGGTATGCCTGGCACCGGACTGCTGGTGTAACAGTTTTATTTGGGACTCAGTCACGGCCGTAGGCAACTAGGAGTTGCTGAAAAACCTCAGAGTTGCCTTCAAAGCCTCCCTGAGGAAATCAAAGGTCCCCACTGACTCAGCGAGCCTCTGGTTCATGACTAATCAAAATAGAGAACCTCTATTCAGGAAGGCACTGAGTACATCAAAAGAATTCGTCAGGGACATGCAAAAGTGAATTGAGGCATTCGAGGGAGCGTGCACACCTCAAAATCATTTATCTGCCTGATCCTTTGAGCATCACCTGCCTTGCTAGTCTTAGAGTTCTCAGCCTCTCAGAACCCATTAAACTGTGCAATTTCCATTCTAATGAGCAATTTATCTAAGGTTATAGGTGTGACGATGCCTTTTTGAACAGCAGATACACACTAGCCAGACACAAGCATCTGACTGATTCTGACTTCACACAGCAAACTGCAGATGAATCATTATCACGATCATGTACCTTTCCATTTAGGGAGAGAAAACAAAACAGAGTATTGGACTGGTACAGTTCAGTTAGTATATACATATGGAAATTTAAAAATCACACAACACCAGGTTATAGTCCAACAGGTTTAATTGGAAGCACACTAGCTTTCGGAGCACCGCTCCTTCATCAGGTGATTGTGGAGGGCTCGATCATAACAGAATTTAAAGCAAAAATTTGCAGTGTGATGTAACTGAAATTATACATTGAAAAATTGATTGTCTGTTAAGCCTTTCATCTGTTAGAATACAGTGATAGTTTCACTTCTTTCATGTGTAAATCACAAAACCTTTTTTTTAAAGTTGCATTCTCGGGTTAGCTGTTAGCAATGGTGATAGCTCGACAATATGTTGACAACATATTGTCTAGCTATCATCACCATTGTTAATAGCTAACCCGAGAATGCAACTTTAAAAAAAAGGTTTTGTGATTTACACATGAAAGAAGTGAAACTATCACTGTATTCTAACAGATGAAAGGCTTAACAGACAATCAATTTTTCAATGTATAATTTCAGTTACATCACACTGCAAATTTTTGCTATAAATTCTATGTTATGATCGAGCCCTCCACAATCACCTGATGAAGGAGCATCGCTCCGAAAGCTAGTGTGCTTCCAATTAAACCTGTTGGACTATAATCTGGTGTTATGTGATTTTTAACTTTGTATACCCCAGTCCAACACCAGCATCTCCAAATCATATGGAAATTGAAATTAACATCTGAACAGGTTTCTGACCCATCATAATGGTCATGAGATAAACTGAAGATTGGGTTCTACTGCAATGTCCCTACAGTTAAAATGTTTAACCTCACTCATTGTATGGGGTCACACAGAATATGGCCAATTAGCTAAGAGTTTGGAGCGATGCTAGCAAAATGCAGCTTGAAAATGATGCGCGGTGGGCAAACAGGTAATTGCATTTCAGTGACTGTCCAAAGTGATGCCATTTTTGGAACCTTCTCATTTCTTTTAAAGGATACTTCATCGAATCAAGTCCGTCTTTCTTTTCAGCTTCCATATAAGAGATAAAGAATCGAGAGGTATTGATGAAAGTGAACAAAATATTTAACCGGATGATTACCAGAATTGTGAAGGTCGACCTTTCAGGAAAGTTTGACTACTTTCTTCTGAAGAGTGAAAACTGGGAGGGTGACTCTGTGAACATCCTCAAGATTATAAAAAGATTTGACAAGTTACACACAGAGAAAATGTTTCTGCCCATGATAGTTTGCAAAACTGGAAATTAAGAATATAAACTAGTCACTAATAAAGCCAACTGGGAACTCAGGAGAAATCTCTTTGCCAAAGTTTATTAAGGTTGTGGAACTGACTGTCACAAGAGTGATTGAGGTAAACAGCATACATTTAGCATATACAGTATTTGAAAAGAAAGCACGGTAAACAGATAAGAATGAACTAAATTGACGGATATGCCGATGGGTTTGGAGAATCATGTGATGACTTGTGTGCAACATAAACACCAGCACAAACTGGTGTAGCTGAGTGGTCTGTTTCTATACTGTACCTTTTTAATGCATTCATGGTACATGAGTATTTACTGTTTATCTCTAAATGCCCTTAGGAAAGTGGTTGTGAGCTGTTTTCATTACAATGGAATGACTTGCTTGGTCATTTCAGTCACTGTTTAAGAGATGCAGCTGCAAACTTGTGTCCATTAAACTCCCTCAAACAGCAATGCGATAATGACTGGAAAATTAGTTTGCAGTAATATTGATTGAGAGGTAAATATTGTCCAGGACAATAACCAGTATTAAAATATCTGCTCTTCTTCATGCTGTGGAGTCTTTTGTGTTTGCCTGAGAGAATCCTCAATTTAACTAGATATCTGAAAGACAGTAGCTTCAATAGTGTAGCACTCCCATAGTAAAATTAGCCTAGCTTTTCCCAAAGCCCTTTCAGACCATAGAGTTGCTTTCTCATTTGAGATAAACTACTGTTGGTGGTCTGACCTGAGGGTCACCACACCTCAGGCCAGGGGAGAGGTTGAGAAGGAGAGTCTTTCATGGTAACCTCAGCTGGTACAAGAACTTAGTCTGAGCTATTTAGTCCAATGTTGGTATCATTCTGTGTTGCAAACCAGTCATCCAATTGACTGAGTTAACCAGCCCCCTCAGCCAAGGTGCTTGAGATCAAGTCACTGAATTTGGACTTGAATGAACAGCTTAGAAGCAAGATTCATGATTTTGTGAGATAATGTAAAATTTGATTGACATGTTAAGAGAGTAATAATGGTGTGACAAATGTCAGCAACATTAATGGTCATGCAGGAGAAAGAGAGAGGAACATAATCTGAGAAGATTAGGGTGGAAAGGGAGATCGAGCATAAATAACACATGGGGAGAGGGAGGTGGGTTCACTGTCAGTATGCCATATAAAAGCAGGAAAAGCAAAAACATAACATAAACTTTAGATATTGAGGTTGGGGGTGCAGACAAATTTTATTGTATTTAAGTTAACCTATTTTTCTAATTAACCTGTACAGAGACATCATTATTATTACATATCTCTGAAGCAAGTGGGATGGCAGAACACAACTACACGACGGCTGGAGGAGGAGCGCCTCATCTTCCGCCTGGGAACCCTCCAACCACAAGGTATGAATTCAGATTTCTCCAGCTTCCTCATTTCCCCTCCCCCCACCTTGTCTCAGTCGGTTCCCTCAACTCAGCACCGCCCTCCTAACTTGCAATCCTCTTCCTGACCTCTCCGCCCCCACCCCACTCCGGCCTATCACCCTCACCTTGACCTCCTTCCACCTATCCCACCTCCATCGCCCCTCCCCCTAGTCCCTCCTCCCTACCTTTTATCTCAGCCGGCTTGGCTCTCTCTCTCTTATTCCTGATGAAGGGCTTATGCTCGAAACGTCGAATTCTCTATTCCTGAGATGCTGCCTAACCTGCTGTGCTTTGACCAGCAACACATTTGCAGTTTGGAACTGGGCCTCCCAGTTGAGAGGTAGTGACACTACCACTGTGCCACAAGAGGGCCCCTGGAGCCAAATTTTACTTTAAACCCAAATCTAGAAATGCAAACAGCTAATTAATTCGGGAGCTGTAGGATTACAGGTGATCATGCTAAGTGCACAGAATAAGTAAGCATGAGGAGAACAACCTGTCACTGTGCACAGCTGGATACAGTGTCAGATTGGGATGATAGTGAATGAAAGATTTTGCTGCAGTGAAGGGGGATGTGCTATTCTGACCACTTAGATAAAAGGATTTAGCCAAGAAACAGAGCCAGACACCAGCAGCTGGATGTAAGAGCTGAAGCCCTGAAGCACTAATTAGGTGAGCAGACAGGTGAATTGCTGGTGGGTTGAAAGTCTTTTTTATCTCAATAAATGGAACTAGTAGTCTGAACTGGGTCTGAGCAGAGACAATTATTTCATTAAATTTACAGCTTAATGAGTAAAATCACCAGATATAGCTACAGATAATCACTGAGTGTTATTTCTAAATGTAATTAGTTAAACACAATAAGGTGGCAGGGCAGGTAATGTGTTGCAGCTGTAGCGTATGGAAGCTGCAGGGTGATCCACAACAACCATATCAGCAGAAGTGCCTGCCACTTGAGCAAATTTGTCTGAGTCGGTATACTGACGGTCAAGTTACAGGTGCTGCAATGGATCAGGCAAAGTTACAGAAAGTTTGGAAAGTTATCTTTGGATACCTTGTTGAAGGTTGCCAGAGAAAAAAAATTGCTTCAGTTAGGACCTTCTGTTTGGTCACAGTCAGGTCAGGAACATTACTCTTGTTTATTTTTTCATACATGCAGGTGTCACTGGCTAAGCCAGAATTTATTGCCCATTCCTAATTACCTTGGAGAAGGTGATTGTGAGCTGTATTCTTGAATTGCTATTGTCCTTGGGTGCTGTTGGGAGAGGTTTTCCATAATTCTATACCATTCCAAGTCAGGATGTTGTGTGGTTTAGGAGGGAATTTGCAGGTGATGCTTTATCCTTCTAGGTGGCTGACGTTGTGGGTTGGTGCTGTCAAAGGCGCATCAGTGGTGGATGTGGTACTAACCAAGTGGTCTGCTTTGTCCTGGATGATATCAAGCTTCTTGTGTTGTATTGGAACTGCATTCATCCATACAGTGAGGAGTATTCCATCATACTCCTGACTTGTGCCTTGTAGTTTTACTGCAGTACACAGTATACAGGAAATCAAATGGAGCTGATAAAATATACTGCAAAACCTTGGGTAACTTTAATCTACGTGTAGATTGAGCAAATCAGACTGGCAAAGGTAGCCTGGAAAATTAGTTCATAGAATATACTTGGAAAGTTTTCTCAGAACAGTGTGTTCTACAGTCAATCAGCTGTTCTAGAGCTGATGAGAGTAATACACAGGACTAACTGATAACGTTATGGTCAAGAAGCTTTTACTTAAAAATGATCATAACATGCTAAAATGTCACTTTCAGTTTGAAGAAGAGATATATGGGTTTAAGACAAGTGTCTTAAACCTGAATGTGAATATTTATAATGATATGAGGTATAGCTAGCTAAAATGAACTAGGAAATGAGATTTAAATATAAAAATAACAGAAATGCAATGGCACACTTGAAATGAGATATTTAATATCTTTCAGCAAAGATTTATTTCTGCTGTGAGAAAGGAGGCATCATCTGTGGCTGAATAAGGAAGTCAAGAGTAGTATCGAACTGAAAGGAACACTGTACAAATCTGCAAAAATGGAACATTGGTCAGATTTTAAGAATTAGCAAATATGACTGAAAAAAGGGATATTAAGTATGAGTGAAAAATAGTAAACAATATAAAAGCAGTAAGACTTTATATGACTATTTAAATAGGAAAAGAGTAAGTAATGCTTTTGTTGATTTTCTGTGCAGTGAGGCTGGGAAGTTGATAATGGAAAAGAAGTAAATTATGTTAGTGTTGAATAAGTGCTTTGCATGTGTATACAATGTAGAACATTTAGCTTCCAAAAAGTAGTTAAAAATCAAAAGTTGAATGGGAGGAAGGAACTTGAAACAGTATACCAGGGAAAAGGTCCTGGGAAAATTATCAGACCTAAAGACCAACAGTCCCCAGTAGCCAGATGACTTGATTCCTACAGTCTCAAACAAATGGCTGTGGAGATTATAGATGCAATATTTATTATCTTCCAAAATTCCATAGGTTCAGTAAGAATCCTAACAAATATGAAAATAGCTATGCAACAACTTTATTCAACAAAAGAGAAACAGAAAGCAGGAAACAATAGGTTAGTTAAACTAACGTGTCATCGGAAAATTACAGATGTCTTGTAAAGAGGGATCTCGGTGACTCAGAAATTTATTGTGCAGGTAAAATAAGTGATTTTGAAGGTAGATTAGATTTACAGTGTGGAAACAGGCCCTTCGGCCCAACAAGTCCACACCGACCCGCCGAAGCGAAACCCACCCATACCCCTACATTTACCCCTTACCTAACACTACGGGCAATTTAGCATGGTCAATTCACCTGACCCGCACATCTTTGGACTGTGGGAGGAAACCGGAGCACCCGGAGGAAATCCACGCTGACACGGGGAGAATGTGCAAACTCCACACAGTCAGTCGCCTGAGTCGGGAACTGAACCCGGGTCTCAGGCGCTGTGAGGCAGCAGGGCTAACCACTGTGCCACCGTGCTGCCCACTAAATGGGATGTTGGTGGTTATTGCAATATGGAATATTGGGAGGTTTTATTACTGTGTAACTGCTTTAACTGCTGCTGGACAGAACCTTGGGGTAAGAGCTCATGAAGGATGATGAATGATTTATTTATGAAAGATTTATTTATTGTCAGTTACATCTTGAAGATACAATGAAAAGTGTTTTGTTGCCACAATCCAGCGCTATTTTGATTTACAAGAATAAGTTATTTAAATAAGAATTCATCTTCTGTTCAAACTGGCATCTCAATCATGACTTCAGGGCTTCTGCAAGGTCTCTACAAGGTGTTTCAGTCTTCAAGGTGTCCCGGTCTGGGAACAGCAATGACCATGCCACCCCAGGAGACCCTGGCTCTGTTCCTGCCGCCACCTCACCGCTGCCGCCAAGATTCCAGGCTCTGGGCACCGCTACTGCCAGGACTCTCCTCTCCAGGTACTGCTACTACCAGGAGTCTCCTCTCTGGGCAATTTGGAGTCCTACATAGAGTTTTGGTCTACTTTATTTTAGATCAGATTTCCTACAGCATGGAAACAGGCCCTTCAGCCCAACAAGTCCACACCGACCCTCCGAACAGTAACCCACCCAGTCCCATTTACCCCTGACTAATGCACCTAACACTATGAGCAATTTAGCATGGCCAATTCACCTGACCTGCACAACTTTGGAATGTGGGAGGAAACCAGAGCACCCGGAGGAAACCCACGCAGACACTGGGAGAATGTGCAAACTCCACACAGACAGTCGCCCTGGAACCCTGGTGGTGTGAGGCAGCAGTGCTAACCGTGGAGCCACAGTGCTGCCCTGGGGGAAAGGTTTTGGATGAGAAACAGTTCAGAGAAGATTCACGTATATGAAATGATTATCTTGTGAAGAAAAGGTTGAATAGGTTAAGCATGGGGAGGCAATGGCCTAATGGTATTATTAGTCCAGAAACTTCGCTAATGTTATGGGAACCTGGGTTCGAATCCTGCCAAGGCAGATGGTCAAATTTCACTTGAATAAAAATATCTGGAATTAAGAACCCACTGATGACCATAAAACCATTGTCGATTTTCAGGTACTCTGCCATCCTCACTTGGTCTGACTCTACGGCAATGTGCTTGACTCTCAGCTGCCCTCATAAATGGGCAATTGCTACAAAATCTCGACAAAAACATTAATCTCATGGACCAGAAAAGATAATGGCAGAAACAGCCCTGACAACCCTTAGACGTCCTCCTTACTAACATCTGGGGAGATAGTGTCAAAATTGACAGAGCACCTGACATTGTAAGATATGATACTGTGAGAATGACTGTATCCCAGACACTACCATCACCATCCCTGGATATGTTTTGTCCCACCAGCAGGACAGACCCAGCAGCGATGGAGGCACAGTGGTATACTGTTGGAAGGTGTTGCCCTGAGAGTCCTCAACATTAACTCTGGACTCCTGGTATCAGGTTAAACATAGACAAGGAAACCTCCTGCTGGTTATTATGCACCATCCTCACTCAGCTGATGAATCAGTACTCTTCCACATTGAACAACACTTGGAGGACCCATTGAGGGTGGCAAGGTCATAAAATGTACTATGGGTGAGGGAATTTCAATGTCCACCACTAAAAGTGGCTTGGTAACAGCACTACTGATCGAGCTGGTCAGATCCTAAAGGACGTAGCTTCTAGACTGGATCTATGGCAGGTGGTGAGGGAACAACAACTGGGCAAAACATACTTGAATTATGCCTTAGCAAAACTGGAATCAATAGGTATCAAAGGGCAACTCTCCGATGGTTGCAATCATCCTTGCACTTATGAAGATGGTTGTAGTTGTTGGAGGTCAGTCATCACAGTTTCAGCACATCTCTACAGGAGTTCCTCAGGGTAGTGTCCTAGGCCAATCATCTTCAGCTGCTTCATCAATGACCTTCCCTCCATTATAAGATCAGAAGTGGAGATGCTCACCAATGTTCAGCACTATTTGTGATTTATCAGAAACTGAAGCAGTCCATGTTCAAATGCAACAAGATTGGGACAATATCCAGATTTGGGTTGACAAATAGCAAGTAACGTTCGCACCACACAAATTCCAGGCAATGACCATCAAAAGACCGAATGACATCCTCCTAAGTTCTATGTTCTTATGTACCTGCTGTTTTCATGGAGGTGCCCCTTTAAATAATTTGGAGACATGTTCATAGTTAAGGAGTCAATTAGAGGCCTTTCAGACCGAGAGGAGCACCTGGTCTTGCTTCCCAATAAACTTTTTGTTTTAAAGTCTTTTCTATCTGTATTGCCTGTTAAGATCCATATCTCTGAACCTAGAGATTTTACTCCTACACTTTGCTAAGCATCTTTTCTTTTAGGATGTATCTATTTTCACTGTTCCTTAACAGCTTAAAACACTCCCCCCTGTCCAATAAAATATTACATAAAAAGACCTAAGGGGCAACATTTTCACTCCGAGGGTGGTGTGTGTGTGTGTGTGTGTATGTGTGTGTATGTGGAATGAGCTGTCAGAGGAAGTGGTGGAGGCTAGTACAATTGCATCTAAACATTTAAAAGGCATCTGGATGGGTAAATGAATAGGAAGGGTTTGGAGGGATATGGGCCGGGTGCTGGCAGGTGGGACTATATTGGATTGGAATATCTGGTTGGCATGGACGAGTTGGACTGACTGATCTGTTTCCGTTCTGTACATCTCCATGACTCTAAACTGAACTGCAGTGCCATTTGTTGTCTATTTGCCTTTCACATTGAAATGTCCAGTCCCTCATTACCTTCACCCCATGAGACAAATAAACATCCATTCACTCCTACTCTGTCCACTATTCATAGTCCTGTTCCTGTTAAGTGTCATAGAGTCATAGAGATGTACAGCATGGAAACAGACCCTTCGGTCCAACCTGTCCACGCCGACCAGATATCCCAACCCAATCTAGTCCTACCTGACAGCACTCGGCCCATATCCCCCGAAACCCTTCCTATTTATACATCCATCCAAATGCCTCTTAAATGTTGCAATTGTACCAGCCTCCACCAAATCCTCTGGCAGCTCATTCCATACACGTACCACCCTCTGCGTGAAAAAGTTGCCTCTTAGTCTCTTTTATATCTTTACCCTCTCACCCTAAACCTATGCCCTCTAGTTCTGGACTCCCCGACCCCAGGGAAAAGACTTTGTCTATTTATCCTATCTATGCCCCTCATTATTTTGTAAACCTCTATAAGGTCACCCCTCAGCCTCCGACGCTCCAGGGAAAACAGCCCCAGCCTATTCAGCCTTTCCCTGTAGCTCAGATCCTCCAACCCTGGCAACATCCTTGTAAATCTTTTCTGAACCCTTTCAAGTTTCACAACATCTTTCCGAATATTCACTAAATTACATGACATGTCATTCTGGTTTTACATGTGTTTTGTTAGCACAATTTGGCTATAACGTGATCGATGAAATGTGGATGCTGTTTGGATAACGCGAACTTTCTACTGAACGCGGATAGCAATCTTCTACAGCGCGATTTTTGATAGCATGGGGTCACACAGGAACGCAACTGTTAAGTTATTGCAGAACGACCTATACAGCAGTCAAAGTGATGCTGACCAGCCAATAAACTATCCAATTTCCTATCTCTGATGTTTCTGGCCAATTTTCCAATGGAGAATCCTATAAACTTTGTTATATGTAGGAACCCTCGGAGACATCGGAGGAGGGAAGCCACACCCCCTTTTTACAGTACCGGCTGCCACCTAAGTAACAATTTTAAATGTCTTAGTCTGAGAGTAGAAGTGAGTGGATGAGTGTGCAGATGTGTAAGTGGTTAGGGTGGATTGAAATATGTGGTAAGAGTGTAAGGTGGGGAGAGTGAGATCAGGTCAGGAGGGAATCGTTGGGGGATGGGGTGGGAATTGGAGACAGGAAGGTTGAGGGGTTAGTTGTATGGTTACCCAGGAGTTAGACCTTTGTTTTTCTGTCTAACATTTCCTGAGTAGCTATTCTGATAAATGATTGAGTGATGGAGATTTTTAAGGAGGGTTCCACACATCAGGGAAATTGCCCATTGTAAATTCAAATTTTGATGGCAATTCCCATGCAACCAGTGTATGGGGCCTTCCAGTGACTCCCAGTGTACTTCTCTGGTAATACGTCAGGTCTCTGGTGATCCGGACACTGAAAGATCTCAGCCACTGATTTTCTTAAAAAAAAATGTAATTACTAGGCAAGCAACACCACCTTCTTAGAAACCCATCTTGACACAGATGTCCATAGTTGTTCATTTTTTCCACATTTTTAAAAATTTTATCTTATTTTATAGACTTGACAACATCATCGGAACCATTTGAACGGTATCTGGTCAAACACTTAAGAAACCATTGTTCTTTCGCTACACATTACATCCGATTTTATTGTCATAATCCTCTTCCCTGTGTCTAACTTCTACTGGATATATGAGCTTCGCAAACACATGAGAACATCACCACCTGCAGATTCCCTTTCAAGTTGCACACTGTCAGCCCATTCCTCCAGTGTCTCTGGATCAAAATTCTGGATTTTGTTACTATAGCTCAATGCGAATTGCTACATCACATGGGCTACAGGAATTCAGAAGGTGGTCTCCCCACAACAACTGGGAATGGGCAATAAATAATGGTGTGACGCCCAGTTCCCATGAACAATCTTTTAGAAGAAAAACATACAAAACATGAGATTAATTTAGAAAAGTATTTACATTTTCCAGTGAACTTGCTCAACATATTGGAATATGTAACACAAAGCTGTCAACCTGAAATAATGTAAGGCCACATCTACACTGAATGAATCCATAACATTCACTTTTGGAGACAGACTGGGACTTAATTCCAAGTTGTACAGCCACGTTGGTGAACTTCCACAATTGGAGCAATTCAAATGTAATGCTATATCTTCAAAGTCATCATCTAGGTGACAGGACCATCCTTAGGGTATGGTAAGTGAGGGCAACTAGCCAGGACCTTGCACTGGGACCATAGGTGGAACTGGAAGGAACCAGAGCCAAGACATGGATGACCTTTGAACAGGTGAGAATCTATGTGTGTGACCTTTCATTTTGGATTTGTTTAAAGTGTGAATTTTATTGGGGTGGGCAATGTGTGATTTGCCAGGGGTGGGCCCCAGTGTAATTTTTACTGCCGAGTGAATATTACGACGTGCCCTGGCAACACGGCCTCATTCCAGATGAAGGGCTTATGCCCGAAACATCGATTTGCCTGCTCCTTGGATGCTGCCTGACCTGCTGTGCTTTTCCAGCGCCACTCTGTTGACTCTGATCTCCAGCATCTGCAGTCCTCACTTTCTCCTGGCAGCGGGGATGTATGGTTAGTGCTCTAGTACAGTGTAATTGACCCTGAGAGTTGCAGTATGATTTGCCCAAGAAAAGGTTCACTTTATGACGTATGCAGAGAGTTGTGAGAGCATGGAATGCGTTGCCAGCAACAGTTGTGGAAGCGATGTCATTAGGGATATTTAAGAGACTGCTGGACATGCATATGGTCACAGAAATTTGAGGATTCGTACATTAGGTTTACCTTACATGAGGATCAATGGTCGGCACAACATTGTGGGCTGAAGGGCCTGTTCTGTGCTGTACTGTTCGATGTTCTAATACCATGTGATTTGAAGCAGGAGGGGGTGCAAAGTGTTATTTGCTGCGAGGGGTGGGAAGGTGGGCACGGTATGATTTGCCCCACAGGGGACACACAATGAAATTTCCCCCAGGAGGGAGGTCACGGTGTGAAATACCCCGGGTGGCGGTGGGCACAGTGTTTTTTTTCCCTACAGGGATGGTTCTGCCGAAGGGGAATGAAAATGATGTGCTTGCAATTTTGAAGGCTTCCAATAGTATCCCTGCAGAGAAATTATTTCTGGCTGGGGGAGAGGGCGTTACAGGTACAAAAAGACAATAGTTTAAAAACCAGAGCCAGGCGATTCAGGAGAGAAACAACAACACGCTTTTTTTCACTGAAGAATCACTAAAAAGGGGGAATCCTCTCCTGCTAAAAGGTTGTCAGGGCAGAAATAAAGGCAGTTTTAAAGATTGAGATCCTGGTACTCTTGAGTTTGGGGCAAAGACAGGTCAGAGTTGGAGGTCAGACAGAACGAACTCAGTTGAGCAGGAGTGATGGGAGTGACCTATTCGCGCTGTTGAAATCTCTTTTGTTACATTTTAGAAGTCGGTAAAGCCTGCACGGTAAACTATTAACAGATCGAATGAAAACTCTCTAACATCAGGGACTAGTTTATCTTCACCAGAAACACGGTGACGTGCCTGTGGGTGGTATCACCAATCGCGGTGATTAAACAGACACCTCCCAGCCCCTGACACAATGCCGAGGAGCTTAACTGACTTCCCCAAGTCCCTCCAAAATGAACGATGTTTAAATGGGCCATCAGCCCAGAATGGTCTGCCTTCCCTAACACCCCGCCCCCACTCCCACGCAGGGTGTCCACACTAAGAGGTGAAGACATTTTATAGAGCGCAAACCTTAAAAAGAAAAACGAAATTATTCACTTCAGTATCGAAAAGAACACAAAGCGAGATTCATTTCCAAATACTTGCTAACAGCGATTCATGTTTTCAGCAAGGCGAGCAGCTTCTGGTTAATATAAACATACATACATAGTTCTTAAAAACTTCACGATTTAGCTTCTCTCGTTTCAAACTGACCTGATTGCAATCAACATCCAGAAGGATACCTTTGAAACCGCGTTTGCAGTCCATGGTGAAATGCTGAAGGTCTCGAACTCCCCTCTAACTCTTTGTTGCAAAAGTTTTGTTACATGTTCCCTGACAGCTCGAGAAGAATCCGCCAGCGCGCAGGCGCAGAACTACCCCTCACCCCAGGCGGGAAAAGGGCGAAGGTAAGGTGTGAGGCCAGGTAGGAACAGGAGAGTCAAATGGGTGGAATGGCTAGGGAGCTAAATCCTGGTCAGGAAGACTACTATCATGTTCGAATTAAGCACTCTCATGCTTGACATTCGAGCCGAATTTGTCTGGTTGATGTAAATATATTTTACAAGATTTGTACATGTCGGTGTTGGACTGGGGTGTACAAAGTTAAAAATCACACAACACCAGGTTATAGTCCAACAGGTTTATTTGGAAGCACTAGCTTTCAGAGCGCTGCTCCTTCATCAGGTGGTTGTGCACAGCCACCTTTGAAGGAGCAGTACTCTGAAAAGCTAGTGCTTCCAACTAAATCTGTTGAACTATAACCTGGTGTTGTGCTATTTTACAAGATCCAGCCAACATGTTTGGGCTGATAATAAAACCCTGTGCATCCACTCCATCTGTTCTTCTCATTCCTCCCCTGCCTCTGTCCACAGATAAAAACTCAGCATTTTTCAATCCCTTTGATTTCTGAAGAACTCATACTATACTCAAAAGTTAATGCAACTTCTCTTTCCACAGATGCTGCCAGACCTGCTGAGCTGCTCCAGCATTTTTGTTTTCATTTCAGATATCCAGCATCCATAGTATTTTAATTTTCATGACTAATCTGTTTGTGTTTCAAAATCTACATACAATGCACCACATACCATCACCCCCTTCCATGACCACCTTCTGTAGCATGTGTGTAATGGAGCCTGCAGTAGCCATATTAGTCTGTACAGCCACCTACGGACACATTCTCATCTGTGAGAGGTTGCCGGTGATGTCGATGTAGCCATCTTCCTCCCAATAACTTTTTATTCCCTTAGCTAAAACTAATCTGTCTGCTTCAGTCTTAAAAATACTCAATGGCCCACCTGTACTGCCTTCTGAAACAGAGTTTCAAAGTCACCCAATCTTCTCAAAGAAAAAAATATCCCAGAATCTTTTTCCTAAAAGACAACCTGTAATTTTAATTAAAATTATAAATTTAATTTTTCCAGTTCTCGATTCATCAACCAGAAGAATTATCCTTTCTAAGTCCAGCTTGTCAAGACCATTCAGGACCTTATATACTTCAATCAAGTTACCACTTAGTCTTCTAAGCTTCGACACAACCAAGCTCAACTTATCCAATCTTTCCTCAAAGCACAACCCATTCATTTCAGGTATCAATCTGGTAAACCTCTTCTAAATTGCCTCTAGTACAGGAGTTGGGAGGTCATGTTGCGGCTGTACAAGACATTGGTTGGGCCACTTTTGGAATATTGTGTGCAATTCTGGTCTCCTTCCTATTGGAAGGATAGTGTGAAACTTGAAAGGGCTCAGAAAAGATTTACAAGGATGTTGCCAGGGTTGGAGGATTTGAGCTATAGGGAGAGGTTGAATAAGTTGGGGCTGTTTTCCTTGGAACGTTGGAGGCTGAGGGGTGACTTATATAGGTTAATAAAATCATGAGAGGCATGGATCGGATAAATTGTCTCTTCCCTGGGTTGGGAGAGTCCAGAACTAGAGGGCATAGGTTTAGGGTGAAAGGGGAAAGATATAAAAGAGACCTGAGGGGCAATTTTTTCACTGAGGGTGTTACGTGTATGGAATGAGCTGCCAATGTTATAACTGGAACATTTAAAAGGCATCTGGATGGGTATATGAATAGGAAGGGTTTAAAGGGATATGTGCTGGGTACTGGCAGGTGGGACTAGATTGGTTTGGGATATCTGATTGGCATGGACAAGTTGGACTGAAGGGTCTGTTTCGGTGTTTTACATCTCTATGACTCTATGACTAGTGCATTCACATCCTTCCTTAAGTAAGGAGACCACAACTGCACACTTTGTCTTTAAAATGTGGTCTCACCAATGCCCTGTATTACTGCAACAGATCCTCCTGACTGCCAAATTCATTTCCTCTTGCAATTAAAAAAAAATCATTCACCTTCTTAATCATTTGAATTGAATTTCTTGATCCCATTGCATCTCAGAATTCTGTGGTTATTTTTTCTCCCTACTGTGTGAAAGCAGGACATTCGGCCCATCGACTCCGCACAACCCCCCTGAAGAGCAGCTCAACCCGTGCCCCTGCCATAACTCTGCATTCCCCATAGCTGATTCATATAGTCTGCACATCCCTGAAAACTATGGGGCAATTTATGACTTATCCACCTAGTCTGCACATTTTTGGACTGTGGGAGGTAACCGGAGCCCCTATGCAGACGGGGGGAGAATGATCAAACTCCACACAGGCAGTCGTCCAAGAATGGATTCTCCATTTAAGTAACACTCTCCTTTTTCATTCTTCTTAGAAAAGTAAGCAGCTTCACATTTCACACTTTATCCTCCATGTGCCAATTTTTTGCCCAGTCATTGAGTCATAGAGACATACAGCATGGAAACAGATCCTTCCATCCAACTCATCCATGCTGACTAGGTATGCAAAATTAATGTAGTCCCATATGCCAGCACTTGATCCATATCCCTCCAAACCCTTACTATTCATCTACCCATCCAGATATCTTTTAAATATTGTAATTGCCACTCCACCACTTCTTCTGGCAGCTCATTCCATATACACACCATCCTCTGCGTGAAAAAGTTGCTCCTTAGGTCCCTTTTAAATCTTTCCCCTCTCACCCTAAACATATGCCCTCTAGTTCTGGACTCCCCCATCCCAGGGAAAAGACCTTGCCTATTTACCCTATCCATGCCCTTTATGATTTTATACATCTATATGAGGTCACCCCTCACCCTCTGACGCTCCAGGGAAAACAGCCCCAGCCTATTCAGCCTCTCCCTGTAGCTCAAATTCTTAGAGAGTTGCACCAGAATTGCACGCAATATTCCAATAATGTCTTGTACAGCCGCAACATGACCTCCCAACTCCTGTACTCAATACTCTGACCAATAAAGGAAAGCATTCCAAATGCCTTCTTCACTATCCTATCTACCTGTGACTCCACTTTCAAGAGCTATGAACCTGCACTCCAAGGTCTCTTTGTTCAGCAACACTCCCTAGGACCTTACCAAAAAGTAGAGGACCAGCACCGATCCTTGTGGCACTCCACTGGTCGCAGGCCTCCAGTCTGAAAAACAATCCTCCACCACCATCCTCTGTCTTCTAGCTTTGAGCCAGTTCTGTATCCAAATGGCTAGTTCTCCTTGTATTCCATGAGATCTAACCTTGCTAATCCGTCTCCCATGGGGAACCTTACTGAAGTCCATATAGATCACATCTATTGCTCTGCCCTCATCAATCTTCTTTGTTTCTTAGAACAAAGAATATAGAACAATACAGCACAGAACAGGCCCTTCGGCACACGATGTTGAGCCGATCATTTGTCCTAACTTAAGCACCTATCCATGTACCTATCCAATTGCTGCTTAAAGGTCACCAATGATTCTGACTCTGCCTCTCCCACAGGCAGCGCATTGCATGCCCCACCACTCTCTGGGTAAAGAACCTATTCCTGACATTTCCCCTATACCTTCCACCCTTCACCTTAAATTTATGTCCCCTTGTAACACTCTGTTGTACCCGGGGGAAAGATTCTCTGACTGTCTACTCCATCTATTCCCCTGATCATCTTATAAACCTCTATCAAGTCACCCCTCATCCTTCTCCGTTCCAATGAGAAAAGGCCTAGCACTCTCAACCTATCCTCGTACGACCTATTCTCCATTCTAGGCAACATCCTGGTAAATCTCCTCTGTACCCTCTCCAAAGCTTCCACATCTTTCCTAAAATGAGGCGACCAGAACTGCACACAGTACTCCAAATGTGGCCTTACCAAGGTCCTATACAGCTGCAACATCACCTCACGACTCTTGAATTCAATCCCTCTGCTAATGAACGCTAATACACCACAGGTCTTCTTACAAGTGCTATCCACCTGAGTGGCAACTTTCAAAGATCTAAGAACATAGACCCCAAGATCCCTCTGCTCCTCCACCTTACTAAGAACCTTACTGTTAACCCTGTATTCCGCATTCTTATTTGTCCTTCCAAAATGGACAACCTCACACTTGACAGGGTTGAACTCCATCTGCCACTCCCCAGCCCTGCTCTGCATCATATCTAAGTCCCTTTGCAGCCGACAACAGCCCTCCTCACTATCCACAACTCCACCAATCTTCGTATCGTCTGCAAATTTACTGACCCACCCTTCGACTCCCTCTTTCAAGTCATTAATAAAAATTACAAACAGCACAGGACTCAGAACTGATCCCTGCAGAACTCCACTTGTAACTGGGCTCCAGGCTGAATATTTACCATCTACCACCACTCTCTGACTTCGACTGGTTAGCCAGTTCTCTATCCTATTGGCCAAACTTCCCACTATCCCATGCCTCCTGACTTTCTGCATAAGCCTACCATGGGGAACCTTATCAAATGCCTTACTAAAATCCATGTACACTACATCCAATGCTCTACCCTCATCCACATGCTTGGTCACCTCCTCAAAGAATTCAATAAGACTTGTAAGGCAAGACCTACCCCTCACAAATCCGTGCTGGCTGTCCCTAATCAAGCAGTGTCTTTCCAGATACTCATAAATTCTATCCCTCAGTACCCTTTCCATTACTTTGCCTACCACCGATGTCAGACTAACTGGCCTGTAATTCCCGGGGTTATCCCTATTCCCTTTTTTGAACAAGGGCACAACATTCGCCACTCTCCAGTCCCCTGGCATTACCTCCATTGACAGTGAAGACGAAAAGATCATTGCCAACGATACTGCAATTTCCTCTCTTGCTTCCCACATAATCCTAGGATATATCCCGTTAGGCCCGGGGGACTTGTCTATCCTCAAGTTTTTCAAAATGCCCAACACATCTTCCTTCCTAACAAGTATCTCCTCTAGCTTACCAGTGCGTTTCATACTCTCCTCTTCAACAATATGGTCCCTCTCATTTGTAAATACTGAAGAAAAGTACTCATTCAAGACCTCTCCTATCTCTTCCGACTCAATACACAGTCTCCCACTACTGTTCTTGATCAGAACCCTAGGTCTCGTCATTCTCATGTTTCTCACATACGCATAAAAAGCCTTGGGGTTATCCTTGATCCTACCTGCCAAAGATTTTTCATGCCCTCTCTTAGCTCTCCTAATCCCTTTCTTCAGCTCCCTCCTGACTATCCTGTATCCCTCCAATGCTCTGTCTGAACCTTATTTCCTCAACCTTATGTAAGCCTCCTCCTTCCTCCTTACAAGACATTCAACCTCCCTCGTCAACCAAGGTTCCCTCACACGACCATCTCTTTCCTGCCTGACAGGTACATACATATCGAGGACATGTCGTATCTGTTCCTTGAAAAAGTTCCAAAAAAAGTTTAAAAAACTCAATGAAGTTTGTGAGACATGATTTCCCACGTACAAAGCCATGTTGACTGTCCCTCATCAGTCCTTGCCTTTCCAAATACATGTCCATCCTGTCCCTCAGGATTCCCTCCAACAACTTGCCCACCACTGAGGTCAGTCTTTAGTTCCCTGGCTTGTCTTTACTGCCCTTCTTAAATAGTGGCACCATGTTTGCCAACCTCCAGTCTTCTGGCACTTCACCTGTGACTATCGATGATACAAATATCTCAGCAAGAGGCCCAGGAATCACTTCTCTAGCTTCCCACAGAGTTCTCGGGTACACCTGATCAGGTCCTGGGACTTATCCACCTTTAACTGTTTCAAGACATCCAGGACTTCCTCTTCTGTAATCTGGATATTTTACAAGATGTTGCCACCTATTTCCCTACAGTCTATATCTTCCATATCCTTTTCTGATGCAAAATATTCATTTAGTATCTCCCCCATTGTCAGTGGCTCCACACAAAAGCTGCCTTGCTGATCTTTGAGAGGCCCTATTCTCTGAGGAGAAAGTGAGGTCTGCAGATGCTGGAGATCAGAGCTGAAAATGTGTTGCTGGAAAAGTGCGGCATGTCAGGCAGCATCCAAGGAACAGGAGATTCGACGTTTCAGGCATAAACGACTTATGCCCGAAACGTCGAACCTCCTGTTCCTTGGATGCTGCCTGACCTGCTGCGCTTTTCCAGCAACACAGTTTCATTTCAGGCCCTATTGGCTCCCTAGTTACCCTTTTGTCCTTAATATATTTGTAAAAACCCTTTGGATTCTCCTTAATTCTATTTGCCAAAGCTGTCTCATGTCCCCTTTTTGCCCTCCTGATTTCCCTCTTAAGTATACTCCTACTTCCTTTATACTGCTCTATGGATTCACTCGATCTATCCTGTCAATACCTACATATGCTTCCTTCTTTTTCTTAACTAAACCCTCAATTTCTTTAGTTATCCAGCATTCCTTTTCACCCTAACAGGAATATACTTTGTCTGGATTCTCGTTATCTCATTTCTGAAGGTTCCCATTTTCTAGCTGTCCCTTTACCTGCGAACATCTGCCTCCAATCAGCTTTTGAAAGTTCTTGCCTAATACCGTCAAAATTGGCCTTGCTCCAATTTGGAGCTTCAACTTTTAGATCTGGCCTATCCTTTTCCATCACTATTTTAAAACGAATAGAATTATGGTCGTTGGCCCCAAAGTGCTCCCCCACTGATACCTCAGTCACCTGCCCTGCCTTATTTCCCAAGAGTAGGTCAAGTTTTGCACCTTCTCTAGTAGGTACATCCATCTGGAATCAAAAAGTGTGGTGCTGGAAAAGCACATCAGGTCAGGCAGCAATCCTGATGAAGGGCTTATGCTTGAATCGTCAACTCTCCTCTGCTGCCTGACCTGCTGTGCTTTTCCAGTGCCATGCTTTTTGACTCTGATCTCCAGCATCTGCAATCCTCACTTTCACCAGGAGTTGAGAAGAATCAGGGTGACTGATTGATTGAAACAGGTAAGATCCTGAGTGGATTTGACCAGGTAGATGTGAAAAGGATGTTTTGTCCTGTGCGAGAATATAGAACTAGGGGTCATAGTTTAAAAATAAAGGGTTGCCCATGTAAGGTAAGACTGGGGGGAAATAAGTTCTCTGAGAGAGTTGTGAGTCTTTGGAATTCTTCAAAAGGCAATGCATGAATAATTAATAAATAAATTAAAGGTAGCAATTCTCAATTCCCACGGGTGTAGTGATTGGAACCAGGTAGATGTGGTTGACTACAAGCTCCTCGATTGGGGTTGGTAATCTGGCCCAATCAGGAAGCCTTGACTAACCAATATAAACAGGAGATCTTGCTGAGGGTGGTTAGTGAAGCCGGAAGGTGGGTAGGCCGTCCAAACCGCTGTCACTCCGGGCGGGTACTGGGGCGGGCTGTCCTAGAGGTGGTCGAAAGGTGTGTGAGGGCGGACCGAGAACTGGAAGGGGCACTGGGGTGGACCGAGAACTGGAAGGTGGGTTGGGGCGGGCTGCCTTAGAGTGGTCGGAAGCTGGGAAGGGCAGGGGCTTGCTGGATCTGTATTGTCTGCACTTATGTATGTAACCGTACTGTTTAATGTTCAAATGTCATTGTTGATGTCTCTTTATATTTTCGTGAAACTGGGATTTGAGGTTTATCCTCACGTCCCTGTAAACTATTTGAACGTTAGGGTTTGGGGCCTGGCTTTGCTCCTCTCCCTTGTAAAATTGCTGTGTCTTGTATGCAGCTGTAAATGTAACTGTTTGTTTGTTGTAAACTGTTTTTTGCAATTTGGTTAATAAAATAATATAACCAGGGAAAAAAAAATAAACAGGAGATCTAGAATTTCCTTGGATCGGGGACTGACTCCGAGCTGGCTGGCCATATACTGTACACAAGTAAATAAAGGGTGACTTGGTGACAGGATACTGGCCTCTGTGCAGTTACTTCAACGGGAATGAAAGGCTATTGGCAGTATGCAGGAATGTAGAGTTAAGCTTAAGATGAGATCAGTCATGAGTGACAGAGCAGGTTCGAAGGGCTGAGTAGCTTCCTGTTGTTCCCTGTTTGATGTTCTTTAGGTTACCACAGATTCTCAGTCCTCCGATTGGAACTTTTCCTTCCCATAGGAACGTAGTTATTTTGAAATATCCCTCCAAATGTCTGCTGCTGCTTCTCAGAGGATTGTCTCCTTGCCTGAAAATCCAGTTCACTTTCCTGAGCTCAAGCCACACAGTTGCTCTTATTTGAACTTAATACACTTGTCTTAGATCCACTCTTCTCCCTTTCAAACTAGAAGTAAAATGCAATCATACAATGATCAATGATGCTTTACTCTGAAATTATTCATTAATCTTGCCACACTTCAGAATTTCAATACGGGTATAGCCTTCTCTCTATGCACCACAACACCAATTTTTGTGTAAGCTACTGATCATACCTCCTTCATTTATATCTAGATCATTAATATACACAACAAACAACAAAAGTCCCAACACTGAGCTGTGTGGTACGTCGCTGGACACAAGTTTCCAGTCACAAAAACACCATTCGATCACCACCCTAAGCATCCTGCCTATTTCCCAACTTGCCCTGGATCACAGAGGTTCTTAGCTTCTTAACTAGTGCACTATGCGAGAGAACTTGTTAAAAGCCTTACTGAAGTCCATGTAGACAACATCAACTGCACTAACAAAAGCTAATTGTTGAAAGAGCTCAGTCTGAGTTAACGTTTTGGGTCCAGTGACTCTTCCGCAGAACTGATGGTAGCTGGGAAAATGTTTTTTATGCAGAAGATAGAGTAGAGGAGGGGGTAAGGCGTTAACAATAGATGGGAATAGAACCAAAAGAGCAAGAAGAACAGTTGGACAGACAAAAGAATGGATAATGGTCAGGATAGGAGGATGAACAACTATCAATGGAGACTGTTAGCAGCTGGCAATGGCTTGTGCGTAATAGTAGACCATGTCATAACCAGGCCCATAGTGTGGGGGTTGAGGTAAGGACATGGGAGAAGCTCAGACTCTAAATTTATTGAACTTGCTATTGAGTCCAGAAGGCTGTAGAGTTGCCAAGTGGAAAATTAGATGCTGTTCTTCCAGCTTGCACTGAACTTCACTGGAGCACTACAGCAAGCCTGCGACAGAGATGTTGGGGACAGGGAACAGGGCAGACAGCTGGAAGTTTAGGGTCTTTTTTGCAGACCAAATGTAGACCACATTGTGAGCAGCAAAGGCAGTAACTAGATTGAGTCAAGTGCAGGTAAAGCACTGTTTTACCTGAAAAGTGTATTTGGCCCTTGGATACTGAGCAGGGAGGACGTTAATGGGCAAGTGCTACACCTTCTGTGGTTTCGGGGGAATGTGCCATGGGGCTATGGAGGGATGTTGAGAATGAATGAGGAATGGAACAGAGTGTCCTGGAGGGAAAGGTGAAGGTTGACAAGGGAGAGGTGGAGAATATATGTCTGGTGATGAAATCCTACTGGATATAGTGAAATGGTGGCTAATGATCCTCTGGATGTAGATTCAGGTGGGATGGTAGGTGAGGCCATTTTGGAGGCCCTCTTGGCTGTTGTGGGAGGGAAGAGAAGGGATGAGGGCCAAAGTGCGGTATGTGGGTCGGACACAGCTGAGGGCCCTGTCAATTAAGGTGCAGGGGAATCCTCAGTTGAGGAAGAAGGTGGACATTTCAGATGCCCTCTTATCAAAGTCAAAACAGATGCGACAGAGACAGACAAACTGGGAGATAGAATAGAGTTTTTATAGAAAGCAGGATGTGAAGATGTGTAGTCAAGGTTACTGTGAGAGTCCGTGAGTTTATAGTGGATATTGGTGGCCAGCCTGTCCCCAGAAACGGAAACAGAGATGTCAAAAAAGAGAGGGAAGGAGTCAGAGATGGATCAGATGAAGTTGAGAATGGAGTGGAAATTGGAAGTAAAATTGCTAAGCGTTTCCAATTCTGGATCAGAGAGGGAAGCAGCACCAATGATGTTATCAATATACCAGAGAAAGAGTTGTGAGTGAGTCCTGACATAGGACTGGAACAAGGAATATTCCGTATATCTCACAAAGAGACAGACATAACTGGGGCCCATGCAGGGTACCCGTGGCCATTTCTACAGGAAATGTACAACAGAAATATGGAGTCTGTTTAAGGAGCTCTTGTGAGTGTTGGATAACTTTGTCCCATTGAGACAGGCAAGGAATGGTAAAGCGAAGGAGCCTTGGATGACAAGAGAAGGGGAGCTTTTTGTCAAGAGTAAGAAGGAAGCTTACTAAATGTTGAGGAAGCAAGGATCTGGCGCAGCTTTAGAGGATTTCAGGGTAGCTAGGAAAGAACTCAAAAATGGACTGAGGAGATCTAGGAGGGGACATGAAAAAGCCTTGGCAGGAAGGAAGAGGGAAAGGCTAAAGGCATTCTACACTTGCGTGAAGAATAAGAGAATGATCGGAGAGAGGGTAGGGCCGATAGTGGAGGGATAGTGGAGGGAACTTATGCCTGGAGTCTGAAGAGGTAGGGGAGGCCCTAACTGAGTTTTTTGTTTCAATATTCACAGGAGAGAGGGATTTTGTTGATTGTGAGAACACTATAGACCAGGTTAATAGGCTTGAACAGATTGATATTAAGAAAGTGGATGTGCTGGAAATTCTGGGAAGCATCAAGATAGATAAGTCCCCGGGGCCGGACCAGATATATCCAAGGTTACTTCAAAAATCAAGGAATGAGATTGTTGCGCCCCTAGCGATCATCTTTGCATCCTCACTCTCCACAGGAATAGTACCACCTAATTGAATTCTTTGAGGATGTGATGAGATAAGTTGACGAAGGTCAAGCAATGGATGTAGTGTATATGGATTTCAGTAAGGCATTTGATAAGGTTCCCCACTGTAGGCTCATTCAGAAAGTTAGGAGGTGTGGGATACAGGGAAATTTGGCTGTCTGGATATAGAATTGACTGGCCAAAAGAAATCAGTGAGTGGTAGTAGATGGAAAATATTCTGCCTGGAGGTCGTTGACCAGTGGTGTCCCAGAGGGATCTGTTCTTGGGCCTCTGCTCTTTGTATTTCTTAGAAATGACTTGGATGAAGAAGTGGAAGGGTGGCTTAGTAAGCTTGCCGATGACACAAAGGCTAGTGATGTTAGATAGTGTCAAGGGCTGTTGCAGACTACAACAAGACATTGACATGATGCAGAGCTAGGCTGAGAAGTGGCAGATGGATTTCAACCTGGATAAGTGTGAAGTGATTCAGTTTAGAAGGTCGAATTTGAATGCTGAATACAGGGTTAAAGACAGAATTCTGGCAGTGCAGAGGAACAGCGGGATCTTGGGGTCCACCTACATTGATCCCTCAAAGTTGCTACCCAAGTTGAGAGGGTTGTTAAGAAGACATATGGTGTTTTGGCTTTCACTAACAGGGGGATTGAGTTTAACAGCTGCAGCTCTATAACACCCTGGTTAGACCACACTTGGAATATTGTGTCCAGTTCTGATCGCCTCAATATAGGAAGGATGTAGATGCTCTAGAGATGGTGCAGAGTAGATTTACCACGTTGCTGCCTGGATTGGAGGGCTTGTTTTATGAAGAGAGATTGAATGAGCTAGGGCTTTTCGCACGGGAGAGAAGGAAGAAAGGTGACTTGATAGAGGTGTACAAGGTAATGAGAGATGTAGATAGAGTAGACAGCCAGAGACCTTTCCCCAGGGCAGAAATGGCTGACACGAGGGATCATAAGTTTAAGGTGATTGGAGGAAGGTACAGCGGAGATGTCAGAGGTAAGTTCTTTACGCAGAGAGTGGTGGATGCGTGGAATGCACTGCCAGCACTGGTAGTAGATTCAAAGACATTAGGGACATTTGAGTGACTGCTGACAAGCAACTGGACAACAGTAAATTGAGGGGTGTGTAGTTTAGGTTGATCTTAGATTAAGATAAATGCTTGGCACAACACTTTTGCAAGGTCTACCTCAAGTCACCATTTACCTAGATGATGTTCTATTAAAGAACACTTAGAGAACTGGAGGATAGCCCGAAGGCATTTTTCCAAGGCTAGCATACACCTAAGAAGGGGAAAATGGGTGTTCCAGGCCCCCAGGTAACCTACTTGAGCTGGGCTACAGAGTCAAGACCAGGTTTCACCCACTGGAACCTTAAGTGAAAATGATCAAAGGTGCGCCAGCTCCCACCTCTGTACCAGAGCTTAGGTAATTTCTGGGGCTGGTAAATTATTATGGAAAGTGCATACATGATCTGGCCTTCCTCCTTACACCTTTGTATCAACTCTTAAAAAGGGATCAGCCTTGGAAAGGGTTGCATAAACAATTCAGAGAAGTGAAGAAACAACTATTATCCTCCCAGTTGTTGGCACACTATGGTCCCAAGAAGGATCTGCTATTAACATGCGATGCCTCTCCGTACGGCATCGGGGTGCTATAAACTCAAATGGAGTGGAGTATCCAATTACATATGTATCCAAGACTTTGGTTAATGTAAAGTGTAAAGATGCCTTGATAGAGAAGGGAAGTTTGGCCTCATATTTGGAGTCAGAAAGTCCCACCAATACTTTTATGGTTGAAAGTTTGTAATAATAATGGATCACAAACCCCTACTTGGTCTGCTTAAAAAGGCAATGCTATGCATACTTCGGGTCACGTTCAGCATTGGGCTCGAATACTAAGCACTTATAATTATAAGTTAAAACACTATTTAGGAAGCAGATTAGTAAATGCGGATGCATTGAACCATCTCCTAGATACACCACCAGAAGTACACTAAATAGAAGAGTTTGTAATGATATTAAGTTTTCTGGACATGCTCTCAGTCATGGCTGACGCAAAAAGATTCAGTCTTTTCAAAACCGAAACAATTGGTGGTGATGGGGGAAACCAAAAATTGAAACCTTTCTGGACTCAGAAAACAGTTCGCAGTGGAGGACAACACGTTGTTGTGAGGTGCAAGAATGACTGCCCCAAGCAAAAATCATAGAGTCATACAGTACGGAAAAGATGCTTTGGTCCAATGTGTCCATGCCGACCAAGTTTCCCAAACTAAACCAGTCTTACTCGCCTGCATATGGCCCATATCCCTCTAAACCTTTCCTATTTATGTATCTGTCCAAATGTCTTTTAAAAATTGTAACTGTGCCTGCATCTACCACTTCATCTGATAGTTTATTCTGCATACAAACCCCACCATGTGTGAAAAGTTGTCCCTCAGTTACCTTTTAAATTTTTCTCCTTAAAAATATGCCCCCTAGTTTTAAATTCCCCCACCCTAGGAAAAGGACTTTTGCTATTTTCCTTATCTATACCTCTCATGATTCTGTAACATGATGTTTGTGATCTTGTACAACTCCACATTATGAAGCGCTTCAGAAACAGTGCTTAAGATGTTAGTGATGTAATCATGTTACAGCCAACACATGTTTTAAAAGTTTGTTCTTTAGAAACAGTGTCCCCAATTCGTCAATCGCTTTATAATGAAATTTGTGTTAATGAAATGTGCAATATAGCAGAACAACTTGCAATCCTCTATAAAGTCATCCCTCAACCTCCTATGTTCCAGTGAAAAACGTCCCAGCTGAACCAGCCTCTCCTTATAACCCAAATCCTCTCGTCCTGGCAACATCCTGGTAAATGTTTTCTGAACCGTCTCCAATTTAATAATATCCATCCTATAGCAAGCAACCAGAACTATAAACAGTACTCCAAAAGAGGCCTCACCAATAACTTATACAATCTCAAAATGATGTCCCGACCCCAATACTCACTGCTGTGAACAATGAAGGCAAGCATGCTAAACATCTTCTTAACCACTCTGCCTACCTGTGGTGCAACTTTCAAAGAACTATGCACCTGAACCACCTTCAAAGAACCATGTACCTGAACCCTTAGGTTTCTCTGTTCGACAACACTACCCAGGGCTCCACCATTAACTGTATAAGTCATACACTTGTTCATTTTATCAAAGTTTAATACCTTGCATTTATCCAAATTAAACTCCATCACCGCCAATTACTGGCTGAACTCCACCGAGCCATCCGGGGTCTCCAAAATGAAAATGTTGGAGAGAAGTTATGTCTGGTAGCCAGGCCTGGACATAGACAAACCCACATTGATAAGGCAGTACCAAAGTGCCAGTAAGGACAAAAATTATCGCCAGCAGCCAGGTAAACCCTGGACTTGGTAACATGACAGTTACGCGAGTTTTTTCACTGGTTAATATTCTTAGTCATTGTAGATGACTACTCAAGGTGGTTGAACATGCATAAGGTCCATTCATCAAACATAGGAACAATGACAGAAAAACTGTGCGCATCTTCTTAAATGCATGGCATCCCAGAAGTGCTGGTCACAGATGATTGGCTATCATTTACCAGCATAGAATTTGGATATTTCCTAAGGTTGAATGGGATTTGACATATACAGACAGCTCCATACCACCCATCATCCAATGACCTAGCAGAAAGAGCAGTCCAAACTTTGAAGGCTGCTTGAAGAAACAGTCTACAGGTTCACAAGGTACCAAATTGTCCTGGTTCTTATTTGATTATAGAACCACCTCACATGCAACTACAGGGATAACACCAGCAGAATTCCTAATGAGTAGAAGACTCTGCACCAGGTTAAGCCTGATCTTCTCAGACCTGTGGGGGAGGGTGAAAAAACATCAGGAACACCAATGCCAGACATAAACCTCTGTTTGAGACAAAAAAAAATGCAGATGCTGGAATCCAAAGTAGACAGGCAGAAGGCTGGGTGAACACAGCAAACTAGGCAGCATCAGGCGGTGAAGATGTCCATGCTTCAGGTGTAACCTTTCTTCAGGACACAAGCCCCCAGCAAGCAACAGAGACAGTTTGATATGGGGGTGATTTTTGGTGTAAGAATCATGGAAATGGCTCCACGTGGGTAAGGAGCATGATCGATGTGAAGTCAGGATGAGTGACATATAAAGATTGGATAGGTGCGATGGTCCTGAACAATCATATGGACGGTATGAAAGCTGCAAATTTACAAATGCTACAGGACCAACATGCCTTGTCCTTCAGAACTCTTAGAAAGGCTGCCGGAACCTGTGGATTCACCTTCTCTGTCAAGCGTTAATGAGTCCTCAGAATCAGAGATGGACATAACCACCTCAGCACCTTTGGTGCTGGAAGAAGACAACTCTACCGAAGTGCAAGAGGTGAGCTCACATGTGTTACATGCCACCTGTGTCAGACCCTGAGACGGAGGAACCTGACCCGATGCTAAAATGCCCCATGAGGCTGTCCAACAGAAAGGACCGGCCTATGTGCTCAGATTCAGAGGTTATGATTTGGAGGTTCCAGTATTAGACTGGGGTCTACAAAGTTAAAAATCACACAACATCAGGTTATAATCCAACACGTTTATTTGGAAGCACTAGCTTTCGGAGCACTGCTCCTTCATCAGGTGGTTGTGGAGTATAAGATCGTAAGACACAAAATTTCTAGCAAAAGGTTGCAGTGTGATGCAACTGAAATTATACATTGAAAAAGACCTGGATTGTTTGTTAAGTGTCATCTTTTAGAATGACCATGTTGGTTTCAGTTTTTCCATATGTAAATCCCAGAAACTTTTTTAAAGTTACATTCTCAAGTGAACTTTAACAATAGGTGCCATGTCAGTTCTGATAATGCATTGAATGTGTAAGGTGCCCTGTGTGAGACTGTCAGTGCCCCAGTGTTCAGAAAGATTCTATTTCGAAAAAGGGGATTTACAGACTCTTGCATGGATTCATGCAGTTTTTGAGCAAAACAAAATATAATTCTGCAAGGACAAATTCACCCCACAAACATGTGTGTGTGTGTGTGTGTGTGCGCGTGCGGTCAGGTATGAGTGTCTGTGAGAGAGTATGTGTGTGAGAGTGAGAGTTTAAACGGGTATAAGTCTGTGAGAAGGTGTGTGTGTGTGTGTGTGAAAGAGAGAGAGAGAGAGACACAGAGAGAGAGAGTGTAGTGCAATGAGGTCACCTGTAGTATGACATGAACCCAAGGTCCCAATTGAGACCATCCCTGTGGGTACCAAACTTGGCTATCAGCCTCTGCTCGCCCACTTTGTGTTTTTGCCTGTCTCAAAGTCCATCTTGGAGGATGGTCACCCGAAGGTCCGAGTTTTAATGTTCCGTATCGCTGAAGTGTTCTCTGACTGGGTGGGAACACTCCTGGGATGTAGTGATTGTAATTAGGTCAGCGAGAATGAGTTCCCTGATTGGGACTGTTAATCTGGTCCAATCAAGGAGCCCTGGATGTCTGACAAAAAGGAGATTGTCAGAAATACTGAAACCTAGAGCCCTCTGAAGAGGGCAGTACCAAAGACAAGAACTATTCATGTGTAAATAAAAGATGGCTTGGTGATGGGGTGACGGCCTTTGTGGAATTACTTCAGGTCCCATTTGTCCTCTCAGGTGATAGAAGTGATTGCCTGGTGCATTTCAAAGAAGAGAAAGGGAGTTACTCTTAATGTGCTGGCCATTTTCATCTCTCAATTAAGAAAAAGAGTTATCTGGTCATTGTCATATTGTGGTTTGTGGGACCTTACTATGTGCAAGTTGACTGCTGTGGTTCCTGCAAAGTAACAGTGCATCCACCTAAAAGTATTTCATAGACTGTGAAACATTGGCAGTGGCTATTTAAGGAGTCATATAATTGCAAATCTTTTCCTTTTTTAACAGAAGTATTTACCAAGGGAATCAATTTGATCAGTGACCCTCTTCAGCTTAATCTTATGTCAGGAAATCATAAACCAATTATTTGGTAAGCTGTCTCTGTGTACAGCATTTCCACAGACCTGCATTAGAATACCAGCTTAGAGTTTGTGTCCTACAACCTTCTGACTCCATAGCAGGATTACTACCTCAAAGTCATGACTGACATCTATGACAGTCACTTCTTTTACATTTCAGAAGTTGGAAATGTTACCTATTTAGCTCTGATGCTGTTGAAAGAGAGAGCAATTTAATAGTTAAAAAGTCAACAACAGCATCACTGTTTCAGGTGACCACTTTAATAAAGAGAAAATATCCACTGCACTTTATGGAGGCATTAACAAATGATATTCAGTTAAAGAATAAAAGATGAGAAAAGTAGCACAAAGTTTGGTCAAAATGGTGGATGGTTTGAGGGAGGTAGTTCTGAACTTAAGTTCTGGGTTATGGCAGTGATAGAGGTTTTGTTTGTTGTTGTAAAAATGGCAGACAATTCCAGAAATCAAATGTCCTACCTGACACATGGAAAGATGGTTGTGGCTGTTTGAGGTCAGTCATAGGTTAGATTAGATTAGATTAGATTACTTACAGTGTGGAAACAGGCCCTTTGGCCCAACAAGTACACACCGACCCACCGAAGCGCAACCCACCCATACCCCTACATTTACCCCTTACCTAACACTATGGGCAATTTAGCATTGCCAATTCACCTGACCCGCACATCTTTGGACTGTGGGAGGAAACCGGAGCACCTGGAGGAAACCCACGCAGACACAGGGAGAATGTACAAACTCCACACAGTCAGTCGCCTGAGTTGGGAATTGAACCCGGGTCTCGGGCGCTGTGAGGCAGCAGTGCTAACCACTGTGCCACCGTGCCGCCCACTAGGACATCTCCAGGACATTGCTGCAAGAGTTTCTCAGGACAGTGTCCTAGGCCCAACCACTTTCAGCTGCTTCATCAATGACCTTTCATCCATCCTAAGGTCAGAAGTGGGGATGTTCACTGATAACACCATCCAGGACAAAGCAGCCCAGTTGAATGGTACCACATCCATACACATCCATCCCCTGCACCAGCGGTGCTCAGTTGCAGCAGTATGTACCATCTACAAGATGCACTGCAGGTCATATTTTGTTTGTGCACACTTCCTGGAGGCAGTTACCCAGAGGAATCAGAATTTGCCTCCACTCTTGTCCAGTTTTGGTGTCACAGATGTCTGAAATGCAACATTTTGATGTACAGAGCAGGAATTCAGAAACTCATCATGCTAAAGGAGTCAAATGATTAATCAACTTTTGCGAAGAGTCAGCTGGAGGCCAATGAGAAGAAGTTATATTTACAGAGTGTTGGCAGCCAGAATGCACTGCTTGAATGGTAAGATTCAATGGGGATTTAAAAATGGAGTTGGATAAATACTAGACGAGGAAAAAAACCGAAGAGACAGTAGTGGATTGGGAAGGTTACTGGATAAGTCGAGACTGTGGTGCTGGAAAAGCACAACAGGTCAGGCGGCATCCGAGAAGCAGAATAATCGACGTTTTGGGCTTAAGCCCTTCATTCCTGATCTCCAGCATCTGCAGTCCTCACTTTCTCCAAGGTTACTGGATGAGTAATCCAGAGACCCAGGCTGAGACGGGTTCAAATCCTACCACTGCAGCAGGTGGAACGTAACTTAGTAAACTGAGTTGAGAGCTCATTTTGTGATGGTGACCTTGAAACTATCACTGACTCATTAAACCCCCCTCTGGTTCATAATGTCCTTACCCAGTCTGACCGACCAACATGTGACGCTGATAACAATGTGGTTGACTCTTAACTGCTCTCTGAATCACTCAGTTCAAGGGGCAATTAGGAATAGTCAACAAAAGTTGGCCCAGCCAGTGACACCACAAAATATATATTTGAAAATTGCAAGACTTCAGGGAAAGAGCAGGAACATGAAGAAATTTGTAATAATTAAGGAAAGAATCACAATGTCACTGGACCAAAGTTAGCCACCTTGAGGATTGTTACTGCTTTTGGCTCATTTCAGTTGGTGTGAGGTTTCTTTTGAGCCCTGTCTCTGATTAATGCATGTTAGTCAAGGGTTGGGGAGTCCACAGCTAGAGGGCATAGGTTTAATGTGAGAGGGGAAAGATTTGACCTGAGGGATAACTTTTTCATGCAGAGAGTGCCATATGTCTGGAAGGAGCTGCCAGAGGAAGTGGTGCAGACACATAGAATTACATTTGAAAGTCATCTGGATGGGTTTAGAAGGACATTGACCAAATGCTGGCAAATGGTACTAGTAAGATTAGGATGTCTGGTCGGTGTGTAAGAGTTGGGCTGAAGGGTCTGTTTCCGTGCTAACTGTATGACTCTATGTGAAGATGAGACTTGATTGGAGCAAGTCTGGACATTGTAGATTTGTTCGTATAGTCAGGGTACCCTTTTGGATATGGGTCTGGGTCAATTTTAGGAGCATTAAGCTATCCCTTGGGAAAGAATGGTGCCCATTGGGAAAGTATGCTTTGTAATTATTAAAAATAGACATGAATGTGCATTGCACCTTTCAAAAGAACTTGTAAATTGTACCTGTTAAATATGTCAGGAGGAACTACCAAAAAGAGCTGACAAAACATCTAAAGTGTCAAGAGGAGCTGTCAAAAACAGTTGTCAAAAGGACCAGTCAAACTGTCAAGGCACTTAGAAGTACTGTCTTTTAAATCATTGAAAAAAATATAGAATATTAAAATAAATCTTTGCTTGCTAATTCCCTCAGTCTATTGACATAAATTTAAGAGTTATCACTACAATGATTAGTGCTGCATAACAGAGTTCAGAATCTTTTGTTGTCGCAGTTGGCTGCCTGCGATTTTACAGTTTGACTGACAGCTCCAGGTGCCAATAGACTTGTTGAAGTAGGACAATGAATCCTATTGTTGTCATGATCAGGGATTATTCACTTGCATTAAATACTTGTTTTAGTAAGGAATCATTTTATTGTAAGGAATTTAAATGGGGAGCATGTTTTGCTCAGAACGAGAAGTCTGCAATAGCACTTTATATTGCTACCCCAGCATGGCTGATGAAGTTTGTCCATGGTGGAAACTGGATGAGTTGGCATAGAGGGCATGAGATGGCACAGGTTGTGCAGGGGGTGTGCCTGGAAGGGTAACAGGATGTGAGTGGTGAGGGTGGGTGTTGTGTGGTTTGTTCAATTTTATTCTTTTTAAATAAATGACACAGTGATGATACACAGAGGCGGGTCCAGCTCACTGCCAGCTGTGCCATCTGGCATCTTCCAGTTCAACTGCGATGGAGCACCATCATTCTGGAGCAAAAGCCCAATTTGCAAAGTGTTTTCTTGGGTTGGGTTTCGGAGCTGGGAAATGTACCAAATCTATACTCTGAGCAGGGAGTGAAAATTAAGGCTTAAGTGCCTGCAAGCGTACTCGTGTATAGGGAGGTGAAAAATGAGGATGAGGTTTGTGAGAGACCAGAGTCACTGTACTGTCGAGATCAGACAGAATTGTAGTAGGAAGCTATGTAGTGAGGCCATGGAGGGATTTAAACACAAGGATGATCATTTTAAATCTGAGTTAGGGTGGCATTCGGAGCTGTTGTAGTGATTTGTGAGGAGGATTTGATGTGATAAGGTACAACAGGTAGGGTTCTGGATATGCTGAGGTTTAAGGATAAAGTGACTGGTGGATGAGAGATCAGCTGTTGAAATCATCAAGGCTGGACGTGATAAAAGCAAGGGTGAAGGTTTCAGTGGCTAATGTACAAAGCACAAGCTAGTAATGTGGATGTAGGATAGACTGGCTTCCATTCTGCTCCTAGCACCTAGAGGACTCATAAAAGTCACAAATAACTTTCACTGAGGTTATGATGCCTGACGAAGTGAATATGTATTCACAAATCACGGTTGAACAAGATGTGAACACCCCATTGCAGCTTCAGTTCTGTGCATAGTACCACTGCACAAACAAGTTTTCAATAATAATGGAATACAAAAATTAGTTCTGCCTGTGATAATTTTAGTGTTACAGGAAACAAAGTTTGCCATGATCTTCCCAGGAAACAGGAACAGGAGTAGGCATATGGTCTTTGAACATGAGTCCAAAATATACTCAATGGGCAAAGCACCCTCAGCACTTTGGAATAGAAATTCTTAAGACTCACAACTCTTTGAAATTTCTAGTAAGCTCAGTCCCCAATTCACTCATGAGATGTGAGTGTTGTTGTCTGGACCAAAAGGTGTTGGAGAGAGCTCATTCAAAAACTACATCACTGGCTCTAGACTATGCAGCTATGGGGAAACAACTTCCCAGCATTTACTATATCAAGGTTTTGTAGAATTTTGCAAATTTTGAGGCGATTATCTCTCATTCCTCTGAACTGCAAAGAAGTCCCTCAATGTGAAATACCTTTGTGTGTTTTTTTAATGTTTAGGAAGCTGTATGAATACAATTAGTTGTTTGTGATTTTGCACTGTTTAATTTCAAGACCAATAAATACAAGAAAAATGAATATGAAACCAATTAGGTCACATTACTGTTTCTAAAATACTTCATTTTTAAAAAAATAAGTTTACTATGCAGCCATGTATAACTCTTGAATTAAGGTGAAATGCCATTTTCTGCAGGGTAAATTGATTCTGCCTCCCCTTTGCAGCCAAGCTGTTGAAATGGCTAATCCCTAAAGTTTATTGACAGGATATTATTCTTGGAGAGAGTTCAACCATGGTGGTGTTTAAAAAAAAATGAGGTGTTTGTAATTTGAGATGATCGATATGGTTTGATGTGGTGTAATATGGCTTGCCATTTGTTTGCCCAAAGTTGGATATAATGCAGGCATTGCACAAGATTGACACAGATTGCTTCATTGTTAGAGGACTTGTGATTGGATTGACATTCTGGATTTATTCTTGGCTTTTAGGCAGAGGGAAAGCCATTGATCGAGGCTGGCTGGTCGCAGCTGGTTATGATGATTAGCCTATGACAATCACAACACTTCTGTGCTTCAAGACTGACTTTAACTAATGCAAGATAATCCCTTTCAACTAATATTAACCTTACTTTGCAAACCCCTTAGTATCATATTTGCTCAAATACTGTCCCAAACTTTCTCTACACTCTCCTGTGATTAAAGCTGAGTTGTGGTCTAGAGCCAAGTAGAACTGCCAGTGCCAGTGAGTGAATTATTGTTGGGTTTAGCAACTCTAAAATCACAATTCATTACTTCTTCCTGTCAATCTGCTGATGATGATGAGGAAGCTGATAGGCTAGTAAATTACTGTGTCACATTATCCTCTATTTTCTAGACAACACTTGTTTAGAAGTTTTCCACATTATTGAGCAGAAACTATTGTCACCGCTGTATGCGTTAGGAGAGCAGCTCATTTTGGTGTATAGGTCTCCTGGACATTTATCTCACCCTTTCACCTCAATTAGTTTCACTTTGGCAAGATATTGGAAGGAAAAGTGGTCTCTGTCACCACCTGACTAGAGTATAATTGCTGCAATTGACATCAATGACCCAGTTTAATCAGAAGGAAAATCAACCAGAATACCTGTGTGTGGTCATTATTCCACTGATTTCTCCATAGGCATCGAGAATACAGATAGATAGAGAGATGGGCATAGAATTAGATACATTCCCCTGCAGAAATGTTAGAGACTGCATGAGAGAAATAGCAGTGGGGCACAAGGAAATGGCAGAGGAACTGAATAATTATTTCACGTCAGTCTTCATGGTGGAAGACACGAGTAACATCTCAAACATTCAAGAGAGTGAGGAGGCAGAGCTGAGTATGGCAGCCATCACCAAGGAGAAGGTGCTAGAAAAACTAAATGGCCTGAAGGTGGATAAATCACCTTGACCAGATGGACTACACCCAGAATTCTAAGGGTGACAGCTGAAGAGATAATAGAGGCGTTACGGTGATCTTTCAGGAATCGCTAGAATCAGGGAGGGTACCAGAGGAATTGCTAACGTGACAGCCCTGTTTGAAAGAGAATAAGGCAAAAGATGGAAAATTACAGACCGATTAGCCTAACCTCAGTTGTGGGTAAAACCCTGGAATCCATTGTGAAGGATGAGCTTTCTGAAAAATTGGAAGTATATGGTAAAATAGGCCAAAGTCAGCATGGTTTCATCAAGGGGAGGTCATGTCTAACAAATCTGCTAGAATTCTTTGAGGATATAACGAGCAGGTTAGACCAAGGAAAATCAATGGATGTTACTGACCCGAATTTAAAAAGGCCTTTGACAAGGTGCTGAGTAGGATAAAAGCCCATGGTATTAGAGGCAAGGTGCTAGCATGGATAGAAGCTTGGCTGTCTGGCAGAAAGCAGAGAACAGAGAGTGGGGATAAAAGGGTCATTCTTAGGATTGTAGTCAGTGACAAGTTGGGTTCTGCAAGGGTTGGGACCACAACTTTTCACTTTATATATTAATGGTCTAGATGAAGGAATTGAGGGCACTCTGGCTAAGTTTGCAGATGATACAAAGATAGGTAGATGGGCAGGTAGCGTTGAGGAGGTGGGGAAGCTGCAGAAGGATTTCAACAGGTTAGGACTGTGGGCAAAATGTGCCAGATGGAACACATCGCAGTAAAGTATGAGATCATGTACTTTGATAGGAAGAAGAGACATGGTTTATTTTCTAAATGGGGAGAAAATTCAGAAGTCTGAAGTGCAAAGAGGCTTGGCAGTACTAGTCCAGGATTCTGTCAAGGTAAACCTGCAGGTTGAGTCAGTAGTTAGGAAGGCATATGTGATGATGGTATTTATTTTGAGAAGACTTGAATATAAAAGCAGGGATGTACATCTGAGGCTCTATAAGGCTTTGTTCAGACCACATTTGGTGTATTGTGCACAGGTTTGGGCTCCAGAGGAGGTTCACGAGAATGGCCCCAGGAGTGAAAAGCTTAACATATGAGGAATGTTTGAGGACTCTGAGTTTATACTGGATGGAGTTTAGAAAGATGAGGGGGGATCTAATTGAAGCGTACGGGATACTAACTGGCCTGGACAGAGTAGATATTGGGAAGATGTTTTCATTGGTCAGAGAGACTGGGAGTTGAGGGCACAGCCTTAAAGAGAAGACCTTTTAGAATGAAAATAAGGAGAAACTTCTTCAGTCAGACAGTGGTGAATCGATGGAATTCATTGCCACAGAAGGCTGTTGAGGCCAGGTCATTGAGTATATTTAAGACTGAGATAGATACGTTCTTGAGTATCAAAGGGATCAAGGGTTAATGGGAGAAAGTGGGACAATAAGGTTGAGAAATCTATCAGCCATGTTTGAATGGCAGAACAGACTCGATGGGCTGAATAGCCTGATTTCTGCCCCTACGTCTTATGGTCTAATATATTTTTCAATGACTCATTTTCAAAAGTCTAAAGAAGCGATGCCAAAGCAAATAGGTTGACTCAACCAACTGAAATGCCACCATCCACCATATAAATCTATTTTTTTTCTCAGTAAAGAACTTTGACCAACCCCTGTAGATCTAGTTTGGAAAAGTGGGTACTTTATGCTAAAAGTATTCTATTAGTAAGCTTTATCATATGCTGAGGGGGGGGGGGTAGTGATGATTCGCCACAGCACATTCGCCGCTGCCAGTTAGCCACTGCTGGTTTGCCACCAGCATTTCTCCACTGGGGTTGTTTGACCTCTGGTGACTATTCGCCACCGGAAATATATATATGTACTGATTGTTTTCCCTCCCACCTGTTCTTTTATACTTCTCAGTCCCCTTTATTTATATAAGTACATACTACATATTGATAAAAAAAGAGGTAAAATAAATATCATTTTATTGGTTTATATATAAACAAGAGTTACAAATACTTGTAGTGGCGAATTGTCTTCAGTGGCCAATGGGCGCTGGTTAAGTGTCCTCGGTGGTGAAAGGGCAGTGGCTAATTGGCGGCGGTGAACCTGCTGTGGCGAATGGTCCCATCCCGGCCGGGAGGTGATTCTTCAGAAGATGTTAAGCCGCTTTGCGGGGTTTGGGAGAGGGAATTAGGGGTTGAAATTTCTGTGGAGGCACAGGGGGACATTTGCAATAACGCAAAGAAGATCTCAATTTGTAATTGGACCCATGCCATACACAGCTAAAGATTTCGCATAGGATCCATCTGACCCCAGAACGTCTCTCAAAGTTTAAGGCGGGAGCATCCCTCTTTTGTCCTAAGTGTAAGATAAACATCGGTACTCTCACTCATTGTTTATGGTCCTGTCACAGGCCCCATATGCATTGGATTTCTGTGGCAGGGGTTATAGAGAGGGTCTTGTGGGCCAAGGTTAAGATGGACCCTATCTCTCTCCTCCTGGGTCAACCCAATATATACCCTCTTTGGATGCTCATGGGAAAAAGACCTTTTGGATATCCTTACTTTTTGTGAGGAAATATTTTAATGTGTTGGGTTTCTGAAACCCCCCCCCAGGGTCTGTTGATTTAGATTAGATTAGATTAGATTACTTACAGTGTGGAAACAGGCCCTTCAGCCCAACAAATCCACACCGACCTGCCGAAGCGCAACCCACCCATACCCCTACATTTGCCCCTTACCTAACACTACGGGCAATTTAGCATGGCCAATTCACTTGACCTGCACATCTTTGGATTGTGTGAGGAAACCGGAGCGCCCGGAGGAAACCCACGCCGACACGGGGAGAACGTTGAGTTGGGATAGACTTATTATGGAACATATCTCTCTGGATGTTTTCACGAATATGGTGCAGCGCAAAACAGAAAATTTTTATAGGATATGACAGCCCTTTCTGGATTACTTGGATGCAGAATTATCTGCCATTTTAACCAGTGCTTTCATGTAACCATGGTGTTCTGATTTAACGTACTTGATGTCCTTGAAGGAAGAAATCCAAATATTTTTATGTGCAATACTTAGTGCTCTCAGAGGTCGAACGCTAATGGTTTGTTGTGCTGAGCTGTTTTGTTTGCTTGTTCATTTGTTCATTTTGCACATGGGTATAATTGTGTTTTGGGTGTATTGTTATGGGGTTTTTTTCTCCTTTTTTTCATTGTTAACTGTGCATTGAATAATGTTTGCTGGTGTTGTAATTTAACTTCCTTTTATTTGTGGTTTTGTAAAGAAAGAAAAGTTTAGTAAAAAGTCCATAAAAAAGAACATTGAGCAATTCTTTTGTAATTCTGTGGTTTTGTATTGAACTGTGGAGTTTGCATGCATTTTATCCAGTCCTAATTCCTAGCAAACTGCAGCTCAGAGATGTGCAATGCTGTACTCCTCATTGTGCATATAAACAATGTTTTTTGCAACTCTGCCACTACGAAGCAAAATGGATTAAGATAGGACACAACTATTGTTGTCTTTTCATAAAATCCCTCCAGTGTGGAAACAGGCCCTTTGGCCCAACAAGTCCACACTGACCCTCCGAAGAGTAACCTAACCAGACCAATTCCCCTACCCTATATTTACCCCTGACTAATGCACCTAACCTACATATGGGCAATTTAGCATGGCCAATTCACCTAACCTACACATCTTTGAACTGTGGGAGGAAATCCACGCAAACACCAGGAGAATGTGCAAACCCCACACAGTCACCTGAGGCTGGAATCAAACCTGGGTCCCTAGCACTGCGAGGCAGCGGAGCTAACCACTGAGCCACCGTGCCACCCCCATGTTCTTTGTGAAGGATGAATGACCAAGAGTGTTGAACTTTTATTCTGAGATCTTGATAAATGACATAATCAACACTGTGTATCCTTAATTAATCTGTTTTAAAGATTAATAATTAACAGATAACAAAGAAGGGGAAAATAAAGTATAGTCAATCATACTTGTTAACAAGTGATTGCCAGTGGTAATGATATTGTAATTGATCTAAAGGTTATGGAATTGCAAAAGGATTTTACCCTCAAATCTTAAATTCTGAATGTCTTAAATACATGAAGGCATGTGAGCATTACTACCTGATCTTGCGTTTATTGCATGTTTCTAATTGCCCTTGGGAAAGGTGGTGGTGAGCTGCTTTCTTGAACTACTGCAGTCCATGAGGGGTAAGTAGACCCACAGGAAGCTCCAGGACTTTGACCCAGTGTTAGTAAAGAAGTTCCAAATCAGGCTGGTGTGTCACTTGGAGGGTCAGTTGTTAGTGTTGGTGGCCCCATGAATCTGCGGCCTCTGCCTTTCTAGATATTAGAGGTCATAGATTTATAAGTGCTGTCAAAGGAACCTTGACGAGCGATTGCAGGACATTTTGTACATGATACACGCTCCTGACACTGTGCTTCAGTGTTGAAGGAGTTAATATTTGAAGGTGGTCGAAGATAGGTGCCAATCTTGGATAGGGTCAAGCTTCATGCGTGTTGTTGGAGCTGCACTCACCTAGGCAAGTACAGAATATTCCATCACACCCTAGAGTTGCATTTTGTAGATGGAACAGGCATTGAAGCGTCTTCAGAGGTGTGTTAGTCACCTCCAGCTTCTTAACTTTTGATTTGTACTTGCAGCTACAGTATTCATATGGCTGGACCAGTTCAGTTTAAGACCTGTGGTAAACTCCAGCCATTGTTAGTGTGGAATTCAGTAATGATATTATCATTGAATGTCATGGTGAAGAAGTTAAATTGGCTCTTGTTGAAGATGGTCATTCCTGGTACTGTGTGATGTGAATGTTACTTGCCACTTATCAGCCCAAGTACGTACTTCTTCAGTTTCTGAGGAGTCAGTGAATGGTGCTGAACATTGTACAGACATCAGTGAACTTCTCCAGTTCTGACATTATGGTGGAGGGAAGGTCATTGATGAAATGACCTTCTGAAGATGTCTGAGCCGAGGACACAATCCTGAAGAACTCCTGCAGCAATGTCCTGGTGCTGGGATGATTGACTGCCAACATGCACAGCCACTTTACTTTCTGTTAATATGACTCCCAACAAAAGTGGAAGAGTTTATTATAGAGACTGGTTTATTGATTTTCATTGATCTTAAAAGAACATAGCCTTCCTATGATAAGAAACTTTGTTGAAATTTGAACACAAGGCAGATTAAGTTTTGTATTTAGAATTGTTCTTACAAACAACAATATGCAATTCCTCGCAGATATATGTGAGTCTCTGCAGGCCAGTTGAGCCAGCTTGGCTCATTCAAACTGTTCTCCCTTCTGTGGAAAACATGAAGCTTTGAAGATCCACTCCAGGAATTGAGCACATCATCCTGGCTGAAATGTCGGTGCAGCGTGGTGGGAATATTGCATTTTTGGAGGTTAACAAAGAAGTTGTAATGAAATTCCTTCTTTTCACAGATCAGACACAGATGATCTTTGACACAAAGATCTCCATCCGTGCTATAGTTTCTTCCCAATCACCATGCCGCTGTCAAAGGAAAGAGAAAACTTCTTCATCAATATGAGAAGGAAGATTACAGCTGTGTACAGCGTCCTTAGTAAATTGTGAGAAGTGGATTTTGCATGTGTACGTGAAGACAAAATGATAAGTATGACTATTCTGTTGTATTGTTAAACATCAATGAGAATGAATCAATGAGATTGTATAAGAATGGATAAAGATTCTACTTTTGCAGCAGGAAACTACATTCATGGTTTATGATGGGCTGAAGCAGTACTGAAGCCAAAAAGGAATCAGATAAAAATAACACAAGTGATACTTAAGGACAAATTTTCTGAACTCTCACTCTCAGTCAGGAAATACATTCAAAAGAGTTTGAAGATTTGATTCTAATGGTAAGTGGTTTGAATCTGGAATACATTGCTTGAGGGTGTAATGAAACCAGCTTCAATCATGGTTTTCAGAAGGTAAGTCAATAATTGTGTGAATTAGAAACATTTGTAGGATTATGAGAGAAGATGAAGGAGTGGGACTAACTGAGTTGGTCTTGCAAAGAGCTTGTGTGGACATAATGGACCAAGTGGCCTCCTTTGCACTATACCACTGGCACACAACAGCACAGTTTGTATCATCTACAAGATACAGTGCAGAAACTCACCAAGGCTGCTTCGACAGCACCTTCCAAACCCATCACCACTTTCATCAAGGGGAGCAGATATATGGGAACATCACCAACTGCAGGTTTCCCTCCAAGCTGCACACAATCCTGACTTGAAATCCTGCAATTTCCCTCCCTAACAACATTGTACATGCCCCTACACCACATGAACTGCAGCTGTTCAAGAAGGCAACTTACCAGACATTCTTAAGGGCAACTAAGGGATAGCCAATACATACTGGTTAGGCCAGTATAGTCCACATCCCATGAATGAGTAAAATTAAAGTTACCAGAACGCCCCCCCCCTCCAGATTCTCTCCCTCTTCCTAGTCAGCAAAAGCAGAGGGTTCAGTGTACATTAAATGGTTTGTGATGTCAGGATGGAAGGTTGTTATTTGAGGTGGGTAACTGTGAAGCATGGGAGTGAGATTGCAGCATAGAGTCATAAAGTCATATAGATGTACAGCAGGGAAACAGACCCTTTGACTAAACCCATCCATGCCGACCAGATATCCCAATCCAGCCTAGTCCCATCTGCCAACACCCGGCCCATATTCCTCCAAATCCTTCCTATTCATATACCCATCCAGATGCCTTTTAAATGTTGCAATCTTACTAGCTTCCACCACTTCCTCTAGTAGCTCGTTCCATACATGTACCATCCTCTGCATGAAAAGATTGTCCCTCAGGTCACTTTTATATCTTTCCTCTCTCACACTAAACCTATGCCCTCTGGTTCTGGACTCCCCCCACCCCGGGGAAGAGACTTTGTCTATTTATCCTATCCATGCCCCTCATGATTTTATAAACCTCTATAAGGTCACCCCTCAGCCTGTGATGCTCCAGGGAAAACCGTCCCAGCCTATATAGCTCAAAGTTTTGTAAATTTAAAAATGATGACATTTAGTTTGGGACTCCATTTTTGAGTCTTTTTATTCATTCTTTAACTGAGTGGGCAAAATCACTTTGCTGTGGATATGAGGTTATTATAGGCAGATTTCCTTACCTTAGTGAACTGCTCAGTATTTACAACAATGTTATATGGCCCAACCAGCTTTTAATATTTTTTTAATAAATTGAATTCAATAAATTTGAATCCATGCCCCCATGGACATTAGTCTTATTGACCTGGTGAAATTACCCCTATGCCATAGCCTCTGCTACAGTCTGTATTCTTGCCATTAGGTCAGTGAATCATCCTTGGCAACATCCTTGTTAATCTTTTCTGAACCCTTGCAAGTTTCACACCATCCTTCCAAAGGAAGGAGGCCAGATTTGCACACAATATTCCAAAAGTGGCCTAACCAATGTCATGTACAGCCCCAACATGACCTCCCAACTCTTGTACTCAATACTCTGACCAATAAAGGAAAGCCAAACATCTTCTTTGCTATCCTATCTACCTGTGACTCCACTTTATGGAGCTATGAACCTACACTCCAAGGTCTCTTTGTTGAGCAACACTCCCGAGGATCTTACCGTTAAGTATATAAATCCTGTTAAGATTTGCTTTCCCAAAATGCAGCACCTCACATTTATCTAAATTAAACTCCATCTGCCACTTCTTAGCCCATTTGACTGGTATAGACAACATTAGAAATTAGAAATAAATTGAGACTTAAAATTAAGAGCATTGAGTATAGGAGTTGGGAGGTCATGTTGCGGCTGTACAAGACGTTGGTTAGGCCACTTTTGGAATATTGTGTGCAATTTGGTCTCTTTACTATCGGAAGGATGTTGTGAAACTTGAAAGGATTCGTAAACGATTTACAAGGATGTTGCCAGGGTTGGAGGATTTGAGCGACAGGAAGAGGTTGAATAGGTTTAGAGGGATATGGGCCAAGTGCTGGAAAAATGGGACTAGATTAGATTAGGTTAGGATATCTGGAAGGCATGGATGAGTTGGACTGAAGGGTCTGTTTCCATGCTGTACATCTCTATAACTCAGATTGTAGTTTGCTCGCTGAGCTGGCAGGTTTGTTTTCAGACATTACCTCACCATGCTGGGTTCTGTCATCAGTGAGCCTCTGCTGAAGCACTGGTGTTCTGTGCCGCTTTCGATTTATGTGTCTTGATTCCTTTAAGTGGGTGATATAATTTCTGGCTCTTTTTTTCAGAGATTGGTAAATGGCTCCAAATTGATGTGTACAAATCGGAACTCCATCAATAGATCACCAGCGCTTCATCGGAGACTCTCATTGATGATGTTACCTAGTTATGGTGACAAAACATCTGAATCCTTCCAGCTCAGCTAGCTACTTACATCCATATCATTTAAAAGGAACCCGGATCTGCCCTGGACTAGGTGCTGAAAAGTAGGATTAGAATGGGTGCTAGTTTTCTCAGGCATGGAACAGACTGAAAAGCCTCTTTCTGTGTTGTAACTTTCCTATGGTTCTATTGTTCATAACATTACAGAATCATAGAATGGTTAAAATGCAGGAGGCAGTTCAGCCCATCTTTATGCCCTTTACAAGATTAATGTACCCAGTGTCACATCCCTGTCTTTTCCCAAATCCCAGCACATTTTTCCTCTTCCAATTTCCTTTTGATAGCCCCAACTGAATTTGCCTCCACCATAGTTTCAAGTAGTGCACTGCAGACTGTAAACACTTGCTGTGTGTGAAAACCTTTCCTCATGTCGTTATTGCTTCTTTTGCCAATTACCTTAAGTCTGTGCCCTCTGGTTGTCCATCCTTCTACCAACAGGAGCAGCTTCTCTATATCTGCTTAGTTCTTCACTGTGGCTCGATTAAACTCCCTCCCTGACATCTGACTAAGTTCACTCTTTGGATTGTAGAAGTTCAAGCATGCAGGTTAGCATTACTTCTCAAGAGCAATTAAAGATGGGAAATAAATATAATGCTGGTATTCTGTGAACAAATAAAATTATAAATTTATTGACTTATTCCTGTTTTTGTATCAGTAGACCTACAAAAGGTTTGGTTAATGAGGTTTTCCCTTAGTTGCTCCACAGAAGCACTTAAATTTCACAAAAGGTACAATTTACTTTAGTCCCCTAGTTTGGCCCTTCCTGATGTTATTTATCTTTCTTACATCTTCAAGATGTGGATTACTGTTGCCCATTCCATATGGGCAGTGAATACTGACTGGGTAATTATGATAATAATTTAGCAAAATCTAACCTGTTCATTGACAATGTGTACATTGCTTCTGATGAGTCTTGTTGGAATTGTCAATCAGTAAACCCCTCTGTATCTGAAGGATATCTAAGTAAGTTATAATCTACGTGATCCTATCTTATTGAGGTCATCCAACAGTATAGGCAGAGGACTGAAACATACTGGTCTGTATAATCGGATATGAAGGACTAAATAGTCTCCAATGTAGACTGGTGAACTATGCCAATAAAGCACAGAATGTTCAACTCACTTGGAGGCATCACTAGGTGAGGATGTCATTCACCATGATTGTGATGTTCAATTTTACCATCACCAAATGGAAATTACTTCAGTTGGCTCTCTAAGATATATTCTAATAACTAGCACACATTTGACTTTCATTCTTGAAAGAATAACCCATACTGTGTGCACAAGATCAACCTGCAGTTAAGAGAATCCATGAATTATCTTACCAATTCCTCATTAAACATATCAATTTATTTGTCTCACTGGGTATCAATTAGGGATATGCTACTGGTATCACAACACGTCATATCTGTACTTACTTGCCATGTCTTCCTTGGTAAAAATGTAAACAGTTACAATTTAGGTTGGGCTGCACCAGGCGTGGGAAGAGTTTCTTGGCTAGATTACTCAGTGCCTTTTTATCGTACCCATGCAGTTGTTGTTTTTGGAACAGAAACATTTAACTTTTGTTTTGGTTCAGGAGTGATTGCTATAACAAATTGAGCCATAACATAGACATAAAAACTAGCAATCAGGCTTAAAATTTGAAGGAACAGATTCCAAAGTTTTTTTTTGAAAAAAGTACATTTTATTTAATTTGCCACAATAGTACAGTTCTCTGAACATCAACGATGAAGAAACAAAATAAAATTAATATTAAATGCTATGCCAGGATCTAAATGCATTTATAGCTGCAAACAATTACACCCAAGGGAATATACTTGCACACTCTTTAACTTCCTTTTTCTCCTTTTTAAGTAATCTGTAGGTTTTTCTTGAACTTTTAGCTGCTTCCATGAAGAAATAAGATCTCAACAATCTCCAAAATTCATTGCAGACTGTTCACAGGCTTCTGGTACAGGCAACCCCAAAAACTAAGTTTTGCTCTTCTGGATCATTTACACTTATTTACTGTAATGGTCTTTTTTTTAATATAGCCTTTGTTTCAATGTACAGTATAGCAGCAACAAGTGGTAGGATAGCACTTACAGTTGGTATCATATCACTGACTCGCAATCCATCACTTTATGGAGAATAGATAGTGAGTCACGATGTGCAAGGGATGACCAAAAGCCTAGAAAAGAGGTTTCTTCTTTTTGAGGAGATTTAAGTGGAGAATTGGGAGTTTAGGAAGGGATTTTCTGAGGGTACAAGCCAAGTCATCCATCAATTGTGAAGCATTGGGGAAGAATGCAAAATAAACAGGACTGAGTGGAGCAAAGTTTCAAATTCTGGAACAGCTGATTTGAATATACACTGATGCACATGTACTGTCTGTGTAAATGGCAGTCAGCATCTAAACTGATACACCTAAGTACATGTGAAGCATCATTTCATAGATTCTATAGAGCAAGTTGGCTGGCAATGAACTCCAATACCATATGAAGCAAACTGAATTCTTGAAGATGATGTTGAGTTTCAAGTAGTATGGATAGTCTCAGTGTATCAACATAACAGTAAATTATAAAGTATATAATGTCCAAGGTAGAAAGTAATTCCATAAAACATCTTGAAATTGGATTTGATTATTAACATGTATTTTTTTTAATGCAACATAAAACCTGTGATAGGACTACTGACTATTATTAGTCCATTTATCATGTTTTTCTGATACTTCCAGTATGGTTTGCATGCTACAAGTGTCAACCCGATTGCACCAGCTTCCAAAACATTTTTGTGGGTGTTCCCCTTCAATTGTTATTCTTGCAAAACGTCCTGATGAGTGCAAGGCGAAATGTTTTGACAAAGTGTCTTCTTCAGCAGTGAAAAAAAGTTTTGATTAACCATTTTCTTAAGGTACTCTTATTTGTATTTCAACATTAACTTTCATTCTTTTCCATTTCTGCAGCTTGGTTGTTGCTTTCTTGTCAACTATTTCTCATTCTCTCTGCTGAAATTGTCAATCTCAGTATCATTCCCTGTTTGATTCCTCAGTGTTGTGAGATAAAGTTACATTATGAACATATACATCTTTATCACATTGTGAAGTTTACTATGATCTGGAAAATCCTTTGGATTGAAATGATCAGCACGAAGAACTTTTTATAGTTTTCAATGTAATTCTTTTTGTTCTTCCTACACATCCTGTGCTTCCATCCAACCGCTTTGAGTAAGGATGAGACTAGGATGGACAGACATATAAATCCAGGGAGATCTATGCTGAATCAAAAGACTATTTTTTTTATTTTGAAACAGGTTCAAATGGTCTCTCACACTTATTCCAATTTTAGCAGCTTTTGTTAAGCACACACTGTGTCAAGCTGGCCAGTGAAGATCCTGCACAGTCTTGTCAGAAAGAAGAGAGGAACTTGGAACTCTCCTACTGAAGCAAGTGGGATGAGGCAGGTATCATCAAATCACAATTTAAAAATTTAGACTCTTTTTGTTGGGTATGGTAAGTTGAATAGATGGAGTCAAGAATGCTAATGAACTATCATCAAACTGAACAGCAGAACAGGCTCAAGGGGTGAATGATCCATTCCGGTTCCCATATCCCTGAACCCACGAACCTCGAATTGCCAGGGCACTGGATAAATGTTATCATTTTCCCCAAGAAGAGGTTATTTTCCTTTTGCTAGATTCCCAAAGCTCCCTATGCTATTTACAATCTTTCACTCAGTTTATGACGACAATTGACCTGTTCCCACTCTTCTTTTAAAATGACCAGCAGGATGAACTAGGAAATATTATACCTTTTCAAGTGCAGAATGGTGGCCATCCAGTTATTCAGGTTAAGTGGAACGGGGATAGGGTGTCAAAATTAAATGTCTCATCACCCAGTGTTCACAAATGTGCTCCTGCAATATTGATTGCTAGAACAAGAACAGCAAACCTGGTTGATTTTCCTCTTATGCTAAAGTATCATTGACAATTTTAGTCTTTCTTTTTGCAGCTCAGTTGAAAATTGGATTACTCAGCATTGACTGTGGATTGAACCTCAGACTTTGCACATCCGAATGGCTCTCCTACTGATTGGCTAAATTAATTCATTCTTCTGCTAGGACATCTTAAAATAATTTGTTTATGCAACCTATGTTCCGCTGGTACTGCAATATACACAGCAGACAACTAAACAAATCTGAAATGTGTTTTTAATTGTTCAAAGACATTACCTTCTTTCCCCCACACCCCACACACCCAATCCCTATGTGCAGTTGTGGTTTTGCTGACAGTGATGGGACATTTCCTCATTATTTCAAATTCTTATGGGGTGTCATGGCCTTTTACTGACCACAACTGCACTTACTTTTGCAACACACTTCATATTTACAGCAGGTATAATAAATTACACAGCAGCCACTTAGACTTAAAAGGAAGATGATTGAGTTTCTAGGAAAGGTGATAAACTGTAATTGTCATAGCTCCTCTGCTTGCTGAGCTCTTGTAGGTCCTTGGAACTTTGTGGGTTTCTGAGTAACTCCCTGAAAATGAAAGAATATGTGGAACTCAGACACAAATTGTCATTGTCAAAAGTATTAATTAGCTTCTCGTCCCAAAATAAGAAACAATAGATAAGATTATACAAGTGACCACATTGTCCAACAAATCCATGCTGACACTAACTCCATCTCATTTCTAAACTCTTTCTTCATCAATACAGGCAACAATGATATGGGTTATTTGAAGATATGGCCTTGACAGTTTAAATCTCCACAACATAGTACATCATGTCACCAGCACGATTATTGGCAAAATAACTTATAAAAGGTGTTGAAGTGATTTCACAGAATTGAAATATTTTTACAGCGCAGAAAAAGGCCATTCAACTTTGTGTGCCTGCACCAGGTCTCTGCGTGAGCAATTCATCTGTTGCCATTCTCCCATTTCCCCCCGGAACCCCCATATTCTTCCTTTTCAAATAATAGTCCAATTCCCTTTTGATTGCCTCCGTTGAACTTGGCTATACTCAGCCAGTGTATTCCAGATCTTAACGTCTTTCTGCATTAAAATGTGTTTCTTTATATAAATATGTTTCTTTTGCCAATTATTTCAAATCTGCGCTTTCTTCTCGATCCTTTCATAACTTTGAGCAGTTTCTTGTTATCCATCCAGTCCAAACCCCTCATGATTTTGAATACCATCAAAAACATCCCTTCTCAGCCATCTGTCCTCCAAGGAAAACAGTTCCAATTTCTCTACTTTATCTTCATAACTGAACTTCCTCATCCCTAGAATCTTTTGAATCTTTCCTGCAGTCTCCAAATGGTCTTTACATCCGTCGAAATACGCAGTGCCACTAATTGTAGATTATACTCCAACATAGGTTGAACTTATGACTTACAGAAGTCTTAGAGAAGCTCTTACTCTCTGTGCTCCTTTTAATAAAAGGTAGGACACTTTATTACCTGAGTTCTCAATCTGTCTTGCTAACTTCCATGATTTAGCCATAGTCTCTCTGCTTTTGTGTCTCCTTTAGAATTGTACCCTTTAATTTATATTGTGTCTCCATGTTCTTCTTACCAAAATGAATTACTTCACATTTCTCCACACTGAATGCCATCTGGGATTTCCCTGCCTATTCCACTAACTATTCTTCTTTCAGTTCACAATGCTTCAGAATTTTGCATCATCTGCAAACGTGCAAATTGTGTTTTGTCATTAACATATATCAGGAAAAGCATGGGTCCCAATACTGATCTCTGGCAATACTACTATAAATCTTCCTTCAGCCTGAAACATATCCATTAACTATTACTTTGTAACCTGTCGCTCAGCCAATTCTCTCTCCACGTTGGTGTTGTCCCTGTAATTCCATGGGCTACAACTTTGCTCACTGGGTTACCAAATACTTTTGGAAGCCCCAACTATATTACCCTCATTGACCTCTCAAAAATCTCCAGCTAGTTAATAAAACACCACTTTTCCTTCGGAAATCCATGTTAAATTTCCTTAAGTAACTCAACATGTGCCAGCCTTTCTGACCTCTCATGGCACATTTCTGTTCCACTAATAGGGATTTATGCAGCTCAATGATGCATCTCCAGCTGCACTGGCAGCTGAGCCTCCCTGGCATCTTTTTGCACTTTGCCACTTAGGCCAGACCAGCTTCATATTATTACCGTTTTGCTGTGCCATTTAGTAGATACAAAGCCAGAAGTTTCTCATTGGTATCAGCAGGCCTCAGTCAAGGGGGACAGCCTTCGCTCAGAGGATTCCCAGCACCGTGAATCCAGGGCAGCCTGAAACCAGTCCAGGGCCTTCTTGGTGTAGTCAGAGTCAGAATCCTCTCCTCATAATGTGAGGACCAAAATGAGAGGCAGCACACTAACTGTCTTAACTTACTTTGACCTATTTTGGGCTGTTTTCCTGCTGGAACAAGAGAGGGGCAGATATTTTATTCACTTGTGGGACATGGACATCACTGGCTGGCCAGTGTTTATTCCTCTGCCCAGTTGCTCAGCAAGATGGAGGTGAGCTGCTTTCTTGAACCACTGCTGTCCACATAATGTAGGAAGACCCAAAATTCCCGAGGGAGGAACTCAAACATTTTGATCCAGCCATACATAAGGAACAATGACATATTTCGAAGTCAGGATGATACGTGGGGAGGGGAACTTACAATTGATGGTGCCCTCCTATAGTGCTACCCTTATCCTTCTAACTGGAAGTAGTTGTGGTTTTGAAAGGTGCTGTCTAAGGATCTTTATTGAATGTCTACAGTGCATCTTGTAGATCGTACACACTGCTGCGATATTAAAGGAGATGTAAATGTGTGGCACAGCTGTACTTTTGTGGTAGGTGGGGAGCATGTGAGTTGTCAGGCAGAGGGTAAATAGGGTAAGTGATATCATGGGTGAGTGGGTGAATGTTGTAGGCAGTAGTGAGAGTGAATGATCCTTTGTAGAAAATTGGTACTGTTGCCAAGACAGAGTGAATGCGAACTGTCAGAGAGAAGCTGATGTCATGCATGTTGGTGGAGTGGAGAAGATCACTGATCTTTTTCCCACATCGCTGTGCATTCCTCCACATGTCTGAGACTGCTTTAACCTGGGTGGCAACCTCAAGACTGGCTGGCGTGGTTTTGTATTGTAGCTTCCCCAGCTGCTCCTGGAAGAACAGCAAAAGTTCTGCCTGTGCACCACCTCATCCAACAGGCCCTCCAGCGTGGGTGATGGCCTAATTGGATTAATCGTCTAGCAGTAGGATAATACTGAGAAACAGCACATGTTCTGTTGATTCTGGTTCGAAACCCACCAGGGTAGAATCAATTTCAATTATAAACTGGAAGTAAAAGTCTAACGATGACCACAAAATCATTGCTGATTGTCAGAAAAAGAAACCCTAAACTGGCCCCTGGGCAAATCAGGGATGGGGCAATAAATACTGGTCTAGCTAGTGATACCCTCATTCTAAGAATGCATTAAAGAAAAGGCCACTTTTCACAAAGCACAACACTGGTTTTCTCTGCTCTGCCATATCCACAGCAAATGTCAGAAATTAGGCAGAGCACCTCCAGACTAACTGTTTTGTCTTTGGGCACAACTGGTTTTTAAATATGGTGCCATTGTCAGGCTGGTCAGTTCTGGGGTTTCAGCTAAGTGATGAGTTGTTCTGGGATTGGTGTATAAGGTGGGACAGAAATTGGACATGATCGCAAGGTTTGTGAAGATTTGTAGCTCAGGTTGAGGTTTAGGGTGTAGGTTTGCTCGCTGAGCTGTAGGTTTGATATCCAGACGTTTCATTACCTGGCTAGGTAACATCATCAGTGGTGACCTCCAAGTGAAGCAAAGCTGTGGTCTCCTGCTTTCTATTTATATCTTTGTGGTGATGTCATTTCCTGTTCCTTTTCTGAAGGGTTGATAGATAGCATCTGGATCTATGTGCTTGTTTATGGCGTTGTGATTGGAGTGCCAGGCCTCTAGGAATTCTCTGACATGTCTTTGCTTAGCCTGTCCCAGGATAGATGTGTTGTCCCAGTCGAAATGGTGGTTTTTTTCATCCTTGTGTAGGGCTATGAGGGAGAGGGGGTCGTGTCTTTTTGAGGCTAGCTGGTGTTCATGTATCCTGGTGGCTAACTTTCTTCCTGTTTGTCCCACATAGTGTTTGTAGCAGTCCTTGCATGGAATTTTGTAGATGACATTGGTTTTGTCCATGGGTTGTACTGGGTCTTTTAAGTTTGTTAGTTTTTGTTTGAGAGTATTGGTGGGTTTGTGTGCTACTAGGATTCCGAGGGGTCTCAGTAGTCGGACTGTCATTTCTGAAACTTCTTTGATATATGGTAAGGTGGTTAGGGTTTCTGGCTGTGTTTTGTCTGCTTGTCGTGGTGTGTTTTTTGAGTATCTGTTCTTCTTGAATACATTGTATATAGGTGGTTCTCCTGTTTTTCGAAGTTCGTCTGTGCTGCAGTGTGTGGTGGTTCGTTGGAATAGTGTTCTGATACAGCTTCGTTTGTGTGTGTTGGGATGGTTCCTGGTGTAGTTGAGTATTTGGTCAGTGTTTGTCAGTTTTCTGTATACGCAGATTTGTAATTCTCACTTGTCCTTTCTTTCTACTGTGACGTCCAGAAATGTGAGTTTTTGAAAACGAACAGGAAATGACATCACCACAAACCCCAGGAACCCCATCCAGGAAAAAGATATAAATAGAAAGCAGGAGACAACAGCTTCACTTCACTTGTAGGTCGCCACTGATGATGTCACCTAGCCAGGTAATGAAATGTCTGGACATCAAACCTACACCCTAAATTGGACGTGATACACAACATATCAATCAGAATGGCAAGGAATGTGGCAAGTCTATTAAAATCTGGGCCTCACAGCATGAATCCCTCCAACTGGAGCAAAGCAACTACCAGTTAGCTAAAAAAGATTCAGCCCTATCACTATCATACAAAGGGAGTTGGTCCTAAGGTAGTATTTGTGCATCAATGGTTATATTCAGCTCTATGACTGTTCCTTTAGTGTTGCTGAGTCAAAGCCATAGTGCGCCCTCCCGAAATGCACGTGGCCAATAATAGCACATGAAGGCAGCTCATAAATGTCTATTCTAAGCATCTTGGGATGGGCAATAAATGTTACCCCAACCAGTGACCCCCACTGTAGAAAGAATAATTTTCCAGCGAGATTAGAGCTTTATATGAAACTGTTATTCGTTATTGCTGAGAGACCAATCTTCCGTGAGCTCAGGAATCTGATAAGAGAGTTGTGGAGCAGTGGCTGAGCAATTATGAGCCTCCTGGCGATTGGATCCAGGAATTTCATTTCAAGGTCAAGGTTGCATCAGGAGACGATTGCAGACCAACCATTTTCTGCTGTTATTATTTAAGTTCACCCCGCAGCTGTACAGCCACCTCCTTTTAGTGGTCGGGATGTGAAAATTCTGCAAGAGACGCACCTGTTACTAGCACAAATGCTTTATTCCTTTAATCAGTGGTATTGAGTAACTCACAAATTGGGTCAACTGCATTCTTGCTGCTGCCCAGAAGACATCATGCTGCTGCCCAGAAGACATCATTTTTGTGAAGCCACCCACTGGAAAAACTGTAGCTGTCGGCAACACATCAGCCCAGCTGCAGCACCCATACAGGGGTCATTTTGTTATCTCATACCTTTGGTATGAAGGGTATAAACATTTGATTTTACTACAACGTACCTTTTAAGGGAGAGAGGCAATGGCTTCATTGTATTACCATTGGACTTGTAATCCAGAGACACAGGAAATATTCAGGGATGGAGACTTGGGCAGGCTGAAATCATGCCACAGCAGATAATGAAATTTGGATTTAATTCTTAAAAAAATCCTGGAATTACATGTCTAATAATGATCATAAATCCACTATCAACTGTCATAAAAACCCACCTAGTTCACTGATGTCCTTCAGGGAAGGAAATTCTCCTTTGGTCTGGACTACATGTGACGCCAGACCCAAAGAAATATGGCTGCCTCTTTACTACCCCTCTGAAATAATCTACCAAATCAGTCAATTGTATCATTACACAAAAGAAAGCCTCAAAAAGGAATGAAACCAGATCGACATAGGAAATGACAACTGCCCTATCAACTCAAGGTAAGAGTGGCGTTGGAAAAGCAGAGTAAGTCAGGCAGCATCCGAAGAGCAGCAGCAGCCGCCTATCAATTCTGCTAAGTCCTCCTTACCAACATCTGGGATCTAGTACCAAATTTAGACTAGTCAAACATAGAGTCAAAGAGTCATAGAGATGTACAGCATGGAAACAGACCCTTCGGTCCAACCTGTCCGTGCCGACCAGATATCCCAACCCAATCAAGTCCCACCTGCCAGCACTAGGCCCATATCCCTCCAAACCCTTCCTATTCATATACCCATTCAAATGCCTCTTAAATGTTACAATTGTACCAGCCTCCACCACATCCTCTGGCAGCTCATTCCATACACGTACCACCCTCTGCTTGAAATAGTTGCCCCTTAGGTCTCTTTTATATCTTTCCCCTCTCACCCAAACCTAGGCCCTCTAGTTCTGGACTTCCTGACCCCAGGGAAAAGACTTTGTTCACTTATCCTATCCATGCCCCTCAATTTTGTAAATCTCTATAAAAGGTCACCCCTCAGCCTCTGACGCTCCAGGAAAAACAGCCCCAGCCTGTTCAGCCTTTCCCTATAGTTCAAATCCTCCAACCCTGGCAACGTCCTTATAAATATTTTCTGAACCCTTTCAAGTTTCACAACATCCTTCCAATAGGAAGGAGACCAGAATTGCACGCAATATTCCAACAATGGCCTAACCAATATCCTGTACAGCCGCAACATGACTTCCCAACTCCTGAACTCAGTACTCTGACCAATAAAAGGAAAGCATACCAAACGCCTTCTTCACTATCCTATCTAACTGCGACTCCACTTTCAAGGAGCTATGAACCTGCACTACAAGGTCACTTTGTTCAGCAACACCTTACCATTAAGTGTATAAGTCCTGCTAAGATTTGCTTTCCCAAAATGCAGCACCTTGGATTTATTTGAATTAAACTCCATCTGCCACTTCTCAGCCCATTGGTCCATCTGGTCCAGATCCTGTTGTAATCGGAGGTAACCCTCTTCACTGTCCACTACACCTCCAATTTTGGTGTCATCTGCAAACTTAGTAACTGTACCTCTTATGCTCGCATCCAAATCATTTATGTAAATGACAAAAAGTAGAGGACCCAGTACCCGATCCTTGTGGCACTCCACTGGTCACAATCTAAAAACAACCCTCGACTACCACCTTCTGTCTTCTACCTTTGAGCCAGTTCTGTATCCAAATGGCTTGTTCTCCCTGTATTCCATGAGATCTAACCTTGCTAATCAATCAGTTTCCCATGGGGAATCTTGTCGAACACCTTACTGAAGTCCATATAGATCACATCTACTGTTCTGCCCTCAATCTTCTTTGTTACTTCTTCAAAAAAATCAAGTTTGTGAGACATGATTTCCCATGCACAAAGCCATGTTGACTATCCCTAATCAGTCCTTGCCTTTCCAAATACATGTACATCCTGTCCCTCAGGATTCCCTCCAACAACGTGCCCACCACTGAGGTCAGGCTCACCGATCTATAGTTCCCTGGCTTGTCTTTACCGCCCTTCTTAAACAGTGGCACCTTTGCCAGACCCCAGACTTCCAGTACCTCACCTGTGACTATCGATGATACAAATAGGGCCTCAGCAAGAGGCCCAGCAATCACTTCTCTAGCTTCCCACAGAGTTCTCGGGTACACCTGATCAGGTCGTGGGGATTTATTCACCTTTAACCGTTTCAAGACATCCAGCACTTCCTCCTCTGTAATTTGGACATTTTGTAAGATGTTACCATCTATTTCCCTACAGTCTATATCTTCCATATCCTTTTCTATAGTAAATACTGATGCAAAATATTCATTTAGTATCTCCCCAATTGTCTGTGTCTCCACACAAAAGCCGCCTTGCTGATCTTTGAGGGGCCCTATTCTCTCTCTAGTTATCCTTAATATTTTTGTAAAAACAACAGCCTGATAATTCCATAAGTATGCCTATATATCTCTCAGACAGTGCCCCAGGCACCACTGTCACCACCCCGGAGATATGTTCTGTCCCAAAGGTAGGATAAACCTAGCAGAGATGGCACCTGTCCTGAAGCAGCTTAGCTATGGGCATGGCAATTTTTGGAGCACAAGTCTTCTGGACTGTTCAGATAAAGCAAAGTACTGTGGATGCTTGAAATCTGAAGTAAAAACAAAGTGCTGGAGAAACTCAGCAGCTCTGGCAGTATGGGTGGGGAGAGAAACCAGAGTCCAGTATGATTCTTCAGAACTGAAAAGGGGTGGAAAATGGTTGTTTATTCGTTGCTTTTTGAAAGAAGGGCAAAGGGAACAGATTTGCACTGGATCTCTGCACAAAGACAGGAGGGATGAACGAGAAATAAGAGATGTGCAGAATGGGTGTAAACTGGGTGGAAGGGAGAGAATGGGTCTTCTCTACTAAGAGCAGAGCTGTGGGATGGTAGGGGAGGAAGAAAATGTTCTCCATTTTTTTTTACACTACGTGTAGTTGCCCCAAAATTCCATGCATGGTGATTGGTGTCAGCATGCCAATCATGGCATTGGCTTCCAGTTCCAGAAGTTGCTGCCACCCAATCCCCATTCTTCAACTGGAAAGAACATGAGAAAGTACGCTGGTTGCTATATCTGGTCAGAGCCATACAACGCAAAGATTTTATCAGTGTAAAGGTGGGACTTAGTCCATATCGAGACAATGTATTTATCACTCTTACCAATACTGCTATGGACAGGTGCTTCTGCAGGCGGCAGATTTGTGAGGATGAGGTCGGGTGTGTTTTTCCCTCGTATGTTCCCTCGTCACCTGCTGCAGACCCAGTCTGTCCTTAAAGTGACCAGCTCAGTTCAGCTAAGCCACTCTTGGTGAGAGACATTGAAGTTCTCTAATAGAGCACATTTCGTGCTCTTGCCACTCCCTATGCTTCCTCCAGGTGGTGCTCACCGTGGAGCAGCACTGATTATCAGCCAAGGGCAAGGTTTGTGGTAACCAGCAGGAAGTTTCCTTGCCCATGTTCAGAGCCACACAACACCAGAGTGTTACTCTCAGGACCATTTCCTCCGGGCTGTATCCCACTGTGGTGCCATCTATCGAAAATATGGATAATTTTTTTTAACAACATAAACATCAGGGCAAATCCAACCCAACCAATTACTGTCCCATCAGTCTACTCAGTTGAAAGTAAAGTGATGGAAGGTGTCATCAAAAATACTATGAGTTGGTACTTTCGCAGCAATAACCTGTTCATTGATCCCCTGTTTAGGTTCTGACCTCATCACAACCTTGGTTAAAGTTGGACAAAACAGCTGAATTCCAGAGGTGTTGTGAGTGTGATAGTCCTTGACATCAAGGCCACATTTGACCAAGTGTGGTGTCTAGAAGCCTGAACAAATTGGAGTCAATGGGAATCAGGGAATAAACTGCCCACTGGTTGGAGTTATACCTAGCACACAGGAAGATGGCTGTGGTTGTTGGACATCAGCTCCAGAACTCCTCAGGGTAGTGTACTAGACCTAAACATCTTCAGCTGCTTCATCAAAAATGACCTTCCCTCTATAAGGTCAGATGTAGGGATGTTTACTGATGATTGCATGAACATTCAGCACCATTTGCAACTCCTCAGATACCGATGCAGTACATGTTCAGATGCAGAAAAGTGTGAACAATATCCAGACTTGGGCTGATAATTGGTAAGTAACATTCTTACCATACAAGCGCCGACAATGATCAAAATCTCATGACTGTTCCCTGATAATCAATGGTATTTCCAACACTGAAGCTGCCTAGGGATTACCAGAAACTGAAATTGACTAACCATATAGTTATTGTGGCCACAAGAACAGGTTAGAGGCTTGGAGTCACCCAGTGAGTAACCACCTCCTGACCCCCAAAGCCTGTCTGTTACATACAAAATACAAGTCAAGAGTGTGATCGAAAACTCCCCACTTGCCTGGATGAGGGCTGTACCAACTTGACACCATCCAAACAAAGCAACCCAATTGATTTGAACCACATCTAAACATTCACTCTCTTCAACACCTGTGCTCAGTAGCAATAGTGAGTACATCCTACAAGATGCATCACAAAACTCTTTAAACAGCACCATTCCGAGATCACAACCACTCCATCTAGAAATTCAAGGGCAGCATGGGAATACTATTACCTGCCAGCTCCCCTCCAAGCCACTCACCATCCAGACTTGAAATCATTGCTGTTCCTTCAGTGTCACTCAGTCAAAATCCTGGCACTCCATTGTTGATGGCATTGTGGGTCTATGTACATCAAATGGACTGGAGTGGTTTGAAAAAGTAACACACTGCCACCTTCAAGGGAAAAATGATGGCGCAGCCAGCGATGCAGACACCCCTCAAAATTAATTAAAAATGTGGTTAAACTTTCAATTTAATCTAAAAATATCCCCATAGCCACTTCAGGTTTTTTTAATACATAGAGTCATAGAGATGTACAGCATGGAAACAGACCCTTTGATCCAACCCGTCCATGTCGACCAGATATCCCAACCCTGCTAACTCTTGAATCAATGGGTTACAGGTTTGTTTTATGTTGTTATTCCTTTTTTAATGCCTCATCCAAGTGAACAGTACATAGGACAAACTGTAGAATATGTGTAGAACATAGAACATCATTGTAGTACAGGCCCTTCGGCCCTCAATGTTGCGTCGACCTATGGAACCAATCTGAAGCCCATCTAACCTACACTATCCTATTCTTACCTATATGCCTACCCAATGACAATTTAAATGCCCTGAAAGTTGGGGGAGTCCACTACCGTTGCAGGCAGTGCGATCCATGCCCCTACTACTCTCTTGAGTAAAGAAACTATCTCAGACATCTGAGCTATATCTATCACCCCTCAATTTAAAGCTATGGCCCTTCGTTCTAGCCATTGCCAACCGAGGAAAAAGGCTCTCGTTGTCCAACCAAACCCTCTGATTATCTTATATGTTTCAGTTAAGTCACCCCTCAACCTTCTCAAGTCCCTCAGCCTTTCCTCGTAAGACCTCCCCCCCCCCATCTCTCAGCTCAGTTCTGCAGCTTATCCATGTCTCTCTGTAACCCACAACATCCTTCAGCACTATCCACAACTCTACCGACCTTAGGTGTCATCCGCAAATTTACTAACCCATCCTTCTTTGCCATCATCCAGGGCATTTATATAAATGACAAACAACAGTGGACCCAAAACAGATCCTTGCAGTACCCCACTAGTAACTGAACTCCAGGATGAATATTTTCCATCAATCACCACCCTCTGTCTTCTTTCAGCTTGTCAATTTTTGATCTAAATCACCCTCAATTCCATGCCTCCGTTTTTTGTGCAATAGCCTATCGCAGGGAACCTCATCAAATGCCTTACTGAAATCCACATACACCACATCAATCGCTTTACCCTCATCCACTTGCTGGGTTACCTTCTCAAAGAACTCCATAAGGTTTGTGAGGCACAACTACCCTTCACAGAAGATTATAAATCATATCTCTTGTAACACTTTCCAAAAACTTTACCCACAACCGAAGCAAGGCTCATAGGTCTATAATTTCCAGGGTTGTCTCTACTCCCTTTCTTGAACAAGGGAACAACATTTGCTAGCCTCCAGTCTTCTGACACTATTCCTATAGACAGACAACGAAGGCATAAAGATCAAAGCCAACGGCTCAGCAGTCTCCTCCCTGGCTTCCCAGAGAATCCTCTGATAAATCCTATCCAGCCCAGGGGACTTACCTATTTTTCACACTTTCCAGAATTGCTAACATCTCCTCCTTATGCACCTCAATCCCATCTAGTTTTGTAGCTTGTATCTCAGTATTCTCCTCGACCAGTCTTTTTCTAGTATATTGCTGACAAAAAAGTATTCATTTAGCACTGCCATATTTCCTGACTCCAGGCACAACTTCCTACTATTTTGCTTGATTGGCCCTAATCTTATTCTTATCATTCTGTTGTTCCTGATTCAGCTATAGAAAGCCTTAGGATTTTCCTTGATCCTATCAGTCAATGACTTGTCATGTCCCCTCCTGGCTCTTCTTAGCTCTCTCTTTAGGTCTTTCCTGGCTAACTTGTAAGTCTCAAGCGCTCTAACTAAGCCAGCACATCTCTTCCGAACATAAACTACCTTCTTCCTCATGAAGACAGATTCAACTTCCTTAGTAAAGCACAGCTCGACACCTTCTTCCATGCTTGACAGGTACATACTTATTTGGGACCCACAGTAGCTGGTCCTTGAATAAATTCCACATTTCAATTGTGCCCAACTCCTGCAGTTTCCTTCCCCATCCTATGCATCCTAAATCTTGCTTAATTGCATCATAATTGCCTTTCCCCAAGCTATAAATCTTGCCTGTGGTATATGCCTATCCCTTTCCAACACTAAAGTAGACATAACCAAATTGTGGTCGCTATCACCAAAGTGCTCACCTACCTCCAAATCTAACACCTGGCCTGGTTCATTACCCAGTATCTAATCTAATGTGGCCTCACTCCTTGTCAGCCTGTATACATACCATGTCAGGAAACCCTCCTCCACACATTGGACAAAAACTGACCCATCTAAAGTACTTGAACTATAGTTTCCCAGTCAAGAATGCTATTTAACCACAAGTGGCATAGCCTTGAATTTAGTCATCATTCTGCATTTTCAGTGCCAGTTCCAGGATAGAAATCCATGTGTCAGGGGAAATAAGAGCACTCATTTGCTCCGACACCATCTTTGACTGGGATCACCTCATTGTGTATGGATTAAGCATAGAGATTGGCAAGCCTCCTTGCCTGTATGACTCAGCAACTCATTGCTCCCTGATAAAGACAATCAGAGCTTCTTTGGGTCAGACTTAAAACTGAAAAGCTTTTATAAAATATAAAATGCTTACAGATTATGAGCAGACACTTGGCCTGTCAATTACTTCTGCTGCTGAATGAATGGCAATATTTCAAGGTACAAGCTCCTCTAGTCACACAAGAGCTAACAACACATTAAATGAGTACTGGTCATTATCTTACACTGTCAAGAGTTGTTTTTTCCGGTCTGCTAATTGCAAGGAGTATGGCTTGCCCCGTTGGTTGGCTTAAGCACTTAATGCACTCTTAATAGATTTCCAGAACTTCACAATAATAGTTTATTTGCCATTTTAAAAATTGAATTTCTAAAATATCTATCAGCTTGGTAATGACCTACCGCCACAGTCGATTCTGAAGACTGCATCTGCTTGGGCCCTTCAGGTGGAGGTATAGATGCCTGTAACATTTGCAAAGACGTAGGAGTCTGATTTCTGGTTATACCTATTAGCGATGATATTCTATTCAGTTAGTAGGGCAAACACTTCTTCGCTTGCTTATGGCTGGCTGTAAAAAGCCTGCATGAAATGGATCAGGTGCAGTCTCAATCCAACTTGTGGTGTGTGCAAGTACACAGGTCTATTGACATAGGAAACAAAAACATTATTCTGGTGCAGAGGGTTGCCCTTCTGAGGCTGGTGTCAAGGCACATAGTCGGCTAGTAATTTGTCAGGACCCACTGAATAACAGAGTCATGGCACTGTTCAAGTTAACTGGCCAATACTTCCTGGCATGCCATGATAGGGAAAGTATCTAATCTGGCCATGCTTTGTGAGCAGATGTCTGTTGTCACTAAATCATACACCAATGTCCCCTGTAACATCAGCTGCACTACTTGGCTACATTTCAAGTCTAACAAATGCAATGTGCATCACTCAAATGTTTTTATATCGACTGCTGAAGCAAACAACAACCAATAAACCAAAGCATCCAAGCGTTGCAGAGTTTGGTAGGTGAAAGGTTTGATCAAAACATTCACTCCTGTGCTTTTGGGTCAAAAGAAATGGACAGTAAAAGGAAGCCTCGTCTGGTCAGTGTACCCACACACTTGTGAAAGTTCAGTCAGTTCATCTGCCTTTAAATGATTCATCAGTCAAGACAGACTGAACAAGCTCTGCTCCTTTGCCCTTAGGCAACAAGTTTCTTTCTTTCAAGTCTTCAAGCAGGTTGCTGATGCCTCTCCATTTCTTGACCACTCGACGTTCTCTCTGCCTGCTGATTCTTATTTGTTGGCGGAGGTAGTCCACTTCATCCTGCAACTGGAATACCTTCCTCTTGGCCACGACAGGATTAGCCAAACAATAGCTATGTTCTTGGAAAACTTCTGTACTGCTGGTGGTGCAAGGACTGGTACTGGTGCTAGTGCCAGTAGTCCGAGTGCTAGTACTAATAGTCCTAGTGTTGGTGCCAGTTGTCCGAGTGCTCGTGCCAGTACTACTGCTAGACTTGGATGGGTCCTGTTGGTTACTGATACCTGCAGAGGTCAAAGGGGTTTTCCTGGATACTAGTTTCTGTGTAAAAAAAAACAAAAATAATGTTATAACATCCAGCTGTGGGTGGGATGCTATTAACTAGAGTAGGGTCAGCTACAGTTAAGGCCAATCCCTGCTTGTCCAAGATATTTTAATGGACAGCATATAGTGAGCAGGAGGCTCAGCTGGTTACCATATTTCTATCAAGTTATACTGAGAAGGATTATAGTGACTAGACTGTTAATTGGAGTCCACTGCTCAAATCAAGTCAATTCGTCACTGAAAGGGGACCCAGTTTTGAAGCTTGCCAATGGCTGTATCATATTAGTTTTCCTTCCATCCACACTGTTGTTTATTGCTTCTTTCTCACCACAATCACATCAGATTGCTGGCCCCAGTTCGGAATGTGCCTTGCTGATAAATTTTAATTCTGATTCTGTTTGGAAATGGGTGAAGGAAGAAAGTGACAGAGGGAAGCAAGGGGATGCAACAGGGACATGGATGGATGGAGCATCTTCAACTCCACAAAATCCAGCCAGATATACTTTAGGGATGGACTAAACTGGGTCCATAATCTCTGGTCTTTTGGGGTCACCTCACTGAAAAATGCAAGATTCTGAAGGCAGTTATCCCTGCAGCATGCTAGGAAATCTAGAACACAGGGCAGTCAATCAGGATAAAGGGCTGGTCATTTAGGACAGAAGTGGAAAGATTTCCTCACCCAGAAGGTCGTGAACCTATGAAATTTTCTGCCCCTGGATTGTGGATTTTCCTTCATCCTATATTTAAGGCTGAGATAAACAGATATTTTCTCTCTCAGGAAGTTGTGGGTAGTGAGCAGAAGAGTGGAATTGAAACTGAAGATTAGCCATGACTTTATTCAAGGAGCCATACAGTCTACTCCTGCCCCTATTTCCTAGGTTTACAACTAGCACAGGGCTTTTAAAGTGGAGCACGACCAAGATCCAGACCTTACATTTTGCATGTGTGGTGGGAAGTCAAATATTGTAGGGACAGCATCTTCTCGCAGGCGCCTAGTTTGTCCTGTCCGGTCAAAGCATGTTTGCTCAAAATGTTTCGAGCAAAGGAAGGTGTGTTTGCTTGGCTTGAAGTTTTCACGTCGAACAAGCCGTATCCATTCTGTCCGTCTCCAAGGGTTAGATGGAAACCTTAAAATAAAACAAAAACACAGGAAATAGTTTTCTTTCTCTGATATACAAATTTGTACATTCAAGCTTTTCAAAAATGTATTTTTTTTCAAATTATGAGGGCCTTTGATAAGAGTGGAAATGGAGAAATTGTTTCTGCAGATGTGAGGGCTAGTAAGCAGAGATCACAGATTTTAGACAATTAAAGATGGATTGGAGTTTTGTTGCTTTTTTAATAAAAGTACAGAAAATTGCTGTGATTGGAAATGCACTGTAAGATTTAAGGAAACAGATTGAATAGCAACTTTCAAAAAGATGAGAGAAAAGTCATTGGACTCGAAACTTTAACTCTGTTTCTGTTTCCACAGACCTGCTGAGTTTCTTTAGGACTTTCTATTTTTATTTCAGTTTCCAGAATCTGCAGTATTTTATCTTTATTTTAGAAAATGAATTAGAGTGTGAGATAGCTGCACAACATAAATATAAAAATCGAGTAGACTTTAAAACGTAGGGATTTGATTCACCCCTTCTCCCCAGTTTGTAACAGATAACAGAGGGTTGATGAGAAAAGTGGTTATGATGTGTGCACATGGACTTCTAAAAGGTATTTGATAACATGTTACATTTGTGACCAAAGTTAGAGCTTATGAAATGATAGACAGTAGCAACATGGATTCAAAATTGGCTGAGTGACAGGAATCTGATTGGAACAAAATTTACAGTGGAGTTTCCCAGGTTGGAATTCAGAATCCTGCTCTGCTTGATATATATTATTGACCTAGACATTAGTAGACAGGACACAATATAAAAACTTCTGGATGATACTAAACTTGGAAATATTATGAACCAGAAAGACAATATAGAACTTCAAAAAGAATATATATATAGGTTGACAGAATGGACGGACAAGTAATTAATATTGTAAATGTAGAGAAGTGTGAAGTGATTCATTTTGTTAGGAATAACACAGACATGGTCTACAATTAAAGGCTACAATTCTAAAAAGAGGTACAGAAGGAGACAATCCTGGATGTACATGTGCATAAACCATTGAAAATGGTAGGATAGTCTAAGAGCACAGTCAATAAAGCATACAGCATTCCAGGCTTTATTTACAGTGCCACAAAAGGTAACCTGCACAAATCAGCACCATACTTTAGAAGGATGTGAAGGCAGCAGTGAGAGTGCAAGAAAGATTTGTGAAAATGGTTCCAGGGATGAGGAAATTCAGTTATAGAAAGATTGGAGAGTTCTAATTTTTCTCTTTGAAGTAGAGGTGCTTTGATGTCTTTAGAAGCTGCTTTGATTAGATTCCCTGCAGGACGGAACAAGTCCACACCAACCCTCTGAAGAGTAACAGTCCTAGACCCATTCTCCTACTCTATATTTACCCCTGACTAATGCATTTAACGCGATGGGCAATTTAGCAATGCCAGTTCACCCAACCAGCACATCTTTGGATTATGGGAGGAACCCCATGCAGAGACGGGAGAATGTACAAACTCCACACAGTCGCCTGAGGCAGGAATCGAACCCAGCTGACTGGCGCTGAGGCAGCAGTGCTTTGGGGAAATCAACTTGACAGACTTGGAGAAATCTTCGAGTAAAAAATGAGGTCTGCAGATGCTGGAGATCACAGCTGCAAATGTGTTGCTGGTCAAAGCACAGCAGGTTAGGCAGCATCTCAGGAATAGAGAATTCGACGTTGAGCATAAGCCCTTCATCAGGAATAAGAGAGAGAGCCAAGCAGGCTGAGATAAAAGGTAGGGAGGAGGGACTAGGGGGAGGGGCGATGGAGGTGGGATAGGTGGAAGGAGGTCAAGGTGAGGGTGATAGGCCGGAGTGGGGTGGGGGCGGAGAGGTCAGGAAGAGGATTGCAGGTTAGGAGGGCGGTGCTGAGTTGAGGGAACCGACTGAGACAAGGTGGGGGGAGGGGAAATGAGGAAGCTGGAGAAATCTGAATTCATAAAGTGTTAACTCCCCCTCCCACTCCACCGAGGACATGCAAGTCCTTGGACTCCTCCACCGGCAGAACACAACTACACGACGGCTGGAGGAGGAGCGCCTCATCTTCCGCCTGGGAACCCTCCAACCACAAGGTATGAATTCAGATTTCTCCAGCTTCCTCATTTCCCCTCCCCCCACCTTGTCTCAGTCGGTTCCCTCAACTCAGCACCGCCCTCCTAACCTGCAATCCTCTTCCTGACCTCTCCGCCCCCACCCCACTCCGGCCTATCACCCTCACCTTGACCTCCTTCCACCTATCCCACCTCCATCGCCCCTCCCCCTAGTCCCTCCTCCCTACCTTTTATCTCAGCCTGCTTGGCTCTCTCTCTTATTCCTGATGAAGGGCTTATGCTCAACGTCGAATTCTCTATTCCTGAGATGCTGCCTAACCTGCTGTGCTTTGACCAGCAACACATTTGCAGACTTGGAGAAATGCTAATTTTGTTTAATTGTAATTTGAATTCCTGATCCTATATCCACTTCTTTATAAAGATTCCACCTCTGTAACGTCACCCGTGACTTTTATATTTCAGACTATGTATTTTTGAAATCCATTCTTCAGTCTTCCAAAACTCTACTGGCCACTCTTCCATTTGCCAACTCCTCTCTGAAGTTTGTTTTCAAAATCTGTTATTGTGAGCACCCTGTGTTTTTCAGTTCATGTTCTTTTTAATTTTTTTTGCATGACTGTGCCCATCCATTACATGTAACCAAATACAGGCTAATCAATACTTCGAGCTGTCATCTTCATAGCCTAGCTAATTTCTCCCAGCTCCCACAATCTCTTTGACCAAGCCTCTAATAACTCTTGCAGAGTCTTAAAATGATCCGATAAAAATCTCTAATAATGCTTGCTAACCTCCCTGATTTGAGTTTGAGTTGATTTAAAGTAGAGATATACAGCATAAAAACAGACCCTCGTCCATCCTAACCAGATATCATAAATTAATCTAGTCCCATTTGCCAGCATTTAAGATTAGATGAGATTCAGTATGCAAACAGGCCCTTCAGCCCAACAAGTCCACACCGACCCTCCGAAGTGTAACCCTCCCAGACCCATTCCTCTACCCTATATTTACCCCGACTAATGCACCCATCACTATGGGCAATTTAGCATGGCCAATTCACCTGACCTGCATATCTTTGGATTGTGGGAGGAAACCGGAGCACCCGGAGAAAACCCATGCAGACGGGAATCGAACCAGAGTCCCTGGGGCTGTGAGGTTGCAGTGCTAGCCACTGAGTCATCGTGCTGCCCCATTTAGCCCATATCCCTCTGAACACATCCTGTTCATGTACCCATCCAGATGCCTTTTAAATGATGTAATTGTGCCAGCCTCCACCACTTTCTCTGGCAGCTCATTCCATAGGACCAAAAGTTGCTCCTCAAGTCCCTTTTAAGTCTCCCCCCACCCCTCACCCTAAACCTCTGCCCTCTAGTTTTGGACTCCCCTACACTGCGAAAAAGACCTGACTATTCACCCTATCCATCCCCTCATGATTCCATAAACCTTTATAAAGGTCACCCCTCAAACGCTGATGGTTCAGGAAAGATAGCCCCAGTCTGCTCAGCCTCTCCTTACAGCTCAAACCCTCCAAACCTAGCATAAATCCTTGTACATCCTTATATAAAATGACAAAAAAAGCGGTGGACCCAGAACTGATCCTTGCATCACAGGCCCTCCAGTCTGAAAAATAACCCTCCACCACCATCTTCTAGCTCCTGCATTCAAGCCAATTTTTTAAATGCAAATATATAGCTGTCCCTAGATTCCAAATGATCTAATCTTACTAACCAGTTCTACCATGTGGTGGAACCTTGTATGATCCATTGCCTGTCCATATAGACTTCCGTATAGCAAAAAATTTACGTCATTACCATTGTAACAGCAGTTGCTATATAATTACAAACACGGTGCCGTAAGAGAGGCGCGACAAGGTTGGGAGACGAGGTGAAGGGCCATAAGCAAGTGCAGAGGTGGGGAGGCACCAAACGGCAGTTACGAGGGGGCGGGGCCCAAAGATGAGGCGAGGAAGGGGGCGGCACCAAACTGCCAGGATAATGAGGCGAGACCCGAGGGGGCGGGACCAAATAACGGCGCTCGGGGGCGGGGCCAAGGGAGAGCGAGAAGGAGGCGGGGCTAAGGTAGAGGCGTGGGACAGCGGTGAGGGCGGGGTTGAGGAGAGGAGACCAGAAGGGCAGGTCTTTGAGGGAGGGAAAGAGCGCCGAGAAGGGCGGGTCGACTCGGGGTGGGAGACGGTGTTGGGGAAAGGCGGTCCGGGTGTGGATAGGGTAAGGGTAAGGGCGGGCCCGATGGATAGGCGGGGGGATGGCGCGATGTACCCCACTTGTCCTCCTTCCCGCACCTTTCGGTCCGTAACCAACGTCTACCGGAAGTGATTCCGTCAAAGCGCGCGCGCACCGGGACCCGTACTTCCGGCTGTACCTCCCCTCCCCCACATGCCGTCAGCTCCCCCTCTCTTTCCAACCACCACCCCCCCCTCCCTCCGCCATCCATATCGGAAAGTGTCAGAGCCAAAAAAAAATTAATATGCCGCATGCGGCGGCGGCGGCAGCAGCGACAGACTTCAATGCCCTGACTGCCAGGTAGGCCCCGCACTGACACTCCGCACGAACTCTAACTCTTGACGAAGAAGAAAACGGGATGGGGGTAAAAGTCACGCAAAAAAAAATAAACCGCCCTCCTCACTCATAGGTAGGGAGAACGCAGGCGGCCGCCATGGGAACGCCGCTCGAGATAAACAGGCTGCAGGCCCGGGCTCAACCGTCGTTTGTGGGGGTGGGGGTGACCTGTCCGCTCGCCCCTCCCTCCCCCTTCATCCTTAACACGGCAAATCACGGTTTTTTCTCTCTCCTCACCCACCTGTGGAAGCTGGTGTTGGTGTTTTTTCTGTACACCGCTGTACATCCGTAGGCCGCGCAGCTGGTTGGCATCTTAGCGAGACGTTTACTTCCAAACACCAAGTCCACCGCCACCTCCCTCCCTTTTATTTTCCCCTTCCCTCCCTCCCCCCGACCCGCACGCACACAAACACACGCAATGCGAGCAATAGAAATGGAAGTAACGGCTCAAAAGCGATTCTTTGGGCCGGCCGGACTCTTCGCCTCGCCACCACCAAATCCTTTACTAAGATGGCAGATGTGTGAGTAGTTTTGCTCCTGAGGGGGCAGGCAGAAAGAGAAAGGGGGAGGAAGGATCGCGTATCAACGCGTGGCGTCAAAACACACGTCTTCTTCCCCCATCGCTTCCTCTTTCCCCTCCCCCCACCCCAGTGGGAGGAACTTTATGAACGTTCATCTGTTGTCGTGCCCTCCTTATCCAGCTCTTGATCTGAACTGCGAATCAATACACCGGGGGAGACGGGGTGAAAGGCACCTGGCACTAAATTTAAACGTAAACTGGAACCTACCCCTGCCCCCCCCCAGCTAGTTTCGAAAATAAAAAGAAGTTCCTTTTCAGCTCGTCTATCGTGTGTGTTGGGGAAATCACACTTTTAAGGCTGGTGTCAGAAAGCAGCTTCAGGCTCGTTTGAATGTAGCTTCTGAGTTCCTCATGTATCCTGACCCAAACCAACTTAAGTATATTTATGAACAAAAAGGAAATCTTTCAGAAAATCACTCTGTACTAACCCATGCAGCTATATACTATGTGTTAATTGGTGAACTAATTTGGATTAACATAATTGTTTAGTGCCTTTAGAATTTTGATTTGGAGGTGCCAGTGTTGGACTGAGGTGTACAAAGTTAAAAAACACGCAACACCATTGGAAGCAGTTTAATTGCATTTCAGAGTGCTGCTCCTTCAGGTGTTGTGTGATTTTAGCTTAAGTATTTTGTTACTCTTAGTGGCCATTTTAATCTCAACCAGACAGGAACATAGAATACTCCAAGACAAGAATAGGCCATTTGGCCCACCATCTCTGCACTGACTATGATGCCATTCTAAACAAATCTCCCTGCAGGTGGTCCATATCCCTCTTTGCTCTGTCTAAATGTTTCTTAAACATTGCAATCGTATTTGTTTCTCCCAATTCTGCTGGCAGTGTTTTCTGGCACCTACCATATCTTTAAAAAGAAACTTGTTGCACATATTTCCTTTAAACTTTCCCCCCTCATCTTAAACATGTACATCCTGTTATTTGACATTTCTATCCTGGGAAAAAGACTCTTGACTATCCAGCCTAACCACGCATCTCATAATTTTACTCCTATCGGATCATCCTTCAGTCTCTGAAGCACCAGTGAAAACAATCTGAGTTTAAGATTTGTGTAAAAACTTGTAGTTAGGGTGATGGTTGCACTTGTGGATATGTTCGCCGAGCAGAGAAGTTGGTTTGCTGATGTTTCGTCCCCATCATAGGTGCCATCCTCCGCATTGTGGAACCTCCTATGAAGTGCTGCTGTACTGTCTCGTTTGGAATTTATTTGGTTCGAACACCATGACCAGCTGTCCCCAGTGGCTTTTTTTTTGGGAAAGGGTTTGTTATGTGTATCTCCAGAGTCTTACCAGACCATAGGGACTGCTCTCTTCATTAGAGAGAAGCGACTGGTGGCGATTTAACCTGAGGGCCACCAGACCTCAGTCGAGGGCAGAGGTTGAGAAGGAGAGTTTTTCATGGTAACCTCAAACCGGTGATGGGAATTGAGCCCACGCTGTTGGTATCACGCTGCTCTGCAAACCAACAATTCAGCTGACTGAGCTAAACCAATGCCTCTCTAATGGCTATGCATACAAATTAGACTGGGACAACGTAAAACAGAGGACAGCCAGAGAATTTCAAGAAGCATAGCACTCATTCACGGACTCCATCGATAAAAACATTGATCTAGACCCAATGTACAACCAGAACCAGCAACTGGAAGCAGTGGGAAGAAAAGCAAATTCCAACCAGCACAATACAGCAGCACTCCACAGGAGGCTCCACAGCACTGAGGATGTCACCCAGAAAGGGGACAAAACATTGGTGAACATACGCACAACAACTGCAATCTGAGTTTGTCTGATTTCCTTACACCTAATACGCTCCAGTCGAGGCAACATCCTGGTGAACTTCTTTTGCAACATCTGCAATCTTCACCTCCTTGTTATAATGTGATGACCAGAGCTGTATGCAATATTCCAAATGTGGCCAAACTGAAGTTCTATGCAGCTTTTATAAGAGTGCCCTGACCAACAAAGGCAAGCTTGACCACCTTATCCATTTGCCATTTTCAGGGAACTTGTAGACTTATACACCTAGATGCCTCTATATGTTGATGCTTCTTAAGGTTCTGCCATTAACTGTATGTTTCCCTCCTGCATTAGACCTTCTAAAATGCATTACCTCTCATTAAATTCCATTTTCCCACCCAACATTCCAATTGGTGTCTATCCTGTTACATGCTTTGACAACCTTCCTCACTATCCACAACTCCAGCAATTTTTGCATCATTTGCAGACTTGCTAACCAGGCAACCTATATTTTGTTCCAAATCATTTGTATCTATATGACAAATGACAGAGGTCCCAGCAGTGATCCTTGTGGAACACTACTGGTGACATACCTCCAGTCAGAAAAACACTTTTCTCTGTCTTCTGTGATCAAGCCAATTTTGTATCCAACTTACCAGTTCACTGTGGATCCTGTTCTTGACCAGCCTACCATGAGCGATCTTGTAAATGTAGACAACATCCACTGCCCTACCTTCAATCATGTTCATTCCCATAAGACATAGAGCAGAAATTAGGCCATTCAGTCCATCGAGGCTGCTCCACCATTCAATCGTGGCTGATAAGTTTCTCAACACCATTCTCCTGCTTTTTCCGTATAACCCTTGATACTCAAGAACCTATCTATCTAAGTCTTAAATATACTCTGACCTGGCCTCCACAGTCTTCTGTGGCAATGAGTTTGGGTCCTAGTCAATTCCTCAAAAAACTCAGATTTGTGACTCAAGATCTTCCCTTCACAAAGCCATGCTTGATAAGTCCATTTTTTTCCAAATCTGAGTAAATCGTATTTTTAAGAATCTTCTCTAATAATTTCATTGATGTAAGGCTCACCGGACTATAATTTTCTGGATTGTCCTAGTTGCACTTTTTAAACAAAAGCCCAGGATTGGCTATTCTCTGGCCTTCTGGGAGCTTACCTGTGTCTAAAGAAAGTACAAAGATCTCTGGCAAGGTGCTATCTATCTCAGTTGCCTCTCTCCGTCTCCTTTGATAGATGCCATCATACCCTTGAAACCTATCTACCTTAATATTTTTCAAGATACCCAATGCCCACTTTCTTAATTTCATAATGCCCACAATACCCGTTCCTAATTTTGCCATCACCAATGTTCTTCTCCTTAGTGTATACTACTGAAAAGTACTCTTTAATAACCTCACCCATTTACTCTGGCTCTATACATAAGCTCCCTCCTTTGTCCATGAGTGTACATACCCTTTCCCCAACTGTCCCCTTGCTCCTAATATACTTATAAAATGGTTTAGGATTCTCCTTAATCCTATTTGCCAATGATATTTTATGGCCCCTTTTAGCTTTCCTAATTCCTTGTTTAAGTTCTCTCCTGCTTCCTTTAATTCCTCATGATTGTTGTCCGATTTGGCCTGTTTCCACACTGTAGAGATTCTATGAATGTCAGTTTCCTCAACCTTATTTATGCTCCTCTTTTCTTTTTGACTAAACTTTAATATCTCTTTTCATCCAAGATTCCTAAATCTTACTATCCAAATCTTTCATCCTCCCAGAAACATGCTAGTTTTGAATTCTGATCTAACTGGTCTTTAAGCAACTTCTGCATGTCATATGTGGATTTCCTTTCAAACATCTATTTCCAGCCTAATTTTTCCAGTTCCTGCCTAGTACTGTTGTAATTAGCATTCTGTCAATTTAGTGCTTTTACCCAAGGACCAGCCTTACCTTTATCTATAACTACCTTAAAACTTAGGGGATTATGATCTCTGTTCCCAAAATGTTTCCCTACTGAAACTTCAGATACTTGGCTAGCTCATTCACCCATGCAAGGACTACTACACCCTCTTCTCTAGTTTGACTATCTACATACTGCTTCAAGAAACCCTCCACGATAGATCTAACAAATTCTGGCCCATCTAAGCCCGAACACTGAGAGAGTCCCAGTCAATATTGGTGAATACTCCAAAATAGTCTTTATGTGTTTAATCAGGTTCCTATTGTATCTTGTAAAGAAACACTACTACATCTCCAGTTGGCCTTCTTTGTTCTTAGAAATAAGGTTAGCATCTTAGGTGAACCAATGCTGTAGTTTTGCTGTCTTGGGACATTACACTTTGTCATGTAACTGGCCGAGCCATTGCATTGTACAAATTGATCGTGTTTTAATGGTTGTACCCTACGTCCCTATTTATCAGTCCAAAACACAGCTACTCAGGGAAAAACCAGTAAAACATAAGAGCTAGGAGCAGGAATAGGCCATTTGGTCCTATGATCCTGCTCCGCCATTCAATAAGATCATGACTGATCTTTTCATTGCCTCAGCTCCACTTACCTGCCCTTTCATTGTAACCGTTAATTCCTTCATTGTTCAAAAAAATCTATCTTAGCTATGAAAACATTTACTGAAGTAGTGTCAACTACTTCACTGGGCAGGAAATTGCATAGGTTCACAACCCTTTGGGTGAAGAAGCTCCTTCTCAATTCAATGTTAATCTGCTCCCCCTAATTTGAGGCTATACCCTCTTGTCCTAGTTTCACCCACCAGTGAAAACATCCTCTCTATGTCAATCTTATCTATTTCTTTCATAATTTTGTATGTTTCTATAAGATCTCGCCTCATTCTTCTAAATTCCAATGAATATAATCCCAATCTACTCAGTCTCTCCTCTTAAGCCAACCCCTTCAACTCCAGAAGTAACCTAGCATACTTCCTTTTGTGCCAGTACATCCTTTCACAAACAAGGAGACCAAAACTACATGCAGAATTCCAGCTGTGGTCTCACCAGCACCCTATATAGCAGCAACATAACCTCCCAGCTTTTAAACTCAATCCCTTTAGCAATGAAGGACAAAATTCCATTTGTCTTCCTAATTACCTGTTGTGCCTGCAGACCAACCTTCTGTGATTCATGCATTACGACACCCAGGTCCCTCTGCATAGCAGCATGCTGCAACGTTTTACCATTCAAGTACTAGTCCTTTTTACTGTTACTCCTACCAAAATGGATGACTTCACATTTATTAACATTCCATCTGCTAGGCCTTTGCCCACTCATTTAAAGTATGTGTTCCTGTGCGAAGTTTCACAGTCCTCTACGTGCTTTGCTCTGCCACTCATCTTAGTATCATCTATAAACTTTGACACATTACACATAATCCCCCAATTCCAAATCGTTTATGTAAATTGTGAATAATTGTGGTCTCAACATTGATTCCTGAGGCACACCACTCTTTGTTGACTAATGGGAAGCAATCCTGTGTCTATTCTAAAACTTTACCTGTAAAATGCCATGCATCTTTATCTTATGCAGCAGCATCTTGTGCAGAACCTCGTCGAAGGCCTTTTGGAAATCTAGATACACCACATCTACTGGGTCCCGATTGTCCAGCATGCTCATAATGTCTTCATGCCCTTCATGAACCCATGCGGCATCTGCCCAACCGGCCAATTTCTATCTAGATGCCTTGCTATTTCTTCCTTGATAATAGACTCAAGCATCTTCCCCACTACAGAAGTTAAGCTAACCAGTCTATAATTCCCCATCTTTTGTCTACTGCCCTTTTTAAACAGTGGTGTCACATTTGCTGTTTTCCTTACTGCTGGAACTGCTCCAGAATCCACAATACTTGGAATTAACTTGCTGTAGTTGTATTGAACCTCTATGTTTTCAAGTATAGAAGACGAATTGGATCAGTGATTCTCATTGTCCAGTTTTACTGGTTTCTCCTCATGAGTCGCACTTGCAATTTCAGGAAATTATACACTCGTCCTAGATATCTCTTATTGTCCATTTCCTTCCACGTATGATTTTGAAAATAATCTTTACGGGATGGATCCCAAATGACAATTATTTATTGTCCATTACCAAGTGTCTTTGAGTTGGTGGTGAGTTGCTTTTTTTAATATCAAAAGATACTTCAATGCAGCACTGAACGTCTGTATACCATCACCAAATTGCCCCTGCTACATTCTTCTTTATCCTCTACCACTAAGTCGCTCATGTTTCTGACTCTGTTTGCATGCACAACCTGTCAGAGCAGTACAATGACATAAAAGTGAGAGTAATTTAGAGAGAAAGGGAGGAAGTTAAATCAAACTAAGGCAGACCCCCCCATGCCCCACCTGTCTCTAAAGACAACAAGAATGTTGTGAGCTGCTTTCTTGAACCATACTTCCATGAGGACTGTGCGATGGCCACTCCTACCAACATTGTCATGGGCAGATGTATCTGTGACAAGGTAGATTAGTGAGGACAAGTTCAAGCAGGTTTATCCACCCATATTGTTTCCCTCACCATAGAACATAGAACAATACAGCACAGAACAGGCCCTTTGGCCCACGATGTTGTGCTATAGGCTCAGTTTAGCAGCGGTGTCCATTTAGGTCAGAAGTGGTGCCATTGAGCCACACCTGATGATAAATGTAGAAGTTCCTGCACTCTATACATTCTGTGCCCTTGACACCTTCTTCATCTTCCAATCCATGTTCAAACTGGAGGGATTCTGATTCATGATAAGGGCTGAGTGGTAACCAGCAGGAAGTTTGGATCTGTCCTGATGGTGGAACATGTATCTAGGGATGGTATTGTCTGGGACATTGTAAGATATAATTCTGAGAGTGTGACTGTGTCACACAAATGCTTGACTAGTTTGTGGAACTGATGGCCCAGTTTCTGGATAAGCCCCCAGGTTTTAGTAAGGAGGACTTTGCAATGTCAACAGTCCTGGATTTGCGATTGTCATTTCTGGTTCCTTGTTCAATGCTGGGTGGTCTGTGGTAGAGTTTGAACCCCAAGGCGTTAGCCTTGTCCTTTTGATTATTATCACTACACCAACACCTCTCTTTCCTTAAATAATTTTGAAAAATTATCAAGCAAATGGAGACTGAGAGAAGCCTTCAGTGATTTGACTTATTTAAATGATGCTGATGGAAAATTATGTGCTTTTTTAATTTAAAAAATACACTTAGTCACTGAAGCAGATTTGTTCTGCACAATAGTATAAGGAGAAACAAACATTGCTCTATCCAGCAAACCAAAGGCATTTCTTACTTGTACAATGCTGTACTTACACACATTAGAGACACTGGGAGGAACAAGTAATGGGCGCCCATTTTGCTTTAGCAGAAATACCTCAAACGGTGGTCTTTCCCACTGCGCCTTGGCAGCAGCTGCCCCAAGCTTTAGTGTGACCCTCAGTACATAGTCTAGGACCTTGGAATGTGTCAGTCTGCTACATTCATTCGAGGTCAACTCCTTGCTCTGGAAAACAGGCAAGTTCTGGAATGAAGAACAGGTGATACGGAATTTTTTTTTAGATTAGATTACTTACAGTGTGGAAACAGGCCCTTCGGTCCAACAAGTCCACACCGACCCGCCGAAGCACAACCCACCCATACCCCTACATTTACTCCTTACCTAACACTACGGGCAATTTAGCATGGCCAATTCACCTGACCCGCACATCTTTGGACTGTGGGAGGAAACCGGAGCACCCGGAGGAAACCCACGCAGACACGGGGAGAACATGCAAACTCCACACAGTCAGTCGCCTGAGGCGGGATTGAACCTGGGTCTCAGGCGCTGTGAGGCAGCAGTGCTAACCACTGTGCCACCGTGCCACCCTCAACTACTTGGAGCATTCTGCGGCAATGAGGCTAGTTTCCTCTTTTGCAGCACCAGGGACAGGTAGAACCTCAGTACGTAGTGACATTTGGTGTCTGCGTACCAAGGGTTGACGCACAGCTTGATGCAGCTACACACAAAGGTGCCCATCAGAATGTGGGTGGGGTAGGTACATTCCCCCCACTTATCCAGAGTTTTGTACATGGTATCTCTGTGAACAAATCTATCTTAGACCTCCTCCACATGATGTGGAAGGTTGTTTGGGTGACTGCGATGGGGCAGTTCACAAGTGGACCTTCCTGGCTTCGTCTTTGCCCTGACATCACCGGATTAGGGCAACATCCCCAGGGAGGAACAGAACAGCCACCTCAGTGCTGAGAGTGTCCAGCAGTTTGCTCACACAGCAGGGTTTCTGTAACTCCCCCAGTGACTAGGCTGCAGGTGAATAGACATTGGGTCTACGGGAACCTCTCAAAATTGGTTTTAAAATTGCCAGTATTAACATGAGTAGTGTTAAATCTACAACGTGATGTGAGTCCACGTTGGTTTACCTGGCCAATGTCAAAGCGGACCTCCTGTTTCTGCAGGAATGTGGAATATCGCACTTCAGCAGCTACAGGAAATAGTCAAGCTTATGATTTGGGAAACAATTGTCATTCCTCTGGCCTAGATATTCTGCTCTGAGGAGGCAACTTCATCTCCGAAGTTAAGGAGGTGGTGGGCAGACACCTCCTTGTAGCTGATGTTACGTAAAGTAAAGTTCCCCGAGACTTAATTAAAGTGCACACCCCTGTGGTAAAGAGTGAGCGACTGGCTGTATTGCAGCACCTCTCACTGGTGCTGGCGACATCATGCCAGTCATTCTGACTGGAGATTTCAACTGGATCATCGCTACAGATGGATGATTCTGAGGGGCTGACAGCAAACTGTGTGCCATGCCATTCCTGATGGAAATGGTTAAAGTCACTAAGCTGCATGATGTCCTCAACACCCTTGCAGACAGTGCGCAGTGTAGATACACCTGGTTGTGGTTGGATGGGTCTATCTGCTCAAGGATAGATTTGCCGTTTACATTCTGCACATTCTCAGTCAGACCCACCGACATCAAGCTGGTGTTCTTGTCTGACAACTGCTTCCTGCTGGCCAACTGTCACCTACAGGATGACCAATGGGCTGGCAGGGGAACATGGAAGGTAAATCTGAAACTGCTGACCCCAGAAAACATTGATGAGCTCAAGAGGGATTACATAGATTGGAGAACCATGAACCCTTCTTTGAGATTCCAGCGGACAGGTGGGAAATATCAAGCGGTTCTTTATCCTCAATAGGTTCAGAAGGTGAGTGAGAAATGGAGAAAACTGTCCAAATTCCAGAAAAACATGCAGAACCTACTCCTGCGGACAATAGTTGTTGATATCTTCAAGAATCTCCAGAAGATGAGGAGCTAGTAAGCCTTGCTCTTTGCCTCTGAGGGCTCCAAGATAATCTTCTGGTCCAAAACCTGCACCATGGAGCAGGATGAAACATGTTTGGTTTTTTTCTTCCAGATCGTGCACATGGAGAATGCTGTGCTCAGCAGTCTGTAGGACTCTGTGACTATATGGGCTTAGCCTTGATGGACATTTTGGTCGGCATGGACCAATATAGTCCCATGACTATATGCACCTCAAGTACATGTTTGTACTTTTGGGTAAGGTTGATGTTATTCAATTATGACATTAAGAGTACAAAATCTCTATGGATATATGTAAACCTTGTGAGATGTTTACTTAATCTAAAAGTTTAGTCACTCAGAATCAAAATTCCTAGCTGAAATTTTATTGAAAGAATTCTGAGTAAACTTGTAAATTCATCAACAAATAAAGGGAGGTGATGGCATAACAGTAATGTCACTGCCCTTGTAAGTTAGAGCGCCGAGCTGATGTTTTGGGTACTGGAGTTCAAATCCCAACATGATGAATGTTGAAATTTGATTTCAATAAACAAAAAATCTGTGGTAAGGTTATTAGCCAAATGGCGAATGTTGATTGTTGTAAAAACCCATCAAGTTACTTAGTATCCTGCAGAGAGGGAAAATACATTCCTTACCTGCCCTGTCCTATATGTAATTCCAGACCCAAATCAGTGTGGTTGACCTTTAACGTCAGTGACACTCATCTTATGAATGAAGAAAAGTGTGACAGCAAGTTTCATTTATAGTAAGTTCTTGTTCTCACTTTCTTAAATCATCCCTGAATGCCCACTAATTTTAAGGTTATTTTTCCTCGTCATGGATTCTACCGTACCAGTGGCAAAGGTTTCTCTCTCTAAACTCCTCTGATTCTTAATGCCTCAATTTTATCACCTTTTAATCCTCTACATCCAAAGGCATACAAGCTAAATCTGTGAAAACTGTTCTCACAATTTGGCCATTTTTGGTTCATTATAGTTCTGAAGCATGTGCGCTGCTTATTCTCCAAGTTCAAAATATCTTCATTGAGGTATACTAACACTAGATAGTTAATGGCAACTTTGCATATTCATATCCTAACCTTCACCTTCAATATTCTAACCAGTTTGTGATGAAGATAATAATTTCTTTTAAGTCTTTTTTTATACCTGTCCAGTTTTTGGATGCCTGAGACACATCAGAGCTATAGGGCAGCAAGTGAAATGACTGAGGAGGAGTAAGATACTGAAGCCAGTAAGACATAAGAGGAAGAACAGACAGGGAGAGGTTACTGAACATGTTGGGACTGGCAATCTGAAGTGTTTTTTTTGTTTTAATGCGAGGAGAATGAGAGATAAGGCAGATGAACAGAGTCAATATTATATACACAGCAGGTCAGGCAGCATCCAAGGAGCAGAAAAATCGACGTTTCTGGCAAAAGTCCTTCATCAATTTTTCTGCTGCTTGGATGCTGCCTGATCTGCTGTGCTTTTCCAGTACCACTCTAATCTTGGTTTTAATCTCCAGCATCCACAATAAATGAACACAGAGCTTGGATTAGTGCATATAATTATAATGTAACTATAACAGACTAGACTGCAGCTTAATGTTTCGAGATCTAGATGTTTTAGATGAGTTAGAGAGGGATGTAAAAGAGGTGGAAGAGTTGGATGAAGATTAGGAAGAATATCACAGCTGTACTGAGGGAGGATACCTTGGCGGGCTCATCTAGCAAGGCAATAATGGTCGAGCTCAAGAATAGAAAGGGTGCAGTCACTTTGGGTTGTACAACAGGCCTCTCAACAGCCAGCGGTAGACATGTGGATAGATAATGGAAAAGAGTGAAAACAATAGTGTTGTCATCGGGAAAGATTTTAACTTCTCATGTATTGACTGGAAATCCCTAGCTCCAAGGTCGTGGATGGGAGGTTAATTTTGTTAGATGTGTCCAGCAGAGTTTTTGAAGCAATACGTAAATAGGCCAACTAGGGAAGGGGGCCATACTAGACCTGGTTTTAGGGAATGAATGAGCCATGCCAGGTGATTCAAAGTTTCAGTGGGTGAACGTTTCAGGAAGAGTGACCATAATTCCATAAATTTTAAGTTACCCATGATAAGGATAAGAGTAGTCCTCATGTAAAAGCACTAAACTGGGCGAAGGTGAACGATGCTAATATTGGGGAATGTAGATTGGGATGGCTGTGTGAGCGTAAATCCACAGCTATCTCATGGGAATCTTTTAAAGGCCAGAACCAGCATATTCCTATGAAAGTAAAGGATAAGGATGAGGAGATTCAGGAACCTTCGATGACAGTAGAAAATGTGAGCTTAGAGAAAAGAGAAACATATGCAAGGATTAGGAAACTGAAAACCGACAGATCTCTTGACCTAAAGGAAGCAGGAAAGAACTTAAACAAGGAGGACTAAAAGAGTCCAAGAAATTATCTTGTAAACAGGATTAAGGAGAATCCCAAACTCTTTTATAGGTGGTTAAGGAGCAAGAGTTTGGTTTGGGAAAGGGTAGGTCCACTCAAGGACAAAGGAAGAAATTTATGCATGGAGCCGGAAGGTGTGGGTGAGGTCCTTAACAAATACTGCTTTTGTATTCACAAAGGAGAAGAACACGGTAGATAGTATGTTGATATTCTGGGGCATGTTAATATAAAAAAGGAGGTGGCATTGGATGTTTCAAAAAACTTTAAGGTAGACATGCCTCCAGGATCCAATGGGATATATCCCAGAATACGGAGGGAGGAAACTGTTGGGGTCTTGTATAAAATCTTAGTATACACTCCAGTCACAGGAGGAGTCTCAGAGGACTGGAAAAAAGCCAATGTTGTTGTTTGTTTAAGAAGGGCAACAGAATAATCTGGGAAATTACAGTCAGTGAATCTTACATTAGTGGCAGAGAAATTATTGGAGAATTTCAATCACAAACTTGATTGAAGTTTTTGAGGAAGTGGCAACGATGAATTATGAGGGTGAGCAGTGGTTGTTGTGTACTATAAGACCATAAGACATAGGAGTGGAAGTAAGGCCATTCGGCCCATCGAGTCCACTCCGCCATTCAATCGTGACTGATAGGCATTTCAACTCCACTTACCTGCATTCTCCCCATAGCCCTTAATTCCTCGTGACATCAAGAATCTATCAATCTCTGCCTTGAAGACATTTAGCGTCCCGGCCTCCACTGCGCTCTGCGGCAATGAATTCCACAGGTCCACCACTCTCTGGCTGATTTTAACAAGGCCTTTGTCAAAGTCAGTCATGGCAGGCTGATACAGAAGCTGAAGTCATATAGAGTCCATGGTGAATTGGTTGGATGGACACAGAACTGGCTTGGTCATTGCAAACAGAGATTAATGGTGGAAAGGTGCTTTTCTGACTGGAGTTCTATGACCAGTGGTGTTCTGCAGGCATCAGTGCCGGGACCCCTATTGTTTGTAGTATATATAAATGATTTGGAGGAGAATGTAGGTTAGTAAGTTTACAGATGGCACACATTTAGGGCAAGTACTGATAGTGAGGAGATTTGCCAGGCATACAGCAGGTTATAGATAGACTGGTGACTTGGATGGAGAAATGACAGATGGAACTTAATCTGGACAAATGCAAGGTAATGCACTTTGGAAGGTCTAATGCAGGAAGTAAGTATATAATAATGGCGGAATCCTTAGTAGCATCAGTGTATAGGGAAATGTTGACAAAAGGATCCATAGTTCCCTGAAAGTGGCAATACAAGTGGATAAGGCATAGAGTATTGCCCAAAACGTCAATTTTCCTGCTCCTCGGATGCTGCTTGTCCTGCTGTGCTTTTCCCGCACCACTCTAATCTTGACTCCAGCATCTGCAGTCCCCATTTTCTCCCTGTTTAGAACTTCAGTTAGGCCGCATTTAGAATATTGCATGCAGTTCTGGTAACCACACCACTAGAAGGATGAGGAGGCTTTGGAGAGGGAACAGAAAGGGTTGACCAAAATGTTTGCTTGGGTTTGAAGGTATTAGCTACGAGGAGAAAGTGAACAAACTTGGTTTGTTTTCACTTGCACATCAAAGGCTGAGGGGGTGACTCAATAGTTGTTGACAAAATTATAAGAGACATGGATAGAATGGATAGTCAGAGGATTTTTCGCAGGCTAGGAATGCCAATTACTCGGGCACATAGATTTAGGATAAAAAATGGGAAAGTTTAAAGGACATGTGAGAGGCTACTTTCTACACAGAGGGTAATAATTGCCAGGAATGCCCTGCCAGATGAGTTGGTGGAAGCAGATAAATTATAGCAGCATTTAAGAGGCATCGTGACAGTTACATGAATAGGCAGGAAATGGAGGGATACCGAATGTGTAGAAGTAAAAGGTTTTTGGTTCAGAAAGGCTTCATGTGTCGCCGCAGGCTTGATGGGCCAAAATGCCTATTCCTGTGCTGTGCTGTGCTGTACTTTGTTGGGAAATTCTCTGTAACCGATTTAATTAGATGTAGGTGAGCAAGAGCAGTACTGACTACATCTTCCCAAAGGAAGAAAAATGAGAAGAATGATTAGATAGTTTTTGTGATTGGATTATGAGACTAATGGGTAGAATGCATAGGAGAACATGTTAGACGACAAGAGAAAAGGATATTTGTATTTATCTAGTGCTTTTAATGAAATAATTCCCATTCCTTTCATGGGAGACATAGCATAGTTAAAGAAATAATTTTGTGGGGTACTAAAACTCACTGTTATGGTTGCGTGCTTTTTATGGTTGTTCACTGAGCCATATCCAAGTTCAAAAGGCTAGATAGTAATCTTTAACATTTCAATGGAAAACTACTTTGAGCTAAATGCAGTCATCGCTACCCAGATGATTACTTAGGAAGCTGTACTAAGTGGCACAATTTGTATACTGGTTTTTAGTAAGTGCTGCAGTTCCCTGATTGGCCTGTGGTATTGCTGTTGGCAGATTTAGTTCAGAGTAAGGTTACAGACATTGTGCATCATTTCTTAAATCAGCTATTCCACTAACTAACTAAAATAAGAAAACTAGATTTGAAATGCAGGATTTACAATTTAAAAAAAGAAATTGATTCATGGAATATGGACGTTTCATGGTGGGGCAGCATTTATCGTTTGTGCCCAGTTACTCTTGAGAAGATAGTGGGGAGCTGCCTTCTTAAACCATTAGATATGGAGAAGAACTAGGGGCATTCGGCCCACTGAGTCGGCTCCACCTTTGATTGTGACTGATGTGTTTCACAATTCTATTATCCTGTCTTCTCCCTTTAACTTTTGATCACCTTACCTAATGAAGAACCAATCTATCTCTATCTTAAATACACTCAATAACTTAGCCTTCACAACCTTCTGTGGAAATAAGTTCCACACATTTGCCACCCTTTAGCTGAAGAAATTTCTCCTCATCTTGGTTCTTAAAGGTAGTCCCTTCCATCTGAGACTGTTCCCTTGACTATTACTGGAAACATCATCTGCATGTCCATTCTCTATAGGCCTCTAAGTATTCCGTAAGTTTCAGTGGGACCCCCACCCCTCTCATTCTTCTAAACTCCATCAAGTACAGACCCAAAATCTTTAGCCGCTCCTCATATAGAGTCATAGTTCATCCTGGAATCATTCTTGTAAACCTTTTCGATGGCCACCACGCTCCTCCCTTAGATATGGGGCCCAAAACCACTCGCAGTGTTCTAAATGCAGTGTGAGCAGAACCTTATGCATCTTCAGCAGTACATTCCTACTCTTGAAATGAATGCCAGCAGTGCATTTACCTTCCTAATGGCTAAGTGAACATACATGTTAACCTTAAGAGAATACCGAACTAGGACTCCTAAGTCCCTTTGTGCTTTAGATTTACGAAGTCTTTCCCAATTTAGAGAATAGTCTACACCTCTATTTTTCCTATCAAAGTGCATAAACTCACTTTCCCATATTGTATTGTACCTACCACTTCTTGAACCATTGTAGTCCTGTAGGGAAATCTTGAAGTCTGCCTTGGAGGATACACAACAATGCAGAATCACTGAGCAGAGACTGATAGCCAAGTTCTGCACCCACGAAGAGGACCTCAACCGTCATCTTGGGTTCATGTTGTGCTACATGTGACCCCAACATATTGTTCTGTATCTGTAGAATCTTCCTTACTGTCCTGTTTTGACACCATCACCTTGATAAATTGTTATGATCTCTCTACCTTAATTAGTTTGTACAGTTTTGAATGACTTATTTCTGTGGTTAGACCTCAAGGTGCGACTTTTATACAATTCATGGGCGGCATGGTGGCAAAATGGTTAGCACTGCTGCCTCACAATGCCAGAGATCTGGGTTCACTTGCCGCCTCAGGCAACTGTCTGTGTGGAGTTTGCACATTCTCCCCCAGTCTGAGTGGGTTTCCTCCGGGTGCTCTGGTTTCCTCCCACAATCCAAAAATGTGCAGGTTAGGTGAATTGGCCATGCTAAATTGCCCATAGTGTGAGGTAAAGGGGTAAATGTGGGGGAATGGGTCTGGATGGGTTGCTCTTTGGAGGGTCGGTGTGGACTTGTTGGACCAAAGGGCCTATTTCCACACCAAGTAATCTAATCTAATGTTTTTCCAGTCATTTAGTTTATCTATAGCACCACCTTATTTTTAATTTTTTAAATAATTATCTCTCTGCCTCATTTAATCGGATTATAGATCATCTCTTCGCTGGTTATTCAGCTTTTGATACTTCACTCACCATGTAACACTCTTGGTCACTTACAGAGATTATGATCTGACACTTCACTCACAACAGTTGTATGATCTTTTGATTCCTCTGACCTTGATCTCTCTGCTGAAAAACTCTGTGATCTTCTCACTGACTGCCCCTGATGAAGGGGCTGCGCTCTGAAAGCTTGTGACTTCAAATAAGCCTGTTGGATTATAACCTTGTGTGACTTCTGACTTTGTCCAACACCCAGTCCAACACTGGCACCTCCACATCACACCTGTTTTAGTGTCTGGTGAATTTTACACTCCTGTTATAGATGGTATACATCAGTAGTGGAGGGGGTGCATGTTTGTGGGTGTGATGCTACTCAAGCAGGTTGATTTGTCCATCTGCAAAGCATTTTGAAAGGTTTTGATGACATGAAAAGGTGCTAAGCAAATTCAAGTGTCATATTTGTGTATTCATTAAATGAAGATGTGTAGCAGTGTTCAAAATTGTGAAGTATTGATCCTCCAATCACTCTACATCAGCTATCAATGAAACAATTATGAACCTAATTCAGTACTTGCTGTACATGTCAGGTCATCAGCTGTATAGAACTGTCTTAATTCTTCCTGACACATGTTTATTATAGTGCTACTGATGTTTATATTTAAAATGTGGTTTTACCTTCATCAAATGGTGCTAATTTACTATTGAACTTACCAGATGTACAAAATGTAGCAACTTATCTCCTTGAAGTTAGCTGAAATCCTGGAAATGTTCCAAAGTGGTTGTAGAATGGGGGAGTTGAGAGTGTGATGCTGGAAAAGCACAGAGGTCAGGCAGCATCTGAGGAGCAGAAGAATCGATGTTTCGGGCATAAGCTTATGCCTAAAACGTCGATTTTCCTACTTCATGGATGCTGCCTGACCTGCTGGGCTTTTCCAGCACCACACTCTCCACTCTGATCTCCACCATTTGCAGTCCTCACTTTCTCCGGTAGAATGGAGGAGGTTGTGTCTCAAACATGATGGAGGTTTTTTTGAGGAAGAAACAAAGATGGTTGATGAAGGCAGGGCAGTGGACGTTGTCTATATTAACTTTAACTAATCCTTTGATAATGACCCTCATGGAATACTGATACAGAAGGTGAAGTCAAATGGGATCTATGGTTAATCAGTAAGATGGATACAAAACTGGCTCGGTCATAGAAGACAAGAAGTCATGGTGGAAGGGGGTTGCTCTGACTACAGATTTGGGGCTAGTGGTGTTTCACAGGATCAGTGTTGGGTCAGCTGTTTGTAAGATAAATAAATGAGAGAGAGAGAGCACAGTGATTAGGCAGACAAAGGAATGGGTTAACCTGGAAGCTCCATCTCCACCTATTGTTTACTCGGTTCCACTCAACTTTTCTCTGCGTACAAACAGTTCTGAAGAAGGATAACTGGACCTGAAACATTAACTCTGTTTTGTTTCTGTAGATGGTGCCAGTGTCGTTCTCCACCCCCCTCCCACTCATTCGAAGAAAAATGCTCAGAGACGCGGTATAACAGTATTGTTTTACCTCCTTCATCTTTATTCTGGACCCTGGAGGGAGGGAGAACGATCACCCATGTGCTCTGAGACATGAGTTCTCAGTCTTCTCTGGAGTAGCAGTTTCTCAATAAATATATAGTCATTTTACAGGGAGGAGCATACATATTAATTGGGTGATCATTACAATCATAGAACACAGAACAATACAGCGCGGAACAGTCCCGTCAGCCCTTGGTGTCACGCTGACCTGTGAACTAATCTAATCCGTTCCCCCTACGCTATCCCATCACCATCCATATGCTTACCCAATGACTGTTTAAATGCCTCTAATGTGGTTGAGTTAACTACATTGGCAGGCAGGGCATTCCATGCTCTTACCACTCTCTAAGTAAAGAGCCTGCCTCTGACATCTGTCTTAAATCTATCGCCCGTCAATTTGCAGCAATGCCCCTTTCGTACAAGTGGACATCATCATCCTAGGAAAAAGACACTCACTGTCCACCCTACCTAATCATCTGATCATCTTGTATATCTCTATTAAATTCCCTCTTAGTCTTCTTCTCTCCAATGAGAACAGACTCAAGTCCTTCAGCCTTTACTCATAAGACCTTTACTCCAGATCAGGCAACATCCTGGTAAATCTCCTCTGCACCTTTTCCAGTGCTTCCACATCCTTCCTGTAATGGGGCGACCAGAACTGTACACAATATTCCAATTGAGGCTGCATTAGCGTTTTGTATAGTTGGAGCATGACATCACTACTCCGGAACCCAATCCCTCAACCAATAAAACCTAACGCACTGCCTTCTTAATAGCACTATCAACCTGGGTGGCAATTTTCAGGGGTCTATGTACATGAACACCAAGATCCCTATGCACTTCCACACTACCAAGGATCTTTCCATTGACCCAGTATTCTGCCTTCCTGTTAATCTTCCCAAAGTGAATCACCTCACATTATCTGCATTGAACTCCCATTTTCCACCTCTCAGCTCAATTCTGCAATTTATCCAAGTCTTCCTGTAACCTGCAACATTCTTCTACACTGTCCAACACTCCATCGACTTTAGTGTCATCTGCAAACTTACTAACCCACCCACCTATGCCTGTGTCTAAGTCATTTATAAAAATGACAAACAACAGTGGTCCCAAAACAGATCCTTGTGGCACACCACTAGTAACCAGACTGCAGGCTGAATATTTTCCATCAACCACCACTCGCTGCCTTCTTACAGAAAGCTAGATTCTTATCCAAACTGCTAAATCACCCTCAATCCCATGCCTCTGCATTTTCTCCAAAAGCCTACCATGTGGAACGTTATCAAAAGCTTTACTGAAGTCCATGTATACCACGTCAACTGCCATACCCTCATTCACATGTTTGGTCACCTTCTCAAAAGAGCTCAGTGAGGTTTGTGAGACATGACCTGCCCTTGATGAAACCATGTTGACTACCTCCTATCAATGAGTATCGATAGCAGCGACCACGCCCCTTAGTGTTATACATGAATATTCTTAATCTTGTTAACTCGATTCATACAATGGATACTTTTCCCCTTGTTAGCTGGCCTTGCATACTGAATGCTTCCAATATTGTCAAATGGCTTTACATAATGACTGCTTTTCCATCTTGTTAACCCATTACCCTTGCCAATAGCACCCCCTTGTTAACTGTAAGTTCTTATATGATCTGAGTCATGCTCAGCTGAACCTCTTGTTTCACAAAATTCAGAACTTAACTCTTTCCCTGCCTGCTATATCCTATATATATTCTCACCTGCTGAGTTTTTCCAGCAATTTCTGTTGTTTTGTTTCTCCATGTCTTCCAATCCATGCCTGTCATTATTCTGAAAGTTTCAATGAGATCTCTCCTCATCCTTATAAACTCAAGGAGTACTGACCCAGAGTCCTTAACTGCTCTTCCGATAACAAGCCCTTCATCCCTGGGATCATTCTTCTAAATTTCCTCTGGACCCTCTCCAAAGACAGCACATCCTTCCTTAGAAATGGGACCCAAAAGTGCTCTCAATATTCTAAACATGGCCTGACCAGAGCCTTATACATCCTCAGCAGTGTGTCTGTACTCTTGTATTCCAGCCCACTGGAAACAAATGTCAGGATTGCATTTGTGTTTCAACTGCCAACTGAACATGTATGTCAATCTTGAGAATCCTGAACTAGGACTCCTAAGTCCCTTTGTGCTTCAGATTTCTACATGAATGCTTTCCCTGTTCAGAAAATGGTCTACATCTCTATTCTTCCCACCAAAGTGCACAACTTCACACTTTCACCTTTGTATTTCATTTGCCATTTATTCAACCATGCTTCAAGCCTGTCCAATCCTTTTGCAGTCTCCCGGAGGTGGTACAGTAGCTCAGTTATTAGCAGCGCTGCCTCACAGTATCAGGAACTAGGTTCAATTCCAATCTCAGGCTGTGGAATTGCTGTGGAATCAGCTGTGTGGAATTTGCATCTTCTCCCCATGTTTGTGTGGGTTTCCTCTGGGTGTTCTGGTTTCCTCCCACAGGTGTTCAAGGTTAGGTGGATTGGCCTTGCTAAATTGACCATAGTGTCCAGGGATGTGCAGGCTAGGTGGATTCACCATGGGTTACTGAGGTAAGAGATGGGTCTGGGTGAAATGTCCTTCAGCGTGGACTCGATGGGTCGAATGGCCTGCTTCTGCACTGTAGGGACTATATGATCTTCTATGATCTCCCTGCTTCCTCAACACTACCTGCCCATCCACCATCTTTGTGTCACCTGCAAACTTAGCAACAATGACCTCAGTTCCTTTGACCATATTGTTAATGTCCAGTTTGAAATCCAGGTTATTTAGTCGTATTTTTAAAATCATACATGGGGAGTTTGTTGGAAGTAGAGGAGAGAGTGGAGTGATGAGTCTGTAGAGTTCTTTGCCACAGAAAGCAGTGTCTAAATGTTGAATATTTTCAAAAAGGAGTTAGATCTAGTTCTTGGGCCTAAAGGGGTCAAAGGGTGCAGGGAGAAAGCATGAGCTGAGTTGGACGATCAACCATTATCACATTGATTGGCAGTGCAGGCTCGAAGGCCCAAATGGCCTACTCCTGTTCTGTTTTTATGCTTCTAAAATGGAGTCCAAAAATACCAGAACATATTCAGAGCAAATCAGGAGACGTAATGCTTTTGTATTTAGCCTCATTAATCCTAAATATAAAGTAGGGTTGTGTTTAATGATAGTCCACAGTTATTTACATGTTTTGTCGACATGTTTTTAGTTTTGTTAAACAATACACAGTTTGCAAAACAGTTAACATTAACAGCTGTATACAGAGAAACAGCAATTTCACAAGGAGCGAAGTAGCAAAGTCAGCCCCAAACCATAACAACCAATTTTCAGGAAATGAGACCAAACCTCAAATCCCATTGTCGACATTTTACTAGTTATTTGGCAATTCCCGCTGCAAATGGAAGTCTCCATGATCAGTAGATCATGTTATAAATTATTTTATTTATAGTATTCGCATACAATCTGTTTACTGAAAAGTACTAACTGCTAATACGCCAAAAATAGCACACCACCATATTATTATGAAGCTCAAATAATTTATAAAGTCTGAAATATGAAATAATTAATGCAAAGTTAAAATATTTGCAATATGCACTGTGAATGGCTAATACAATAACATAAAACAATGTAAGATTTTGACAATTTAAAATTATAATCAAAATTTTAGTTTCTAGATTTTATGGACATATAGTATCTTAAAGCCTTACATGAAGAAAAAAATGATGTTTGTTTTTCCCCTAAAATTAAGGAGGAAATTATTTTAGAGTCATAGAGATGTGCAGCATGGACACAGACCCTTTGGTCCAATCCGTCTATGCCGACCAGATATCCCAACCCAATCTGGTCCCACCTGCCAGCCCCTGGCCCATATCCCTCCAAACTCTTCCTATTCATATACCCATCCAAATGCCTTTTAAATGTTGCAATTGTACCAGCCTCCACCACTTCCTCTGGCAGCTCATCTCATACACATACCACCCTCTGTGTGAAAAAAATTGCCCCTTATCTTCCAATTAACTACCCAGATTTGAAATCTGGTAATTTATCAATGGAGTCTTGTTTTAAACTTGTTTTAGCAGTCCCTAATAATCCAAGAAATAAACTAATGTTTTCTTTTGGCAAAATTAGATCTCTGGCTTACTTTATTTGTGCAAAGATGGTTTGTCATCATCCAAAATCACAAGTTACAGCCATTGTAATCTCTTATCCTGTTTGTACCCATTAACCATGTCATCTTTTATCCTACCAATTTGTATAGCACTGCCCTTTTTCCATTTCACTCAACTATCTGAAATAGCCAGCAAATTTTCAATAATGGCTTCTCCTCCCAAACAGAACCTGTACACTGTTAACTAATGTCCCATGTAATGGCTATGAGGATTATGCCATTTATATTTCAGAATATGCCTTAAAACCTAGATTAAAGTGAAACTGATCATGAGACTTCTGAAATCAGCCTGGTAATGAAACTAGTTTAGTCATGGGACTGGCTGAGCACGGTGAAGCGTCCTCACCTGGGAGTAAAGGATGAGAGCAGCTGTGTTAATAATAAACAGGCTTATTGGCTGTATGCTTTTGGGGCAGAAGGAAAAAGAGAGAAAATAAGAGAACAGTTGGTATAGTCAGCAAAGGGAAGAGACTGCAGGTTCTTCAGGAGCTACTGAAGCCAAATTTGGGTATCAGTGAGGTGCATTCTGCATTCTTTTAAGGAATCTGAATGATTTGTTCTGGCATGGTCTGACAGAAGAGGAATCACAACTTTACTGTTGGTAATGGATTTGGGAAATTGCAAAACTGAAGTAAGTGTCTGGTGACAGTGACTTGATGTTGCTACTGGATGAAGTGGCAAAATGTGGACTCACTGGAAGCTTGAGCAATTGTGGTCTGTTTATTTTAAGGACTGTAATTCTGTGGAAAGTGCGATGTTTGACAAGTATAAAAGGAGACTCCCCTTTCTGCAGTTTAAAGCTGCCTACAGTTCATATTTTTAGTAATTTGTTACCTCACCACTTCTCCCAGCTCTTCCACTACCCTTGTGTTATGATGATCTGCAATCTCTTTCTTTGAAGCACTGGGATTTTAAACTAGACCTTTGCCAATAGTTCCATTTAGTTCTCTTGAGCCACTGTCTGGCGCGGAACAGAATATGTGCAGCTGTTGAATCCAGAGTGAAGTTTTCAATCTGACAGACAGGTACTATCCACCATAAAGACTGCCCATTTCTTTAACATTGCTGGCCTCCATCTTTATCTCTGTCTATGAACGTTTACCTTTTATCTATGCTTTCCTCACCTCGTCTCAATTTTTCAATATTGCCCATGCTGTCCGCATTCTTTCTCACAATCTTCCCCCCCCCCCCCCCCCTTGCGTGTATACACACACACACACACCTGATCAGTTTATCCAAAGTTCCCACTAATGTCCTATTTCATACAAAATGCTACTAGTTTGTCCTCACTGACCTGTACTGGTTGATGGTCCCCCACCTTAAAATTTTCAGCGTGTATAATTAAGAACAGCTATGAAATCCACATGTCCCTGCTACTTTACCGTCATCCAATGTACAAACATGCTGTCTGATCTTTCTGTTCCTTTAACTCTGATGCTTTGAGCATGTTTCCCTCCATTCACTTTACCATTGATAGTTGTGTCTTCAGCCAACTAGGCTCCTAGCTTTGAAATTTCATTTTTAAACCCTCTCTACCTCTTTCTTCTTTGGCTTTAAGGCAGTCCTTAAAATCCACTTCTAAGATCCAGCTTTGATTGCATTTCCTAGGGCACTTGCATTTTTTCCCATAACCTCTGAAGTGCCTTAGAATATTAAACAAATAAGCAAGATAAAAACAAATTGTGGTCATCATGAATTTTGGTGCATTTAAAATTTGGGTAAAGATTTGTTAAGTTCTGAGTAAAGGTGCCTTGTTACTTTGCAGTAGGAAAATCACATTTTTCAGGCACTCTTCCAAACAAAATCACTCTGCTACTTTTAACAGACTAATTTTGCTTGGCACATTAAGACTGTTCGGAAAGCGTTAACATTAAATGTCTCACTATGTTCTCAACCTGTATGCACTATTCATAATACTAATGATTTCTGACCATTTTCAGATCATTATTAATTTCTTAATAATGTTTGTTTCTTTCATTAGATGAATAAAGCAACATGCTTCATGCTTTTTATGAGAATGAAACTGCAAGTTGCATAGCTAGGGTAAGTAATTTGGTGATTTAAGCTGATTCCTAATTATTTTGATCATAAAACCTATGAAGTAGGACATTCAGTCCATTGAGTCTGATCCAAATTCAGCGAGATCATGGTTCATTTGATAATGCAATTTTCTTGCCTTTTCCCTTTTAACCCTTGATTCCTTTACTGATTAAAAATCTGTCCAGCTCAATCTTGAATATACTTAACCACTCAGTGTCAACAGTCCTCTGGCGTAAAGAATTCCACCGATTCACTATGTTCTGAGAGATGAAATTCCTTCTTGTCTATGTCTTAAGTGTGCAAACTTCTGAGATTTTGCCCTGTGGTCCTCGACTCTCGTGCAGGGAAGCAACCTTTCCACATCTACCTTGTCAAGTTCCCTAAGAATCTTGAATGTTTCAATAAGGTTGCCTCTTATTCTTCTAAATTCCCATGTGTATCAGCCCAATTTACTGAATCTTTCATAAGACAGTTCATTTATGTTTGGATCAATCGAGTGAACCTTCCATGAACTGCTTTCAATGTCCGTATATCTTCCCTTTGATTTTTCTGCAGTGTTTTTCCGGTTAAATAATTCAGCTCCTCTATTCTTCCTGCCAAAGTGCATAACTTCACATTTTGCTACATTATATTCCATCCGCCAAGATTTTGCCCACTTGCTTAACCTGTGTTTATCCCTCTGTAAACTCTGTCATCCTCACAAAAATGCAAACAAGGAACGAGAATAGACCATTTGGCCCTTCATGCCTGCTTTGCCATTCAATAAGATTATGGGTGATCTGACTTTAATCTCAACTCTGTGTTTCTGCATACTCCCAATAAGCTTTCATTTCCTTGGTAATAAAGAATCTATCTAACTGTGCCTTAAAAATATTTCAAGGCTCTGCATCCATTGCCTTCTGAGGAAGGGAATTGCAAAGAGAACCTCAACTCTTAAGAGAAAAAAAGTGATTCCCATCTCTGTTTCAAAATAAGAAGTGCCTATTTAAAGCAGTGATTCTGAGTTTTAGATTCTCCCACGAGAGGAAACGTGTTTTCAACATCCACCTGGTCATGTACCCTCAGGATCTCCTATGTCTCAATTAAGTCACCTCTGACTCTTCTAAACTCCAGTGGATACAGGTTAAGCCTGTCTAGCATTGCCTCATAATAGCTCAGTCCAGCTATTTGTCTAGTAAACCTTCTCTGAATTGCTTGCAATGCATTAATACCCTTCCATAAGTACATTGACTTGTAAAGTACACAGTACTCCAGATCCAGTGTCACCAATGGCCTGCATTACTGAAGCATAGCTTCCTTCCTCTTGCATTTAATTCCCTTTGCAATAAATCTGTTGTTAGTTTTTCTGATCACTTGTATTTGCATGCAAACCTTCTGTGATTTTTGCATCAGGACATCCAGATCTTGCTGCATCTCAGAGCTCTGCAATGTCTCATCATTTAGATTTTTAAAACTTTTTTTCTGTGACAATGGACAATTCCACACATTCCCATATTGTGCTCTATTTGCCACATCTTTGCCCATCTGCTTAACCTAGCTTTATTCCTTTGTAGGCTCTTAATGTCCTGTTCACAGCTACCATACCGTCAATCCCTTCATCCAAATCATTTATAATAAATTGTAAAGAATTGAGGTTGCAGCATTGAGCTGTGTGGCACACCACTTGTGCTTCCTGTTAGTAAGCCAATCTTCAACCCATGTAGATATGTTAACCCGAATGTTGTGGGCTTTTATTTTCTGCATTAAGCTGTGTCACCTTATCAAATGCCTTCTGGAAATTGAAATACAATACATTTGCTGATTCCCCTTTATCTAAAGCACAAATTTAAGACTCTAGGATGGAATCCATTAGGACCTGCACACTTGTTAACTCATATGAGTTGGGAATTGGGGTATGTCTTTACACTGGCTGGAGCCGATTCTAACACGAAGGAAGATGGTCGTGGTTGATGGAGATCAATCATTCAACAATTTAGTCAGTGCTCCTTCCCTAGTGATTGTAATTTTCTTGAGTTCCTCCTTCCCTCTCAATTCCTGATGAACAGTTATTCATGAGATGCTATTTGTATCTTCTGTATTGAACACTGACACAAAATATCTGTTCAATTTGCCTTCCCATCAGCTTTTGTGTCATCTACACAAACTTGGCAAAAATACATTTGTATCAGTTATAATAATTGTGGTCCCTAATACTGATCTCTGTTGGTCTCCATCATTTAAAGGTTGTCATCTTGAAAATGCCAGCTGTTTAGATTCACTCTCTGTCTCTATTAGTTAAGCCATCCTCTATCTAAACTAATATAATCCTTCCAATATCATGGGCTGTTATAATTTTTTAAATACTTGATCAGATATGCTATGTATCTTAAAATACATGGCTGGGCTGGGCCATTGGGCCAGCTCCATTGAAGCACTGCCCCCTTTGCTGACATTGGCAGCTGAATGTAGCCAGTGTGACAGAAGCTTTGTGAGTGACAACTACTTACAACCCTACCAGGCAGTTCCAGAACAGCTGCAACATGGGCAACCACTACTGATGTAGAAAATTGTCTGAAAAGTGCCCTAGCTGTCCAAATCAGGACAAATCCTCAGTATACCTTTGATCCAAGCATGGATAAAGAGCTAAACTCAAAAGTTGAAGTGTGAGGAACTGACAGGCAGTGTTTTACAGAGTGATGTTATTGAGCCTGAGCTAAACTGAAGTCAGGAGGTATTGGGGTAAATCTTTATACTGGCTGGAGCCAGTCCTAACGCAAAGGAATTTGATTGTGATTGATGGAGATCAGTCATCTCGTGCCCAAGATATTGCCAAAGGGGTTCTTCAGGGTAGTCTCCTATGTCCAACCATCTTGAGCTGACCTTTCCAACATTATGACAGCAGAAGTGGAGACATTTGCTGATGGTTGGCTAATATTCAATCCCATTTGTGATGACTCAGATACTGAAACAGTTCTTGTCCATGTGCAATAAAACTTGGATAACATTCGCTCTTGGGCTGACAAGTAACATTCTCACCATACAAGTGTGAAATAATGATCATTGCTATCAAGAGAGAATTTTTAAAAATTAATTCACACGATGAGGGCATCGTTGGCTAGGTCGGTATTTGTTGCCTATCCCAGAGGGCAGATAAGAGTTAACCACCACACTGTGTTGCTGGAAAAGCACAGCTGGTCAGGCAGCATCCACCGAACAGGAGAATTGACGCTTCGAGCATAAGCCCTTTATCAGGAATGAGCAGTTCCTCATTCCTGATGAAAGATTTATGCTTGAAACTTCGATTCTCCTGCTTCTCGGACGCTGCCTGACCGGCTGTGCTTTTCCAGCACTACACTCTCAACTCTGATCTGCAGATCTCACTTTCTCCACATTGCTGTGTATCTGGAGTCATATGTAGGGCAGACCAGGTAAGTTGGCAGTTTCTTTCCCTAAAAGATATTAGTGAACCAGATTTTTCAACAATCGACAATGGATTCATGGTCATCATTAGATTTTTAATTCCAGATTATTGTTGAATTCAAATCTGTTATCTCCTGTGTTGAGCTTCATATCAGATCCCCAGAAAATTATTTGGGGTTCTGGAATAACGGTTCAGCTATAATACCACTAGGCTACCACCTCCCCATCTATATCTTCTTCACATTCAGTGATATTACCATTAGTTGTTTTGTAGCACAGAACTTGAGTATTGCTGATGAAGGGCATTTTGTTGAGGCTTTTTGTCTTGCACCAAATAGGAAAGTTCACAAGAATGTTAGTTCAAGGGGAAAACCAGCATTTATATTGCAAGAAAGGACAGTGCTGACTGGTTAGCGTTTGGTCTCTGGTAGAAGCATTGCAATGGAGAATGCACCAAGTGATAGTTTATAGCCAGCTTTGTTTAATTTTAAACTGGCAGGTTGGCTCTGATTGGTCAGAGTATTGCTCTAAGCTATGAATCACCAAATGGGCTGTCATCTATTTTGTTGGGTCGATAAAAGGGACTTTCTGTGAAGAACAGGGCCTTTGTTAATGTATATAGATACTAATGCATATAAATGTGCTAAGCTGCAAATGTGACTGATAGAATTAAGTTGGTTGTCAGTGTAAACCTTTGCAAATGTTGTCTAAAGTTGGACTGAAGACAAAAATGCTGGAGATAACAGCGAGTCAGGCAGCATCCATGGAGAGAAAGTAAGCCGACGTTTCAAGTTAAGTTGACACTTCAACAAAGCTAAAGTGAAATGTGAATGGTTCGGGGGTGTCGGAATCGGGGAGCAGTTGGAGTGTTGGGAAGAAATTATGTTGATTGGTCAGATTAAGTTATTGGAATATGAGAAGGGCAGAACAATGGTGTCGAAAAGTATGGCTCTGGAAAAGCATAGCAAGTGAGGCAACATCTGAGGAGTAAGAGAATTGACATTTCAGGCATAAGCCCTTCATCAGGAATGTGGGGGAAGGGGGGTGAGAGATAAATAGGACAGGGAGCTGGGGCTGGGGCAGAGGTAGCTGGAAAGGCAATAGGTAGATGCAGGTGAGGGGTAATGGTGATAGATCAGAATGGAGGGTAGAGCAGGAACGAAGATGGACAGGCAGGACAGTTCAAGAAGGCAATGATGCATTGGAAGGTTGGATCTGGGTTGAGGTGGGGGGGGGAAGGGGAGATAAGGAACCTGGTGAAATCGACATTGATGCTATGCGGTTGGAGGGTCCCAGGCAGAAGATGGTGTTTTTCTTCCGGGCATTGGATGGCTAGGATTTGGCAGTGGAGGAAACCCAGGACTTGCATAGTCTTAGTGGAGTGGAAGGGGGAGTTGAAGTGGTTGGCCACGGGGCGGTGGGATTGTTTAGTACATGTGTCCCAGAGGTGTTCCTTGAAATGTTCTGCGAGTTGGCATCCTGTCTCCCATGTAGAGGAGACCACATTGAGAGCAACGGATCCAGTAGATGATGTGTTTGGAGGTGCAGGAAAATCTCTGCCAGGTGTGGAATGATCCTTTGAGGCTTTGGATGGAGGTGGTGAGGGAGGTGTGGGCGTAGGTTTTACAACTCTTGCGGTGGGAAGGGAAGGTGCTGGGAGTGGAGAGTGGGTTGGTGGGGGACGTGGACCTAATGAGGGAGTCGAGGAGGGAATGATCTCTACGGAATGCTGATAGGGGTGGGGAGGGAAATATATCTTTGGTAGTTGAGTCTGACTGTAGGTGGCAGAAATAGTGGAAGATGATACACTGTATCCGGAGTTTAGTGGGGTGGAAGGCAAGGACCAAGGGGACTGTATCCTTGTTGTGGGTGTTGGGGTGGGATTCAAGAATGGAGGTGTGGGAAGTGCAGGCGATGAGCAGGAGGGCATTGCTGACCACATGGGAGAGGAAATTGCGTTCCTTGAAATAGGAGGCTATCTGAGATGTTCTGGAGTGGAATTGCTCCTCCTGGGAGCAGATACAGGTGGAGGCAAAGGAATTGGGAGTAAGGGATAGCGTTTTACAGAGTATGGGGTTGGGAGGAGGTGTATTTCAGGAGTTGGTCTGTTTGAAATAGATGTCCGTGTTGAGTTGGTTGCCACAATTGGAGACTGAGAGGTCCAGAAAGGGAATGGAGGTGTCCAAGATTTTCCAGGTGAATTTGAGGTCAGGCTGGAAGGTGTTTGTGAAATTGATGAACCATTCACCCTCCTCTTGGGAGCACGAGGTGATGTTGAAGCAGTCATCAAGGTAACGGACGAAAAGGTGGGGAATGGTGCCAGTGTGACTATGGAAAATGGACTGTTCCATGTATCCAACTAAGAGGCGAACACAGCTGGCACCCATGCAGATGACCATGGCTACCCATTTGGTCTGAAGGAAGTGGGAGGATTCAAAGGAGAAGTTGTTTTGGGTGAGGACCAGTTCAGCAATTGAATGAGTATGTCGGTGAAAGGTTACTGGTAGAGTTGGCAGGGAGAAAGAAACGGAGGGAATGGAGGCCTTTGCCATGGTGGATGGACATGTACATGGACTGGATGTCCACGGTGAAGGTGAGACATTGGGGGCTGGGGTAACGAATGCCATGGAGGGCGTGGGTGGTGTCCCGAATGTATGTACGGAGTTCCTGGACCAAGGATGACAGGACAGTATCAAGATATGAGGAGATAAGTTCAGTGGGGCAAGAGCAGGCGGAGAACAATGGTGTGTATAACTGCTAAACTTGAAAGAACAGACCATCCCACTGGGGTGGAGGAAGGGCAGAGAGGGTGGCAGAGAATGTAACAAGCAAAGCTAAAAGAAAGGGATGGATTAGTTCAGAATTTGAAGATGTTGAACTCAATATTGAGTCCAGAAGATTGTAAACTGCCTAGTTTGAAGATGACATGCTGTACCCCTGTTTGCGCTGTGATTTCCTGGAGCTTTGCAGCATACCAAGGTCAAACAAGGGGCTTGCAAGCGAGACACTGTGTTAAAATGACCAGCTACAGAAAGATCGGGCTCATGCTTGCACACAGATCGGAGGAGTTCTGCAAAGCAGTCACACAGTCTGCATTTAGTTTCTCCAACATAGAGTAGGCTACATTGGGTACAGTGCATACACACAAGCTTGGAAGGGGTATCGCTGAAATGCAGCTTCACCTGGAAAGACTGCTTAGGTCTTGGATGGTGAGCAGGGAGGAGGTGAAGGGACAGGTGTTGCACCTTCTGTTTTGTGGGAAGGTGCCATGGAAAGGAGGGGGTGGTGGTGGTACAAAAGTGGACTAGTGTGTCATGGAGGGAACAATACCTGTAAAATGCAGACGGGGAGTGAGGGGAAGATGTGTTTGATGATGGAATTCTGTTGAAATTGTCTGAAATGCCAGAGAATAATCATTTGAATCCAGAGTCTGCTGGGGTGAAAGTGAGAAGGGGTCCTGATCACACTGTTGTGAGTGATGGGAAGGGGCAAGGGATGGAAACATGGGTGATAGGCTGGATTCAGTTGAGGGCCGGCGGGAAACCACAGTTGGAGAAGATCTCTAGCACTTTTTGTTTTCAGTTCAGATTCCAGCATCTACAGTAACTTGCTTCTGTGTTTAATGTTAGATACTGGTGCAAAACTTACCATTGTGGGGTGGTTGGGTGCAGTCAGTAACTTAGATGTTGCAAAGAGCTGAAGAGATATGCTGCTTGATACAATCCATCAGTCTTTGGAATGTGTGGTCTAACCTGGCATCACACCACAGAAATTCTTATATCATATAACTAATTAATGTCAAGTCTATTTTGACTTGATGGTATCATTTTGTTTGTGAGTGATTAAGGTATTTATTGTCACATGTCTAGACAGATACAGTGAAAATTGTTTTGTCGACACAATCCAGCACCATTTTGAACTTACAGGAATAGATTTCATCTTTTGTACCAAGAAGTTTTCACTTGCAGCTCCAGCATTTCTGCAAGGTCTCTGCAAGGTGTCTCGAGGAGTCCATGCTTCAGGCCGACTGCAGCCAGGAGCCCCTAGTCCAGGCACCAACACTGCAATAGCCAAAGACCCAGTAAGTCCCTGAGGCCATGCTTTGGGCCTACCATAGTCAGGATTCCCTGCTTCGGGCACTCCATTACTGTAGCCAACAACCTGTCAAGTTCACACTTGGACCTAATACAACCTGGAATCACCGCTGCAGGCACTGTCACCACCTCAGCCAGTGGCCCATCGAGTCTCCAAATCCATGTTCCGGTCTACCACAGCCAGGAGCTCTCCCTCCAGGCATTGCCAACGCTGCACCCAATGCCCTGCCAACACTGCTGCGGCTTCTCTGTGACATCAGAAGGTGAAGAAAAGAATAAAGAGAAAGGAGAGAGAAAAAAGGATGCAGCTGGCCTGGAGTGGATCGACTCAGGAGCCTGGGCAGTATCTACCTTGCCGGCGCTGCATCTTGAATTGTGAATTGTGTTGCTACTGTATATTAGAGTGAAATGGCTCATTTTAGCTGTTGGTCATACTTTTAAAATATCTTTTAATCTGAGGTAGACTGGGCATTTTTCCGACCAAGAATGATCGTTCCTCAGGTTCTTTTCGTGAATTTACATGAGGCACAGCAAGAAAATATCTGATTGATGTAGCTGTTATCATGCAGGCTGGCTTTCATGTGCCCAATTGTGACATCAAATTTGAAGGATGAACAAATGGCTTGAGCCTGATTAACAAGGGTCTGATAAGGCCAATCTTGTTTATTTCTCTTGACAATGATCTGACCAATCAGAATGAATATGTTTGGTTTTAAATCTAAATGAAGCCTAGCTCTTAACTGTCAGTTATCAATATCTGCTGTATTTTCCATGGCAGCACTTGTACCAATTGGAGCTTACTTATGAACCGACTCTCGCAGACAGGATAAATGTTGGTTTCCCCTTTTATTGGTGTCCTATCAAATTGTTTTGATGAATGCAAGATGAAAAGTTTGACAAAATGGGGTGTTTTTTTTTAGCACAAATCAAATTGAAAGTTCAAAAGTTGACCCTCCAACAATCAGATTGGATAATATGGAAGTGCCTAAAACGTTGGTTTCAATATTATGCTGCTTTCCTTATGGTGAAAGGAAGGTATACAGTAAATGTCAGGACGCTTAGGAGCATTGATATACAGAGGGTATCTTGGTGTGCAAGTCCATAGCTCCCTGAAAGTGGCAATGCAAGTGCCTAAGTGGTACAGCATGAAAGCGGTACATAAGAAAGTACACAGCATACTTGCCTACATCGATCAGGGCAATTTGTATCAAAGTTGGCAAGTCATATTTGTAGCTATACAAAACTTTGGTTTGGCCACATTTGGAGTGCAGTTCTGGTCACCATATTATAGGAAAGATATGGAGGCTTTGGAGAGGGTATAAGAAATTTACCAGAATGTTGATTGGAATGGAGTATATTAGCTAATAAGGAGAGATTGGTCAAATGTGGAGCATTGGAGGCTGAAGGGTGATCTGATAGACGTATACAAAATTATGAGAAGCATGGATAGGGTAGATAGGACATGTCAAACACTAGGGAACATTAGTTTAAGATGAGAGGAGGAAAGTGTAAGAAGCTTTTCTCACACACCTTATTTAAAAAGTGAGGTTGGTTCAAGAAGGCAATTCACTACCATTTCCTGAAGGACAACTACAGATGGGCAACACATGCTGGTGAAGCCAGCAACACCCATGTCCCATGAATGATTTTTTTTTAAAAAATGCACCAGAAGCATTTACATATTACTACATAACATGGAAAGTTCTATAATTTGTGTATCAGGCTAATATCGAGCTCATTTATTGTCTTGGACTGGTCTACATCGAGTCCCAGAGATGCATTCTGCTCAGTTGAAGATCTGATTAAAGAAGAGAGTCCAGCATCTGGGAGTTTAACAGCCAGTGATTGATTGAACAACCATAGGATGATGTGGATGACTCCATGACAACAATGTAAAACAAGGGAGACAAAACATGGGCAGTCTAATTATTTATTGGTACTTTCCTGTTTTGTATTGATGTCATACATTTTGTAAGCATCTAATATACGATCACCTTGGTATTGAATTTTATGAAGTAGTATTTGAACTGTGTCTTTCCAAAGTTATGCAAACTAAAACAGATTCTCTTGTGGGCATCATATTTATTAAGTAAACAAGGAGCAATATTTATTTTCGCTACCTGTCAGTTATTTTCCCAAAATTTATTTGTAGCATTGCAAATATACTGATTTTTGTTAATCAGCTTTTTGTGCTGCCTTTTTATCTTCTTCCTTGTTACTCCCCAGTTACATTCAATACTTGCAGTATGACGTCTTTTCGTTTTAAAGATGAAGATTTCAACGATCTATGTTTTGCATTTGTTACTTGTAGTATCAGAACATATGTAGCACCTAACTTGATGAATTGTGGCTCTTCAGTATTCTTTGGTGACTTCAGGCTGAATCTCAACTGTCAAGAAAAGCAGAGCCATATTAGAGGATAAAATGCAAAAATCCACTCACTTTGGGCTTGCAGGATAAGGGGCAGCCATTCAGAAATTGGATTGGTTATGGTTTAATGGCCATTCTATTTTTAACCACAGTCAGGTTTTCCAGGCCCTGGCAAACTCAGCAGCTTAAGGAAGGTGAGAATAGCCTTAACCATGCTTAAATGCCTTTACAGTACTGCCTGTTGACCAGAAATGTTTCCTAATGTGTATACCATCCACGTAAACCACCCTCCCATTCCACAATCTGTTCCGATCATTCACCTCCTTGGCAACAATGTGCATCTATCATCCCCCATATTTTTCAATAATCTCAGTTCCTTGCAATTCATCTTCATACCCACATCATCTTTGGTGCTATAAGTAAGCCTCCTTCCTGGAAAGTGTTGCCTAGTACTCAACAGAAAAACTGAACTGCTGGAAATACTCTGCAGATCTGGTAGTATTTAGAGAGAGAGAGACAGACATAGGATCAACATAGAGTGAAAAACAATCCTTCAGAACTGAAGGAAGGTAAAATTGTGATGGATTATATTCTTGCAGAATGCCTACCTTGAAGAAGTTTCTCTTTCCATTGGGATTTCCATTTGTCTCTTTAACCTTGTTCACTTTCAGTGCTTTCCATTTTGCTTCTAGTACTTGATGAATCTTTGTCATTTAATCTTTCCTATCTGTTCCATATCAGACTTTATCTTTTGTTTTTCCTCTTCCTTCCTCTTTTGACCCAATAAAATTTCTACCTTCTAAAGAGTCCTATTCAACTGCTGCAGAGTCTGTGGAGTATTTGCAGCAATTTCTTTGTTTGTTTTAGATTTCCAGCATCTGTAATATTTGGCTTTTTATCTTATACGCTCATGCTCTTATTATATGTTATTCAGCTTTCTATTGGCTTTTATGTTTTGTCCCACCGTCAAGATGTTTGTGATTGACGAATGAACCGTCACTGGATCTCTTTTTGATTTTATCAAAATAATTGTACCACGGAGATATCCAAAGAATTGTTTTTCCAAATTTCTGTCCTTTTTAGGATATAATGTGTTCTCATATTCCCATATGCTTTCAAGGAAACTGTTTGTACTGGGGATACAGGCTTAAGCTAACGTTTGATTGGATCAGTACATGTAGCAATATGGGATCAAGGTATCATAAATTGTGAGAGTTAAATGTGAGTTCAGATAGGTTGAGCTGAAAGGCATGATTTTAGTGCTTGTATGTTCTATCTTCCGGATGTGTTCTAGGATACCATCAGCCTTATGTGATGTAACTGTCCTTAGTTGTCTATTCTTCATATATAAGGACCTTGACATCACAGTTATCAAAAATCTATCTAACTTTGCCTTGAATAAACACTGACACAGTGTCCACTGCTTTCTGCGGAAGAGAATTTCACAAAATAACCACCGTCTAAGAAAAACATTCTTCTCACTTGCATCTTCAAAGGGAGGTTTCTTAATCTGAAACTGCATTGCCTTATTATTGCAAGACTAGAGGTTGAATTTAGTATTCAACATGGAGAACTGATTTATCATTTATTGGAGATTGGGGAAAAGCAGCTCAGTGGTAAACTGCATGTTTTTGTTATTCACTGGTGGGACAGTGGGCTTTGCTAGCTGACTGGCCAGCATTTATTGCCCATCCCGGTTCCTTTGAGAAGATGGCGTTTAGCTGTCTTTTTGAACTGCTACAGTCATTGTGCCATCAGGGCCATCAAGGCCATCAGGAGGGAATTCAATTTTGACCCAATGATATTGAATGAACAGTGATATGTTTCCAAGTCAGGATGGTGAGTGGCTTGGAATAGAACTTGCAAAAGGTGGTGTTCCCATGTATCTGCTGCCCTTGTCCTTCTAGATGGAAGTGGTTGTGGATTTAGAATATGCTGTTGAAGCTGAATTACTGCATTGTTTCTGTAGATAGTGTACACTGCAGCTACTGAACATTGGTGGTAGAAGGAGTGGAAACTGGTGCCAATCAAGCGAGCTTATTAAGTGGTGTTGGAGTTATACTCATCCAAACAAGTGGCGAATATTCAATCACACACCTGACTTGTGCCAAAAAGACGGTGTACAGGTTTTGGGGAGTCAGAAAGTGAGTTATATGTTGTAGTATTCCCAGACCTGCTCTTGTAGCCACTGTATTTATGTGGCTAGCCCAATTCAGTTTCAGGTCAGTTATTTCCTTGCCCATGTTTGATTTGGTGCTGTAAATCTTCAAAGGATCTGGATGTTAAAGACTCCTAGAACAACTTCCTTCCAACTGTATACTGCTGTTCTGTCACCCCTGCTGAGTTTGCCCTCTTGGGGGTGGGGGGTACAGGACATACACAGAGATTATGAACGTAGTGTCTGAGCTTTCCCTTTAAGATATGATTCCATGAATATGATTATCTCAAGCTATTGCTTGACTAACCTGTAAGACTACTCTCCCAATTTTGGCATTAGGTTTAAAACGTTGGCAAGCAGGACTTTAAAGAGTTGACAGGGCTGGGATTCCAGTGTCGTTATTTTCAGTGACTAGATAGATGATCTTTCTTTTGATTTAACAATGTGATACAACTGAGGGCTCTCTCGGCCACTTATAAGCCAACGACATTGCTGTAGGTGAGGTGTTACAAGTAAGCCAGACCAGGTATAGGTGACAATCTTCCTTCCCTGAAGAAGATTACTGAACTAGGTAACTGTTCCAATAAAGTGTCATGGTCAACAGATGGTTTAAATTATTAAATTTAAATTCTACCAGCTGCTGTTTTCACAGAGTATCCTTGGAACTCTGGCTTACTAGTCCAATAACATTAACACTGCAGCATCACCTTAGCTTTTAGGCAAAAGGTATTTATGCTGTAAGGAAAGTAGTTTGTTCTTTAGAGATTGGAATTGAGGCATCATTGTCAGTTGTATGTGAGGGCTTTGATCAAATTAGTTCCTAATAATTTTGACACTGGATTTGAAAGTGGTTTAGTATTTTGTCTGCTATAATAAAAAAAACCTCCAGTGTGAAAGCAGGCCATTTGGCCCCTTGGGTCCACACAGACCCTGCAAAGAGCATCCCACCCAGACTCATACCCGTACCCTATCTCTGTAACCCTGCATTTTCCATGGCTAATCTACCTAGCCAGCACATCCCTTGATATTATGGGCGATTTAGCATAGCCTATCCACCGAGCCTGCACAGCTTTGGACTGTGGGAGAAACCCACACAGTCAGAGGAAGTATGTGCAAACTCCACACAGACAGTTGCCAGAGGATGGAATTGAACCCAGGTCCCTGGCACTGTGAGCCAACATACGAAGCAGAATACATTTACAGACCCCAAGAAACCTGTCCGCCATCTATCTGCAAGGCACAAGCCAGGAGTGTGATGGAACGCTCCTTACTTGCCTCAGATATATCAACTTTATTAAAACATCTACCAACTGAACAAAAGTGTTGCAGAGTGAGAGTTGAAGTGCTGAATAAATGTCATAGAAAAACTAATTTACCAGAGTATGTTCTTTCATTCTGTAAATGGTGAATTCATTCTAAGCTGTCTATGTACAATTATTGTGAAGAAATTTGGTTTTTTGGGCCTTGGGTATAGCAGCACAGTCAATGTTGTAGTTTTTATTTCATTGCCTTGTGTTGTTTGTTGAAGGATTTTATTGATTTTAGTTTGATAATAGACCTTGAACTTAAATCAGACTGCACGATACTTCTGCAAATTATTTACTTATGGTGTCGTTGGGCTCAGAACTTCATTATTGTTTAGTCTCTCTGATATTCAATGTTTTTATTGTGTTTTTTTTAATGAAGCATCTGGCTTTCATGAATCATCTTTCATGTCATTTTGAAGTAGTTCAAAGCTTCCATTTTTTAAAAGAACATAGTAAACTTCACAAAGTTTGAAAACTTTTAAATTGAGTGACTAAAGAACATGGGAAATAAGAGCAGAGCAGATCCTATTGCTCCTTGAGCCTACTACGTTATTCAGTATGATCAGTGTCTAAACCTCTCTTCGCTGTCCATTATTTATATTATTTATGAGCTGCCAGAGGAATTGGTGGAGGCTAGCACAATTACAATATTTAAAAGGCATTTGGATAGCCGTATGAATGGGAAGGGTTTAGAGGGATAGAGGGCAAAGCTGGTAAATGGGACTAGATTTATTGAGGATGTCTGGTTGGCATGGAGGAGTTGGACTGAAGGGTCTCTTTCTGTGCTGTATATTTCTATGACTGACCCAGTGAAAACAAACTCTGTCTGTCTCAAAACCTGTATGCTTGATGCTCCATAATCCTTTTGGGTAAAGAATTCCAAAGATTCACAAACCTCTGAGGGAAGAAGTTTCACCTCATCTGCATCCTAAATTATTTTGTTCTGAAGGTATGTTCCTGTGTCAAAGATTGTGAATTTGAGCAAAGCATTTGATTTGATGAAGAGTTTTCTTTGATGTTCAGGGAAATCAAACGGACATAGAGACAGATACCCTTGATTGACAAGCTCTTCAATAATGCAAGCCCTGACACAAACAACCCATTCACATTTGAGCCATTTGATTGATGGAATGACAAAATCATTCTTACAAATGTATTACTTGTGCTTGAATGTCAAGCATAATCATACATAGGAGTTGGACCAAAGGGTTTGTTTTCGTGCTATACATCTCTATGACTCTTATGAATAATACACCAGAGACACACTTGCAAAAAGTGATGGAACTTTGGCTGGGACTGTTCTTGAGAACTTTGTGTGGATCTGTAAATCAAAGAACCGAAGATGTACAATGGAGCAATTGCCAGACAAAATTTCAGTCTTTGTATCTTTAACACTAATCAGAATCAATGCAAATTGAACCTAAATTAACAGGCAAATCATGGTTTTTACAAGCTATGAATTGCACCTGGAATAGCAGGATTCTGGATAGTTTGAAGGCCTAGAAAAATCATCCCTCATAGTCATAGAGATCTACAGTACAGAAAAAGGCCCATCATGGCTGTGCTGGTCAAAACTGACCACCAACTATTCTAATCCTATTTTCCAGTGGTGAGGGTTTCTGCCTCTACCATCCTTATAAGCAGTGAGTTCTAGATTTCCATCATTCTATGCATATAAAAGTTTTTCCTCGTATCTCCACGAAAGCTTCTGCCCATACTTTAAATCTAGGTCTCTTGCCTCTCGTCCTTCTCTAGCCTTGAACAGATGTCCCAAACAGGAGCATTGGACAGGCAACATAGTCTTCTGAACATGGGCTCCTGACTGTAGAGGAGAGTGTCAATTCCCCTCACTATATTGTCCCTACTACTATCATATTCCTTCTTACTCCCCTCCACTTGAATGGCATCCTGGACCACTGTGCCGCTATCACTTAACTCACTAACTCTACAGCTCTCACTGGGACGAATTTTCCCTCACCCCCACCACACGCCAACCAACAGCCCTCCTCCCCAACACACTGCCTTCCTTGTTGCCAGCCCTTCCTTCCTAACCTCACCTCACTGATTGCCACCTCCTCTGTTCTTCACCGGCAGCTCTGAACTCAGTGACACACATCCTCGACTCTCAGTCATCTCAATATTGCAAGCCCTCACACAAACAACTGATTCTCGTTCACAGACACACAATCACCCACCCTGTCTCCTGCCTTGCGATCTGATATTGCTGTGGCTGAGTTATCCTGTTTAGTGGAGCTCGAGTTGAAAGAAAGATATACCTCCTCCAGTACACATCACCCCCACATTAACATTGTGTGAGAACTATGATTGGTATTAGTTGGTTTCAAGGTGCTATGCTGTACCATCTTGGACCGTCCATGTCGAGCAGGGAGACAAAGCAGTTTCTCTCTTCTGCTGGGGAGAGATGTTTTTCTAAAGTCTACAAGACATTATTTGAAAAGGTGGTGCTTTTATAGTACATGTTTTGTTTTAACCAATACAAAGTTAGTACGTTCAACTGACCTCCATAATGCACACATAAGTTCCTGTTTTAAAAGGTAAAAACTAGCTGGAAATAATGCTGGGCTGTGCTGAGAATTTTCCCTCAACCCCATTCTCCGCCCCAGTCTCTTCCCACCCAAATCCCCTAGAAAATGGCTTCTGCCATTGCCCATCTTTAATTACCTTTGAGAAACTGGTGGTGAGCTCCCAAAGATCAGGAGTGCTGGTTTTAATATAAACTGGAAATCAAAATAACCAATATGTTTTTAAAAAACAGCGTAAAATTTACTTGATCAGTGGACACTGAAAATTGCTAGTCGTTCATCAGGCATATGAGCACTAAGATAAATGCATCACGCTGCTGCAACTGAAACCAGTGCATCAATTATTTGTTGCACGGACTGCAAAATTTGCGCAATTAATATATTATAACTGGCATCGTATGTTTATTGACTATGGCCATTGTGCATGCGAATAATGTTTACCTGTTTTGGTGGCACATTGTCACAAACATGGATGGTGACAATAACTATTGAAATTATGGGCACATTCTTAATAGCAAATAGCAGATGATATGTTTACAATGCTGAAATTACATCCATAGGAAGCAATCAAACAATAAGCGTCAGGTTTTATTTAGCTGTATTTCTTAATATTTACTGCTACTGATCTTAGAAATCAGGTTTTTCAGATTCTCTGTCAGCTGTAAGGGCGAGTAAAATAGTTCTCACTTTCCCAGCTTTCAAGGCCAATGCTATCAAATTGATAAAACAAATTGCTTACTGATGATTTTTTTTATTATTCATTCCATGGAACGAGGGTGTGCATTTCATGCCCATCCTTAATTGCCTTGGTGGTAGATTAGCCGCCGTCTTGAACAGCTGCGTTTCATGAACATCGTGATATCCATAGTCCTGTTAAAAAAGGAGTTTCAGGATTTTAACACAGGGACAGTTAAGGAACAGCAGTATAGCTCCAAGTCAGGATGCAAGACCCAGATACCACTGAGGAAGTAACATCAGCTCTGAGTCCTTCCATCAATTAGTTTGATTTGGAAGCAACTGTGACAACTAATTGAGAAATTGTCTCCTGCTTTGTCGTCAATGTATCTCCACTGACCAGTTAAAATCTGGTATGTTTTAATTTTGCTAACTGAAGTTAATAATCTGTTCTTAATGCCTTCCTGGGCAGTTAACATTTCTACAGGTGTTATCCGTACTTTTCTTTGGTTTGCATTTAGGTTTCTATTAGGTTTGCATGTTGCAAACTCCAGGAAATTTCTTTGCCCATTTCTTTGCTAGTGTTGCTCTTTTTGCCAAGTGTTGAGAATTTCCAGGGCTTTTATTGAGGCAATATCCCATTTTTTCTACACATTAATACAGAAACAATGTACGGGTTATGGGATAAGGGAGGGGATTGGCATGATGTTAAAGTGCTTAGAGAGCTATTGCAGACACAATGGGCTGAATGACCTTCTACCACAGAATAATTCTGTAGCCCTGTTACTATTCAGAGCTATCCTCTGCTGAGGAACCTGTGCCATACAAGCAAATATCCCACCTTGTTCACAGGAATCAAATTCTAAACTCTAAGTAGTATTGTAGTTTACTTTTTAAGCACTGTATTTTATGCTTTGAAATTTGCTTTGATTAGTTTGATGCTTAATTAATGGATTATTGGTATTAGGACTGACAGATGGTATGTGATTTTACATGGAACTATACTCTGGTTTTGTCAGAGTAGGGACCTCTCTTGGCTTGCTCTTTCAGTTAGACTTGTGAGTTTGTTTATATTTTAACAGTTTTCATTCACAAAACTGCTGAAAGTACAGATGCAGCAGGGCGTTTGGGATCTTCGTGTGCAATGGAACAAACTTTTTATCTGAAATGAACTTTTAGGGTTGAGAAATGAACAGAAGGAGATCTCAGACAGAGATAAATTCAGAGAGAAATAGAGATTGCATTTTTAAAAAAAGACAGAAAGAGAAAGTCAGAAATAATGTGAAGAGTTAAAATTTATACTTTTAAAATCTCAAACCAGCCTAAAATAGTCAGACCCCATACTTGTTATTGTTTCCTCTGAGCAAGGAGTGCTGGTTAGCAATCGCTGATAACTTTGTTATTAAATGTTCAGACTTATGAATGGATATGCAATGATAATTATCACTTCATTAAAATCACATTCGCTGCTAGTTATTAGTTTTAACTTTGCAAATTAAATTAATAAACAGTTGCTGTGACTTCATGAGAAATCACAGAAGCATTTAATACTGAGATGCCATTTAGTTGAAGCTAAGGGCAGCTGCAAATTGGGGACGGCACAGTGGCTCGGTGGTTAGCACTGCTGCCTTACAGTGCCAGGGATCCAGATTTGATTCTCCCAGTGTCTATGTGGGTTTCTTTCAGATGCTCTGGTTTCCTCCCACAGTGCAAAGGTGTGTAGGTCAAATGAATTGACCGTGCTAAATTGCCCATAGTGTTAGGTGCATTAGGGAGAAATTGGTCATGGTGGGTTACTGTTCGAAGGGCTGGAGTGGACTTGTTGGGCTGAAAGGCCTGTTTCCACACTATAGGGAATCAAATCTAATCTAATTTGCAAGATGCAGAAAAATTTGTGCATTACTAATTGCACAGTTTTGATACCAATGTGTTTTGAACAAAATCTGAGCCATGAAAAATACAATCCAACAACAAGCTGTCTGGGCCAATCACTTACTGCTGATGTTAATCATCCACAATTTAAATAAAGGTGTAAAAGTAAATGTAAAGTGCATCTGTTGTTTTGGTAATGTTGATGGAGCACATGATAGTTCAGTGCATTTTCATGTGTAATGGATCTCCAGCATTAATTTAATTTCTTGAATCACATAAAGAATTCTGCGACTTGTATGCCCTATTTTATGGTAATTAGAATATATATAGATTCCCTTTCACAAAGATGGATTGAAGAAGATCTTTTTCATTCTTTTGAGTTATAACCCAAGTTTTCAAGGAAAATGGAATTCTGTCTCTTTATATCTTGAGTTTTACAGTGCATGACAAGTGTAATTTAAAAAGTACAAACATAATTTACCTAACAGCCCTTGCTTGAAAGCTGTCGGCACAAGTTTTTGGTCAGTTTAATTAATCCAGTGATGGCTGGTGTGCTGTGTAATTTTCTCCACTGTCACTTTCCTCTTGATTTAGAGGGGTTATTTTCACTGGTGTCGCTGTCTGTTGATTTAGTGATGGCAAAAGCTAATTTTGACTGGTATGTCGGATAACTGCACTGATTATACATCCTGAGAGATGAGATTATTTAAATTGCACAGGAACAGAGCACTTCTGCTTTGTGGTTGCTATGCTATTTAATTTTTTCGTGTGTATTAAAAGGGAAATTTCTTGAATCTTATATTTGACTCAAGGCCAAGCATATTTTACATGCATCTTGTATCAAACTTTGCTGAAAATCACAGATTTGCTTACAAGTACTGAATGAGACTGATTTATAATTCCACGACTGCCTATTTTTTCGCTAGTGAGGTCAAAGCTATATGTGATGGGGGGGGGGGTAGTATTCACCCAAGTTAACCACTGGAAGTAAGCTTGTATAAATTTAGCAAGTTTTTTTTGGGCAGCAGTTTTATTTTGGGCAGCAGTTTTATTTTGGCTCAAAAGAGCAAGAACTAAATTAATGTTTAGGGATTGACGTCAAATAATGTCTTCAAGATCATATTGTCTGAACAATGTCCAGGTATATAATTGGGAGGACAGTATCTTTAGCTGCAATGTCTTCTGCAGTTTCCTCTGTGTGTTGAGCCATAAATGCTTCAAATATCCTATCATCATACTGTTTTGATACTACTATACTGCAGTTTGTCAGTTTCAGAAAGCAGTTACTTCATTTCATTTTCCAATGACTCCTCCGATCCTCAAGAGAATATCCAGACCCATGTCAGTCAACTTCCCTGTGTCTGCATCTCTCAACAGTCAGCTTGTCTTTGTAAATAATACTACAAGCAACTTTTAGACAAGCGTCACAGACTTTGTAGCAGGTTATGATTACATTAAATAAATCTGATCATAATTTCACATAATTATGAACATACTTTGCTATCCCCCACAAATGAGTCATTTTGCTAGACTTAATATTTCTTATCTTATATTTGTCTTATTAACAAAATCAAAGATGCCTCGAAATCTTTGTTTAATAATATGACAGATGAACTCTGTCTCTGTGTATTCGCATCTGGGAAGGCCGGCTAGACAACTTGTGTAAAGTACTTGGAATTGTCGACTTCATTGTAAGTGATGGATGGGCTTTAGGGAGTCAGGAGGGCAGTTACTCGCTGCAGTATTCTTGGCTTTGACCTGCTCTTGTAGCCATTGTGTTTATGTGGCGAGTCTAGTTGGTTTCTGGTCAATGGTAACGCCCAGGATGTTGATAGTAGGGGATTCAGTGATTGTCTCTCATGGGTGATGGTCATAGCCTGGCATTTGTGTGGCACAAATGTTACTTGTCAGCCCAAGCCTGGATATTGTCCAGATCTTCTTGCATTTCAACATGGACTGCTTCAATACCTGAGGAGTTGCAAATGGTCCTGATCATTGTGCAATTATTGGTGAACATCCCCACTTATGACCTTAAAATGGAGGGAAGGTAATTGATAAAGCAGCTGAAGATGGTTGAGCCAAGGACACTACCCTGAGGAACTCCTGTAGTGGTGTCCTGGAGCTGAAATAACTGGCATCCATAACCACAACCATGTTTCTATGTCCCTGATATAACTCCAATCATTGGAGAGTTGCCCCCCCCCCCCCCCGCCAATACCCATTGATTCCAGATTTGCGAGGTCTCCTAGATATTCCTATCAGGCTCAAGAAACCATCCTGACTAGGCAATGTTCCAGATCATTTTTCTATGTTGTGCAAGCCCAAGCTGGTTAAGTATGCCCATACCCTGCCTGTTAAGAACAGCTGAAGGGATGTGCTATTTGATACAATCCATCAGTCTCTGGAACATATGGCTTACATAGCTGACATACAACGGCAGTGAAATTCATATATCACATTTGCCCAATGGTAGAGTGATTTTCTATAACTAGATCTGCCAACAGTTTCCATATAAACTGTGAATGTTTCCTTCACTTTTGAGAGGACAGTATGAGACCTGCACATCAATAACAATGACATATCTGTTTATACAACTTTCTAGCTTATTCACTGATATGTTGATCCAGGAACTCTGAGACACTTTAACTCTATCACCACATCATAGTGGTCTAGATGTACTATTGTTGTTTGTGAATAAATTTGAACTGTACCATGTTCTGGTCATTATCGAACACTTATCTGGTTCTGGGGAAAGAAGCCAGACACAGCACTGCACCATCCCGAGATAGGCCTTCTACATATTGATACAAAGCATTGCCTGGAAAAATTTCAAGAAATCTGCTCCCTCTAAACCCTTAACATAATGACCGTCCCAATTTATGTGGAGTAATGACTACTTTTATCCAATTATTTCTGGATGTAAGTTATACAAATCCACGAACAGGCTTTCCAAAAGTACTAAATAATTGTTGAGTAGGGGAGCAAATAAATACAATGACTATCACTAGAGAAAGAAATGCTAGAGAATCTAATGGGACCAAAGGCTGATAAGTTGCCTGAATCTGATGTATTGTATTCTAGACTATTATAAAAAGTAGCTACAGAAGTAGTAGATACAACTTACCAAGAATCCTTAGATTCTAGATAGCCCCAGACAGTTGGAAAACTGCCAATGTAATATCCTTATTCAAAAAGGGAGTGAGACAAAAATCAGGTGATTACAGCTTAACATCTGTGATTGCAAAAATGCTGGACTCTCTTATAAAGGATATGATAGCAGACGTTTAGAAATGCATAATGTAATTAAGCAGAGTCATCATACCTTCAAGATAGGGAAATCATGTCTCACATTTTTGCTAGAATTCATTTGAGAAGATAACAGGCTGGAAATCCGTAGATGTAATATATTTGGATTTCCAAAAGGCATAGGATTATAAACTGAGCATACTGTTGGGGTAGTACATTCTCATGTTTGGAGATTAGCTAACTAATAGAGGACAGAGTTGGGATAAAGGGGACATCTTTAGATTGCAAACTGTAATTATGGAATGCTACAGGAATGCGAACTTGGACCACAATTAGTCATAGAGATGTACAGCATGGAAACAGACTTTTTGGTCCAACCCGTCCATGCCGACCAGATATCCCAACCCAATCTAATCCCACCTGGATGTATTTCTGGGAATATCCACCCTCGGTACAGCTGTAATGCTATCCTTTATCAAAAATGCCACTCCCACTTCTGTCTTGCCTCCCTTTCTATCCTTCCTGTAGCATTTCTATCCTGGAACATTAAGCTGCCAGTCCTGCCCATCCCTGAGCCATGTTTCTGTAATTGCTATGATATCCCAGTCCCATGTTCCTAACCATGCCCTGAGTTCATCTGCCTTCCCTGATAGGCCCCTTGCATTGAAATAAATTTATTAGTCCTACCTTGTCCCTGCCTGCCCTGACTGTTTGACTCACTTCTGTTCTCAACTGTACCAGTCCCAGACTGATATTTTTCCTCAATATCTCCCTGGGTACCCCCCCACCCCCACCTTACTAGTTTAAATTCTCCCGAGCAGCTCTAGCAAATTTCCCTGCCAGTATATTAGTCCCCTTCCAATTTAGGTGCAATCCATCCTTCTTGTACAGGTCACTTCTACCCAAAATAGATTCCAAAGATCCAAAAATGTGAATCTTTCTCCAATACACCAGCTCCTCAGCCACACATTCATCTGCTCTATCCTCCTATTCCTGCCCTCATTAGCTCGTAGCACTGGGAGCAATCCAGATATTGCTACCCTTGAGGACCTCCTTTTTAAATTTCTGCCTAACTCTCTGTCATCTCCCTTCAGAATCTCAACCTTTCCCTTCCTATATCGTTGGTTCCAATGTGGACAATGACCTTTTGCTGGTCCCTTTCCCCCGTGAGAACATTCTGCACCCTCTCTGAGACATCCTTGCTCCTGGCACCAGGGAAGCCACACACCATTCTGCTTTTTCGCTGTTTGCCACAGAAACGTCTGTCTGTACTTCAGACTACAGAATCCCCTAACACAATTGATCTCTTGGAAGCCGACGTACCCCTCATTGCATTAGAGCCAGTCTCAATACCAGAAACTTGGCTGTTCGTGCTACGTTCCCCTGAGAATCCATCACCCCCAACATTTTCCAAAACAACATACCTGTTTGAAATGGGTATATCCACAAAAGACTCCTGCCCTAGATGCCTACCTCTCTTACCCTTCCTGGAGTTAATCCATCTATGAGGTTATTGTTTACAATATATTAAGAATATTGTTGCTCCATTTTACTACATGCTAATGAATTGGATAAGTGAAGTGAGTGTACTATCCAAGTTTGCAGATGACAAAAGTAGGTGTGAGGGTAACTGATGAAGACAAAACAAAGAGTCTACTGTGGAATATAGTCAGTGAGTGGGCAAAAACTTGGCGTATGGAGTATATTGTGGGAAAATGACATTGTTTGTTTCAGGTAGAAGAATAGAGGAGTTGAATGTTATTTAAATAAAGAAAAACTGTAGGAAACTGTAGCACAGGGATTTGAGGGCAGCACTGCATGAATCACAAAAAGCTAACATCAATGTTTAGTAAGTAACAGAGATGACAAATGGAATGTTAGTGTTTATTTCAGAGGAAATAGAATATGAAAATAGGGAAATCTTGCTAAAACTGTACAATGCACTAGTCAGGCCACAGCTGAAATGCTATGAACAATTTTGGGACTCTTTAAGGAAAGCTGTATTGTCATTGGGGTGACCCAGGAAGGTTCACTAGGCTGATCCTGGGCGTGGATGTAATTTCTTATGAGGAGAGATTGAGTAGTTTGGGCCTGCACACATTCAGGTTAAGGGGAATGAGAGGCAATCTTATTGAAACGTACAAGATGTTTAGAGGACCTGACAGGGTAGATGTGGAGCAATTGTTTCCACTTGTGGGAGATTCTAGGACCAGAGGACATAGTGTAGGTTTGCTCGCTGAGCTGGAAAATTCAACAAGCAAACCTACATTCAGAACCTCAACCTGAGCTACAAATCTTCTCAAAACTCACCAGAGAACATAGTCTCAAAATAAAGGGGTGCCATTTAAGATAGAGATGAAGAGGAATTTCTTCTTTCAGGGTAGCAAATCTGGAGAATTCTTGAACGGATAGAACTGTCAAGACTGTTTCTTTAAGGATAATCAAGGCTGAGATAGAGGGACTTGTAAATAGTGTAAAGATGTATCTTTTTATTTCCCTGTATTTCTGATTGTTATTACTTTCAAAAGTGAATGTACTAGGAAGTACAGTTTGCACTGGAAAGTAGGGGTAATGATGATCTTGTGGTATTATCACTAGTCAATTAATCCAGAACTTATTAATTGAATTAATTAAGTGTTTGAATGAGAGATGATGAATTTGAATTCAGTAAAAATCTGGAATTAAGAGCCTAATGACGACTATGAAACTATTGCTGATGGTTGGGAAAAGAATCCCATGTGGTTCACTTAATGTTCTTTTGGGAAGAAAACTGCAGCCCTTACTTGGTCTGGCTTACATGTCATTCCAAATCCACTGCAACATGTGGTTGCCTTTAAACTGCTGTCTGGGCAATTAGGGATGTGTAATAACTACTGGTTTAGCCAACGCAACCACATCCTATGAATGAAAAGAAAAAAAACTATGTGTACATGTGGATGAAAATAACTAAAGCTATCCCAACAATTTTCAAATCGAATATGTACAAAATTGTCAAAAAATCCTTTCTCTGATGCAACTTCACAATTACTTTAAATAAGCAATTTCCAGTCTTTTATTATGTATCATTGTATGTGTTCATTAATGGTGAAATGCTTACTGGGCAGTTGCAACAGATTTTGACAGGTGAGAATTTTCCATCACTTAAGCGTGGAAGATTTTATTTTCAGAATATCTAAATACAGTAGTTTCAATTGTGGTGATGCACAAAATCTTGTTTTAGATTTGGTGATATGACATTTTTGTTGCAAACATTTATTATTTTAGATAAATGGACTTGCAGAGATTTTCGCTTTATCTTTAGCCACTGGTGAAGTTCTAGAAGACTGAAGAGTGGCTAATGTTGTTCCATTGTTTAAGAAAGTTAGCAGAGACAAGCCAGGGAGCTTTTAGAATTTTTTGAAGAGGTAACCAAAGAATACATGAGGGTAGGGCAGTGGATGCTGTCTGTGTGGACTTTAGTAAGGTCTTTGACAAAGTCCCACAAGGCAGGCTAGTCCTGAAAGTTAGGTTGCATGGGATAGATAGCTAATTGGATTCAAAATTGGCTTGATGGTAAAAAGCAGAGGGTAATGGTTAAAGGTCGTTTGTTGGACTGGAGGCCTACGACCCCTGGTGTGCCACAGGGGTAGGTGCTGGGATCTTTGTTATTTGTTGTTTACAAAAATAATTTGAACATACAAGGCATGATTAGTAGGTTTGCAGATAAAGAGGTATCGTTAATAGTGAGAAAGGTTATCCAAAATTACAGACGGATCTTGATCAGATGGGGAAGTGGGCTGAGGATCGGCAAATGCAATTCATAACAGATAATTGGGTGAGATATTGCACTTTGGAAAGTCAAACCAAGGTAGGACTTATATAGTAAATGGTAAGGTCCTGAGGAGTATTGTGGAACATAGGGACTTTGGAATACAAGTACATAGTTCTTTGAAAGTGGCGTCACAGGTAGACAGGTGGTGAAGAAGGCATTTAGCATGCTGGCCTTAATTGGTCAAGGCATTAAGAATAGGAGTTGAGATGTCATGTTACAGTTGTATAAGTCGTTGGGGAGGCCACACTTGGAGTATTGTTTGCAGTTTTGGTCACTCTGTCATAGGAAAAACATAGTTAAACTGGAAAGAGTGCAAACAAGATTATAAGGATGTTGCCAGGACTAGTAGGCCTGAGTTCTAGGGAGAAGTTGGCCAGGATAGGACTTTATTCTTTGGAACATAGGAGAATTAGGGGTCACCTTACTGAGGTATATAAAATCATGAGGGGCGTAGGTAGGATTAGATTCCCTACAATATGGAAACATGCCCGTCGGCCCAACAAGTCCACACCAACCCTCCGAAGTAACTCATCCAGACCCATTCCCCTACCCTGACTAATGCACCTAACACTCTGGGCAATTGAGCATGGCCAATTCACCTGAGCTGCACATCTTTGGCTTGTGGGAGGAAACTGGAGAAACCGAAAGAAACCCACGCAGACGCAGGGAGAACGTGCAAACTTCACACAGACAGTTGCCTGAGGTGGGAATCAAACCTGGATCCCTGGTGCTGTGAGACAGCAGTGCGAACCACTGTGCCACCATAGTGAATGCATATTGTTGAGAGTGTGGTGCTGGAAAAGTACAGCAGGTCAGGCAGCATCTGAGGAGCAGGAAGGCTCATGCCTGAAACGTTGATTCTCCTGCTCCCCAGATGCTGCCTGACCTGCTGTGCTTTTCCAGCATCTTACTTTCGACTCTGATCTCCAGCATCTGCAGTCCTCACCTTCTTCAAAATGCATATAGTCTTTTCCCCATGGATGGGGAATTGAAAACCCAAGGGCATAGATTTAAGGTGAGAAGTCTTTTAAGAAAAACCTGAGAGGCAACTTCACACGTTGTGTGAAGGTGTGTATCTGGAATGGTCTGCCAGAGAGAGTGGTTGAGGAAGGAACAATAGCAACATTTTAAAAACATTTGGATAGGTACACAATGGGAGGATTTAGAGGGATATGGACTATATGTGGGGATTTGGAACGAGCTGTGTGGGCACCATAGTTAGCATAGACCAGTTTAGGCCAAAGGACCTGGTTCGTTATGTGTTACTCAGTGACTCTACGACTTGCAAATTGCAGTGTCCTTAAAATGCAAAGGTTGAGAGATCCAAGATGGCGGCGACTCAGCAAGTCTGAGTTTACAGTGCTCTTCCCAAAACCTGGGTAAAGTGAGTTACTCACCCCCACCACACTTACCAAACCACCCAAAAAAATTTTCTAACCTTAATTAGCTGTTTACTATTATATTTAAGCAGTTTAATATTAAGTGGATAATGAGTAAACCAAAGGGACCCCGCAGCTCTCAGAAAACAAAGACCCCTCCCCCACCCTCCTCTCCTCCGGCTGCAGCTGATGTAAAAACAGGCCTTGAAGAGATGATTGCCAGGCTGGAAACGACACTCGTCAATTTCATCGCAGAATCCAGACAGAGATGGAATGCATTCGAAGAAAAGTTACAAAAGTACAGCCAGGCTCTCGAGGAATTACAGGGCCGAGTGAAGGGGGCGGAGCTAAAGGCCACGACCTCCGAGGCTGCAGCACAAACAGCTGCAGAACAGGTGCGAGCTCTGGAGCAGAGAGTCCGGGCCTTTGAAATCTACATGGATGACCTGGATAATAGAAATCGGAGAAAGAATATCCGTCTTCTGGGCCTCCCTGAACAAGAAGAGAAGGGACAGTTAGTAGTATTTCTGGAGCGATGGTTGCCCCAGCTTTTAAACCTGGGGGCTGAAACTGACCGGGTAAGGGTGGAGTGGGCCTACCGGGTCGCAGTACGCGGATCTGGCCCAAACCAGCGCCCACGCCCGGTCCTGTTCCGGCTGCAGAGTTATAGGGAGAGGCAGATACTCCTGGATGCCTCCAGAAAGCTTGGAAAGGATCCTAAAGCTATGATTCATGAAGGATCCAAGATTATGTTATTTCAGGACTTCTCCCCGGCTTTGGCACGAAGGAGGAAGGCGTTTGATGAGGTGAAGAAATGTCTAAGGAACTTAAATATTCAATACACCTTACGCTACCCAGCGACGTTATGCTTTACCCACGAAGGATCCGAGTATAATTTTAGATCACCAGAAGAGGCTAAGGAACTTTTAGACTCGTTTAAATAAATCGTAAGAGACAATTTATGTTGGCTTGCCTCTTCCACACTCCGTGGGGAGAAGTGGATACTTTACTCTACTTTACTTTTGCTTCTGGGAGCAGGGTTGTCTTCTCTTGCTATTTTATGTTATTATACTTAATTGTAATTTGTTGGAGTTGTAATTTTATAGTTATGTGTGTTTGTACGTGGCATTGATGTATCAGATATACTCAGGTATGGGTGGGGAGGGGTGGGGGTGGGGCGCTCACTGTCAACTCTAGCTCGGTATTATATCTAAATCCTATTAAGGAGCGCCCGGGTCAAGGGTGGGACACTGTTTGGGAGAGGATATGGTGGACCTTTAGAAAGGAAGTAAGGCCCCCTGAGAACAGGGGGGAGGATCTCCATTCAAACATGTTTTATTTTTTTTGCTCTTATTGTTTGGAAATAGTTTCCTTTTTATTATACTGTTATGAGTGTATTAGAGAACATTTTCTCTTGTTTGAAGGATGTAAGTGACTCAACTATACACTCTGGATAATTGTGGATTAGATTAGTAGTTAACTGAGTTTCATTGTTTTTCTTTCTTCTTTAGTATCATTCCTTTGAATTTTGATGATTATATATTTAAGATCTATTTTTATATTAATGTTTGTGCTTGAAAGTTCTGTTTATTTTTGTAAATCTGTCAAAATATTAAATTTCTAATAAAAATATCTTTAAAAAAAAATGCAAAGGTTGTGTAATAATGGCATTTTTACTATTTTTCATTTTTAAAAAGTCATATTTGCCTCTCATACCACTGCTGTGGGGAATATCTGACTTCTACTTTCTAAGAATGATGCAGGGCAGAAGGAGATCATTTGACCATTGTACCTGTGCTGACTCTTTAAAAGAGCTATCCAGTCAGGTCCGTGCCTACCATTCCTACACTATTTATATTTTTCTCCTTTTAAGTATTAAATTCCGTGAATTATTATTGAATCCTCTTCAAGCTTCCTTTCAGTCACTGAATTCCACAGCATAACAACTCTTGTAGACAAAAATCTCTGCACCTGGCTTAATTTTTTTTGTCTTCCCAGTACTGATAGTTCTCCTTAAATCTGTGTTTTCTGTCTCCGCGAACAGTTTTTACTTTATAGTAAAAACTATATAAAATAAAAACAGAAAATGCTAAAAATACAACAGGTCAGTCAGCGTTTGTAAAAAAAAAGATAATAAGGCAGATCCCAGGATTTGATGTTGCAATTATTATTTGGCTTCCTTCAATTTGTTATTTTAAAATGTAATATCCCATTAACTGGTTCCTAATAATCTCTGCAAATATCACCCAGACAGTGACAAAATAATTGCCAATGAAACTTATAATTTTGATCATTCGGGGAAATCCTAGAATGCTAAAATCATAGAAAACCACTAAATCCTCAGGGATCCAACAGGATATGTGCATTGAGAGTATCTTAGTAATTTTTTTTCTTAAATGGAAACTTAACTAGTTTCAGGTGTACTTGTAGCACAGTGAAATGTTGAGCGCTCCAGTGGCAATATATTTTTAAATTACACGCTGTGTTAATAATCTTGACTTGTTCTTTGCTTTTGTATTTCAATTTCACAGATCATTGGCTTATTAACAAGTATAATAACTCAGGTTAATGACTGCATTTTTTTTGGCTCAATCATTTTTGAAACCATTCAAGTACTTTCATGTGACAGTTTAATGACAAAAGGTAAGCAAAGATGGCGATGGGTTAGCAATCAAAGCATTAAATTAGTCACAAAGTTTCAGTTTTTATATTGTTAGGTAGTGTAAGACCTCTCCAAATCAATGTACCTTTGCATTTGAAAAATACCTTTATTTAACACCATAGATGATTGCATGGTTTATAATAATTCTCAATATCACAAAACAATTGATGTTGATTGAAGTACAACATGTGCAGTTGTAAGATTCAAAATAAAATTGGGAACGAAGGGGAATATCAAAGATACACAGAGGACTTATGAGAAATGATTGGCAGCCAACATGAAGTGGTGACCCAAAGTCTTCTGTGATCATATAAAATAGTAAAAGGATGGTAAAAGGAGGAATCAAAACAGACATTCCTGGAGAAATTCATCTGTGGAGAGAAAGCAGAGTTAACGTTTCAGCAATTTCTGTTTTTTTTCAGATTTCCAGTAACCACCATTCTTCTTGTTCTTGTATGGTAAAAAGATATAGGGTTGATGAGGGGCCAAAAAGGGATTTACACCTGGAGGCAAGGCACATGTCTAAGGTGTTAAATGAATACTTTGCATTTAGATTTTACCAAAGCAAGAAATGCTAACATGATGACAGAGGAGGGAACTCAATAATTAGATAGTTTCAAAATTGATAGAGCAGAAGTGTTGGATAGATTGTTGTTACGTGTCATGGAGATAGACAGCCAAATTGTGCCTGTAACACCCTAAAATTAAAATAATCTGACCCTCAAAATTGACCCCAATGATTTCTAACCAGATGTTTTGAATAACTAGTACCAGTCTTTCTGAATAATGATACTAGACACAGGGTTTATGACTCAAACTAAGGGCTTAACAATTTATTCATAATACAGTACTTGAGCAAAGCAAAGTTAAATAATAAGATAATTTAATTAATATCTAATTTCTCCAATCTTCTTCAAGTCTTGCTACCACTCTCTCAGAAAGACAAACACAAACAGATAAAGTTAAGGGATAAATCAAAAAGGAAAAAGAAATGGGATGTAACTGGTGTGTTGACTTAAGCGGACTCCATGATCATGGTTTCTGACAACAGCGATGCATAAAAATATTTTCCAGTAGACTCAGAGGAATATTCATTTAATTCTTATAATGGACATTGTGTCTTCCAAACTTTCAGTAAGCTCACAATAAGTGGACAACCTGTAGTCAAGACGAACCTTTTCTCTTTGATGATGGAATCAGTGACCAGGGATCATCGATTTAAAACAAAGGGGACAGAAAGTTTAAAGGAGATGTGAAGAAAAGCTTTCATCCAGTTGTTATGGGTATATTTGCCGAGCTGGGAATTTGGTTTTCAGACATTTTGTTCCCTTTCTAGGTGACATCCTCAGTGTTGTGGAGCCTCCTGTGAAGTTCTGCTGTACTGTATCAGCTGGAATTTATTTGGTTTAATTCCTATTGTTTTCGGTTATCGGTTTCTTGTTCATTGCGGTGGTCGGTATATTTGACCTGGCGCAGTATACCGACACTGCAGCGAACAACCGGAAGCAGCGGGAATGAAACCAAATAAATTCCAAAAGACACAGAATAGCAGCGCTTCACAGGATTGAGGATGTCACCTAGAAAGGTGATCAAACATCTGCAAATCAAATTCCCAGTTTGGCAAATATACCCACAATTGCAGTCAGGTGGTTTGTTTTTGACCAGCTTGGGTCTCATGGTTCAAAAGGCCTTGATCTGTGCTATAGATCTCTATAGCTGAAATCAGGGAGCAACCAAATCTCCAACCTGTAGCTTTTGCAGGCACAATCTTCTGACTTAAAGACAATTCAAAAACCAGTTCAAACTCTGACCTTTTCCTGCCACAATGGCTACCTTTGTATAGAGCCTTTTAATTTTCTTTTAAAACACAGTCCAAAGGTCAGCTTTCAGCTCACATCTCGAAGACAATGCACTGTGCTGTCAGGATAATGAAAATGACAAGAAATGGAACAATGCTATGGTTCCAAGTCAGGATGGTGTGTGACTTGAAGGTGCACTTTTGGTTTGCGGTGTTCCCTTTTACCTGCTGCCCTTGTCCTTCTAAGTTGTGAAGGGGTAAATAAGGAGTCTGTAAAGAGTTACAGGTGAGTTAAATATGTTAGCAGAGATTTGCCAAATGGAGTATAATGTAGGAAAATGTGAACTTGTCCATTTTAGCTAGAAGAATAGAAAATCAGCATATTAATTAAATGGAATTCTATGGTAGAGAGATATCTGGGTGTCCTTGTGTATAAGTCACAAAAAGTTAATCTGCTGGTCCAGGCAAATGGAATGTTATGATTGTAAGAAGGGGAGTGGAATATAAAAATAGGGATGTTTTGCAGCGTTTGTCCAGGGTATTAATGAGACCACATCTGAGCATTGAGTATAATTTTGGTCTCCATATTTAAGAATCAGTATAATTGTATGAGAAGCAGTTCAATGGAGGACAATGGAATTACCATATGTGAGAGGATTATACAGGTTAGGTTGAATCTATTGGAGCTTAAAAGAAGGGGAGGTAGAGTTATTGAAAAATCAAAGATTCTAAGGGAACTTATTTTTAAGACAGTTACATAGATCCATGACTAACAAGGGAGTCAAAGGGTCATGGAGATCAAGAGCACAGAAAAAGGCCATTGCGTCAGCATCTGTCAAAAACAACCACAGACTATTGGATTAGGCTGGAAAGTGGAGTTGAGGCCATAATCCAGTCAATCACAATCTTACTGAATGGTGGAGCAGCCTCAAAATACTGAACAGTGTCCTCCTGCTCCTAATTCATATGTTCATACTTATGCTGTTTCTGAGAGGCAATATATGAAACTGAGGCCTTGCCTGCTAATTCAGATGGCAGTAAATGACCACATGACAATATTTTTAAAAAATGTAATCAAATCTTTGTCTCCCAACCAATATGCAGCCTTCAGTCAACTTTACCAATTTGCAGGCAGTACTGTGAAACAGTTTTGGAACATGTATATGTGTTATTTAAATTGAAGTCCTGTCTTTTTATTCCCCCCCCCCAGTGAATTTACTAGAAAATAGTTTCAGGTTCTTAATATAGCACTTGACTAACAAATCAAAATACTGAGTTCTCATAGTAGGAGTTATGAAACTGAATTGATTACATTTATGGGCTATGAGGAAATTGGTAAATAAAGCAGCTGGGGTTTTGTAATCATTCAACTGGTTCACTAATGTCGCCCCAAAGGACACTGGTTTTCAACCAGTGTGCTGTGAAAATTTCAGGAAGTAGTGCCACTTTACTTGTACATTGAAGTCATGTTCGTGCTTCTGATATTGAAGGCATTATCTGCTGACACTGGTGCTCCTATTGATTGCATGTGCTGGCTTCCAGAGTTGGGCATAAAAAGACATCAATACCAATACCGTGCATTTGCACAGATTTGACATATGCATGGACATTCACATCTATTCAGCTGAAAAAGTGAGTGTACCATGAAATTGTTTGTCTCCTTCAAGTGTGCCTTAAAACTGAATAAGATTGGGAACATTATCCTAAGGAAGGAAATGTACCAGAACTGGTCTGGCTTGTACTGGACTCCAAAACCACATTGTGTGGTTATCTTTAATGACTTCAGATCAACTTGGTACAGAAATAGATATGGTCTTGCCAGTGTCACCCCACTTTCCAGTTACACTTGTTTTGAAAACAATGGAAGATGTCCTCATTCAAAAAAATATTGCTAATTATGCTCATCAGCACATGATCTTTATTTTCATTTGCTCAGTTAATTCCTGCCCAATACTCTGATATTGTGGTTGTTTTTGACAGGCGCTGACACAATGGCCCTTTTTCTATGCTCTTGATCTCTGTCTCTTTGACTCCCGAGTTAGTCAAGGATTGATGTAACAGTCTTAAAAACAATCAATAATTCTGTTTCCAACACTGTCTGGGAAGAGAATTCCTGTACCTTCCAAACCCCCACCCCCACCCCATTCTCCCGCCTTCCTGATTAGGCCAAAACATCGACTGTCCTGCTGCCTGATGTGCTGTGCTTTTCTAGCACCACACCTTTCGACTGACTCTCCAGCATCTGCAGTCATCAGTTTCTCTCAGATCAAAAGTAGGCACCTTAAATATCTTTTTTGAGATTTTTCAGATTTTAGATTTTATTGTCACATGTACTCAAGTACAGGAGTACAGTGAAAAGTGTATAATGTCGCCACACATGGTACCATCTTGGGTACCATGGTACCTAGGTACAAAAAAACTTAAGTAGTAAGAGAAACGAGAGTTAAAAAGTTAAGCATTACTTTGTAGAGTAGTCAGAAAACAAAGGAATAGGTAATAGTTTACATTAGTCATTTGTAGATTAAACTAGGAAAATCAAGGAATAAGTTAAAAGTTCAACAGTCTGATGATTCCTCTACTTATCTCACTCTGCTGTCTGTTCTTGCTGCTGCCGCTGAAAATACAGTTCCTGCTGCTGAATTACTAATAAATGCTATTGGATATTAATAAATCTAACATGTACAGATCATATCTTTTTATTTTACTTGATTTTGGATTGTGGATGGAAATGGGAAAAGTGTTATTTTACAACAAAGGACTGAGGAAGAAATTGCTATACTTTTATAAAGCAAGTTACTGAAATCCATTGTGGGAAATGTGTACACTTTGCAAGCAGTGGGGAAGGTGTAGGATGAGCTGGTCCAGCACTAGGTGTGTATACAAATATAATTTGCCCAGCAATAGGTTGCTGATTGGTTTATGGAATTATGGATACCATAGGTCATCAGACTGATAACAGTTTTTTGATTCCTGAATAACTGAACAATTTGGGGCAGTGAATGATACCGTGAGAAGCCTTTGGACCTATGGAAGGGAATTGATGTCTCTCTCTTTCTCGCTACTGTAAAATACTGGAGGAAAGCCAATTACTTGCTCCCACTAGTCACTGTAACCAATAACTAAGGGAAGGTTACTGTACAAATTACTTATGTCTCATACAAAAAACAAAAAGAACCTGGAGAAAGAGATTGAAATACAGGAAGTCCTAGCAAGCAAAACGATCATCAAAACAAACTCTGTGCACTGGTGCTTTTGATCAGTGATTCCCAATTTTCCCCCTCCACTCAAATCACTTTTTGTTTGTTTTTTCTGTGTGTGTGTGTTTATGGAGTTTAGAAGGGGGTTAAAGTTTCAACTATCCGTGTTGTATGTTGACAGTTCCTTGTTTACTTGTGGTTAGATTCTTATTTATTTCTAATACATAGGTTTCTGTACATAACAAAAACACTATTAAATTCAATGAACATAGAAAAGTACAGCACAGAACAGGCCCTTTGACCCACGATGTCGTGCCGAGATTTAATCCTAATGTAAAATATAGTAACTTAACCTACGCACCCCTCAAATCACTGCTATCCATGTACATGTCCAGCAGTCGCTTAAATGTCCCCAATGACTCTGCTTCTACCACCACAGCTGGCAGCGCAATTCGTGCGTTCACAACTCTCTGTGTAAAGAACCACCTCTGACATCTCCTTTATACCTTCCTCCTAATATCTTCAAGCTAATGACTTCTCATACCAGTCAATCCTGCCCTGGGGAAAGTTTCTGACTATTGACTCTATCTATTCCCCTCATTATTTTATACACCTCAATCAGATCTCCTCTCTTCCTCCCTCTCTCCAGAGAGAAAAGTCCGAACTTATTCAACCTTTCTTCATAAGGCAAGCCATCCAGTACGGACAGCATCCTGGTAAACCTTCTTTGCACCCTCTCCAAAGCCTCTGTATCTTTCCTATAGTAGGGCAACCAGAACTGGACACAATATTCCAAGTGTGGTCTCACCAGGGATTTGCAGCAAAACCTTACGGCTGTTAAACTCAATCCCCTGTTAATGAAAGCCAAAACACCATATGCTTTCTTAATAACCCTATCCACTTGGGTCGCAACTTTGAGGGATCTATGTACTTGCACACTCAGCTCCCTCCGTTCCTCCACACTGCCAAGAATCCTGTCTTTAATCCTATATTCAGCATTCGAGTTAGACCTTCCAAAATGCATAATTTCGCATTTATCCAGGTTGAACTCCATCTGCCATTTCTCAGCCCAGCTCTGCATCCTGTATATGTTGTGCTGCAGCCTGCAGTAGCCCTCAATACTATCGACGACACCTCCAACCTTTGTATCATCTGCAAATTTACTAACCCACCCCTCAACTTCCTCATTCAAGTCATTTATGAAAATTGCAAAGAGCAGAGGCCCAAGAACAGAGCCCTGCGGGACCCCACTCAACACTGACCCATAGGCAGAACACTTCCCATCTACAACCACTCTCTGCCTTCTGTCAGCCAGCCAATTCTGAATCCAGAGAGCCAAATCTCCCTGTATCCCATACTTCCTGACTTTAATGAATGATCCTACCATGGAAAACCCTATCAAATGCCTTGCTGAAGTCCATATACACCACACCCACTGCTCGACCATTGTCGACCTGTCTTGACACCACCTCAAAGAACTCAGTAAGATTTGTGAGACATGATCTGCACCTCACAAAGCCATGCTGACTGCCTTTAATCACACTATGAAGATTAGATTCCCTACAGTGTGGGAACAGGCCCTACGGCCAACAAGTCCACACCGACCCTATGAAGAGCAACCACCCCCCTATATTTACCGCTGACTAATCCACCTAACACTACAGGCAATTTAGCATGACCAATTCACATAACCTGCGCATCTTTGGACTGTGGGAGGAAACAAGAGCACTCGGCGGAAACCCACGCAGACACGGGCAGAAATGTGCAAACTCCACACAGACAGTTGCCAGAGGTGGGAATTGAACCCGGGTCTCTGGCACTGTGAGGCTATGCTTTGCCAAATAGTCATAAATCCTATCCCTCAGAATTCTTTCCACAACTTTACTGACCACAGACATAAGACTGACTGACTGGTCTGTAATTGCCAGGGATTTCCCTATTACCCTTCTTGAAAAGAGAAACAACATTTGCCTCCTTCCAATCCTCCGGTACGACTCCTGTGGAGAGTGAGGAGGCAAATATCCTTGCCAGCGGTTTAGCAACCTCCTTTCTTGCTTCCTGGAGCAGCCTAGGATAAATGTGGTCTGGCCCTGGAGACTTAACAACTTTAATGTTTTCCAAAATTTCTAGCACATCAACTTCATCAATCTTGATCTGGTCAAGACTGTATCCCAGCTCCTCTGAGTTTTCATTTACAACACGTTCCGTTTCCTTGGTGAAAACCGAAGCAAAAAAACTCATTTAGGGCTTCCCCTATCTGCTCAGACTCCACGCACAAGTTCCCTCCGCTATCCCTGATCGGCCCTACCTTCTCCCTGATCATGCTCTTATTCCTCTGCCTTTGGGTTCTCCCTAATCCTTCTTGCCAAGCCTTTTTCATGTCCTCTCCTGGCTCTCCTCAGTCCATTTCTGAGCTCCTTTACAGCAAGCCTGTAATCCTCTAAAGCTGTGCTAGATCCTTGCTTCCTCCACCTTACGTAAGCTGCCTTCTTCCTTTTGACGAGAAGTTCCTCTGTTCTCATCATCCAAGGTTCCTTAATCTTACCCCTCACCTTTCTCAGTGGAACAAATTTGTGCATCACTCACAACAAATCTCCTTAAATAGTCTCCACATGTCTGCTGTGCCCTTTCTGTGGAACAATTGCTCCCAGCCTGTACTTCCCAACTCCTGTCTGATTGCATCATAATTTCCTTTTCCCCAATTGAATATCTTCCCTTGGTAACTGTTCCTTTCAGTCTCCAAGGCAATGGTAAATGTGAGGCAGTTGTGATCACTTTCACCAAAGTGCTCTCCCACCGTGAGATCTGACACCTGTCCTGGCTCGTTGCAGAGCACCAAATCCAAAATGGCCTCTCCCCTCGTCAGCCTGTCTACATACTGAGTAAGGAAATCCTCCTGAACACACCTGACGAAAACGGCTCCATCCAAACCATCTGCACTTTAGGAGATTCCAGTTGATATTGGGAAAGTTGAAATCACCCATCACAACTACCCTGCTACTTTTGCATTTTTCCAGAATCTGCTCGTCTGTGAGATCTTCAATCTCTCTACTGTTATTAGGTGGTCTGTAGAAAACCCCCAGTGAGGTGGCTGTTCCCTTGCTGTTCCTAACTTCCACCCATACTGACTGAATAGACAAACCTTCCTCAATAACCTTAAGTCTCTGTAGCTGTGATGCACTCTGATTAGCAATGCTACACCCCCTCCTCTTTTTCCACCCTCCCTGTTCTTTTTAAACATTCTAAACCCTGGAACATCAAGCGATCATTCCTGTCTCAGTGAAACCCACGTCTCTGTTATGGCCAGAGCATTGTAGCCCCAAGTACTGATCCATGCTCTAAGTTTGTCACTCTTATTTCGGACACTTCTTACATTAAAGCAGACACACGTTAACTGTTCCCTTTGTTTCATTACGTTAGAAACCTTCCTGATAGATTCAGTATATCCTGTCACTGTCCTGTCTGCAACTGACCCCCTCTCAGACATGTGGCTTTGATTCCTACTCCACCCCCCCTCCTCCGGCCAAACTAGTTTAAACCTTCCCGAACCACACGAACAAATCTCCTACCCAGGACATTTGTGCCCCGCCAGTTCAGGTGCAATCCTTCTTTCATGTACAGGTCCCACCTTTCCCAGAAGGTATCCCAATGGTCAAGGTATCTGAAGCCTTCCCTCCTGCACCAGCCACGTGTTAAGCTGCATTCACTGACTGTTCCTCACCTCACTATCTTGTGGCATCGGTAGCAAACCTGAGATCACTACTCTACTCTTCCTGCTCTTCAACTTCCAACCTGACTCTGTAGTCACTTTTCAGATCCTCAATCCCTTTCCTGGCTATATCTTTGGTGCCAATATGTACCATGATTTCTGGCTGTTCACCGTCCCCTTCAGAATCTTGTAAACCCGATCGGTGATATCCTGGACCGTGGCACCAGTGAGGCAACATACCTTTCGGGAGTCCTGTTCCTGACCACAAAATCTCCTGTCAATCCATCTAACTATTGAGTCCCCTACCACTAGTGCCTTTCTACATCTGGAATTAGGAGTCTAATAATGGCCATGAATCTATTGTCAATTGTTGGGAAAAACCCATCTGGTTCAGTAATGTCCTTTTGTGAAGGAAACTGCCATCCTTACCTGGTCTGGCTTACATGTGACTCTAGACCCACAGCAATGGTGGTTGACTCTTAACTGCCCTCTGAGCAATTAGGGATGGACAATACACGCTGGCCTAACCAGTGACACCCTCATCCCAATGAATAAATCATCCATAGCATTTACGAATGTGTAGGTTAGGTGATTAGCCATGGGGTTATAGGGATATGGTAAAGGTATGTGTCTGGGTGGGATGCTGTTCGGAGGGTCGATATGAACTTGTTGGGCTGAATGACCTATTTCCATTCTGTGTGGATTCTGTGAAAAAAAACTTCCCTATATCCTTGTGGTATTTTATAGAGTATTACATAGATATTAGATTTGTATATTCTATGTCACTGAGAACTCATGGTGTTCGGGTAAAGTACTAGCATGGAACAAAATAACTGACAGCATTGTTGCTAAACTTGCAGATGACATAAGGATAAGTGGAGGGACAGGTAGTGTTGATGAAGCAGGATAGTCTAGGAGAGTGGGCAGAGTGACAGCTGGAATATAAAGTGGGAAAGCATGGGGTCATGCACTTTGATAGGAAGAGTAGAGGTATAGACTATTTTCTGTCTTGCGAAAAGCTTTAGAAATCTGAAGTACAAAGGAACTTGGGAGTCCAAGTTCAGGATTGTCTTAAGGTTAACATACAGGTTCACTTGGCAGTTAGGAAGGCAAACACAATGCTAATATTCCTTTTGAGAATACAAGAGCAGAAGTGTACTGCTGAAGTTGTAAAAGGATCTGACATTTGGAATATTGTGAACACTTTAAGGCCCTGTATCTAAAGTAAGGATGTGCTAGGCTTGGAGGGGGTCCAGAGGTGGTTTACAAGAATAATCGTAGGGATGAAAAGCTTGTCATATGAGGAATGATTGAGGACTTTGCATCTATACTCAGTGGAGTTTAGATGGATGTTTTGTTTTGGGAGGGTGCGTTACTGAAACTTATAGAATACAGGCCTGGGTAGAGTGGATGTGGAGAGGATGTTTTCCTAGTCAGAGAGACTAGGACCCAAGTGAAGTTATGACCATTTGGAACAGAGGTGAGGAATAGTTTTTTCACAAAGTGTGGTCAGTCTGTGGAAGTCAAGTAACTAAGTGTATTTATGACTGAGATAGTTTCTTAATTAGTAAAGGGGATCAAAGTTTATGGGGAGAAGGCAGAAGAATGGAATTGAGAAATGTATCAGCTTCGATCGAATGCAGACTCAATCAGCCAATGGTCTAATTTTGCTCCTATGTCTTATGGTCTTTTCCTAACATTGGTTTAAAATAATTAATTGTAATAAAGCACCATATAGTTTTTTTCGATGTTAACAGATTGAAGTGGCTAATTGAATACTAAAGTAACTCCAGTTTAGAAAACAAAATTTACTCAGCTCTTGGATGCACTCAAAAATCTAATCATGCTTCCAAACATTACTGTGTGAAAGGAAACCACTGAATTCGAACTTGGCCACAAATGCGCATGGACACCATGCTGATCGTTAGTTTATTACAATAAAATGACAAATAATTATTGTAGCTGATGTGGGGTACAATCGCTAAAGAATATTCAACTTAAATATATGCATAACGCTTCTTTTATGTAACTAAACTAAGTTGTTGTTCTCATTGCTGTTTTGCTGTCAGAAATATGCAGACATATAGACAAATCTCCACAAAACATAGACACCACACTGGAAGAACAGATTGTAAATTGCCCAACAAACAAAGTCACAAAAGGAAGGACAGAGAAACTAATTGTAACCAAGCCAAGGGCAAAATTTTGTTGTCAAAACCTATGTTATTGGAACATTCTGCCAAATTCTCCCAATTAGTGGAAAGTGGAAGAGTTTTGTTTTCCTCCTAGCCATTTTTTTTTCTGTCCAGTTTTTGAGTCATCAGTCAGCAGTTGCTTCCTCTAATCCAGGAAAATGTGCCAACGATTGCCAAATTTCAAATATTGCCAAATCATTGTTCAGTCAAAAACAGTAAGTGGAGGGAGGCAAAAAGTGTAAAAGTGCAATAGAATTGAATTTTAGCATAAGCAAAATTTACTGGAGACAGCAAGTGGGCATGATGGAACGCGGCCTTGTAGAATCAGATGGGAGTACTAAACAGAGTAAACATAGGGAGGTTGTTCCTTCCTAATATGAACACACCCTATATGATGTGTTAGCAGATTTAAAACAGAGATGAGGAGAAATTACTTCTCTCAAAGGGTTGTGAATTTGTGGAATTCACTACCCAAGACTGTGGTGCAGGACCTTGAATAAATTTAAGGAGGAGATAGATTTTTAAAATTGCAAATGGGTTGAAGGGTTATGGAGAACAGGTGGAGTCAGAGGTTGAGATGAGATCAGCCATGATTGTATAAAATGGCACTGCAGGCTCAAGGAGCTGCATTGCATATTCTGCTCCTTGTTCTTAAATCTGGGTCCCACTATCTCTGTTCCTCATTTTGTCAGGAAGAACCTGATGCAGGAATTCTGCCGCGTGGTAGCAGAATATCAGTTAATGCTCAGTGGGCTCTTCAAAGCTCACCAGGATTTGATGGTAGGTTGATGATTAATAGGATTTATGCTGTTGTTCATTCCCTTGGAGGCTCTTAAATGCTGCCTTACATTGAGAAACGTTGCACCAGGAGGAGATTTGAGAGGGCTGAAAGTCTACCCCAACAGCATCTGTGGTGCTTTCCCGCTCACTAGTTCTCAGGTATCCGGTGATAACTCTTGATGAAGGCCTTAGCATATTACCGATAGCAGTCACAGTGCTTGGTGGTACTGCTAGCTTATAATTGGCAGATCTGGTGTGGAATTTCCATCTTGTTGAGGCCTTGATTGCATGGGATGCATGATGCTGGGGCCAGTTATGTGCTAGAATACACCTAGATGACTCCAGTTCTTCCTGCTGGATGCTGGAACTAATTAGTCATAGACATGTACAACATGGAAACAGGCCCTTTGGTCCATCTCGTCCATGCCGACCAGATATCCCAACCTAATCTAGTCCCATTTGCCAGCACGTGACCCATATCCCTCTAAACCTTTCCTATTCATATACCCATTCAGATGGGTTTTAAATTACAGTACCAAGTGAAACTATTTATCACCTCTTGACCCCAGAACTGGTTCTTTGGGGCAAAAAAAAATTGTCCAGTTTGGTCCTATAACTCTTATGAAAGTTCTGCATATTTTTCACCTTCACATATTTATCAGTTTTCTTCAAAAAAAAACTTTAGAAGTTTTCTTAAAAAAACCCTCTCATTTAAAAAATGTCTTATTGAATTTTCTTCATTCACAGTGTGAGTGTGTAGCACGCTTGAGAATAGCTCACATCCAAGTGGACCTGTTTCTCCCTATCCCTATTAATCTCTTTCATGAGTTTGAACATCTCTTAAATCCTTTAATCTTTTCTGCTATTTCTAATGCAATTCTAACTTTTCTACTGACTCCACATAATTAAGTCTTTAATCCTGGAACTATTCAATTGAATCTCTACGGTGTTCTTTGGTAGGCCCTGACATAATATGAAAAGGAGCAGAGTTAGGAACAATTGTGGAGGACAAAAGTGGTATCAGTCTGAATTAAGTAAAATGTGTTTTTGTTTCTATTTGGTTTTAAGAAAACATTTGGCTTAAATTTATTGTCAATGAAGGATGATGCTCGCCCTATGTTGAAGTAGCTTGAATATTGCAAAGCTTTGTAATTTGCATGCACCATGTGTGACAAAGGTGGCCAGTTCAGGCGGTGCACATTTTTGAGTCTGTAGTCAGTTCGAGATTTAAACAACCACTCTTTTGCATTATAAAAGTAACACACTATTCAAAAACGTTTCTAGTAGTTCCATTAAAAATTCCAAATGAGACAATCTCAAGGTGATTTCACTTTGATTTATGTTTTTAGATCATTAATTTCAGACTTCAATTACAAACATTGAGAAAGTTCCTATGAGTTATTGTGCCTGTCTGAAAAACGCTCATAAATGAGGACCAGTATTCCATGTTTCAATTCAGAGTCAAGGACAAATGTCTGATATAGCAGAGATATTTTACCATGAAATATTACAAAAAATCCTACTACCATATGTGTCAGTCCATTGAAATTGCATTTCTAGAAAATGATTGTCAGAATATCATTACTGTAATTATTGTAAAGAAAAATAATTTGATATGCAGTTAATTCAGTTGCTTGGTAATAATAGTTCTGTGTCATACTGTAAAAATAATAGAATATATTGTGGAGGAAAAGAACCATGAATATTCCGTGAGAGATAAACAATAAATCTGGAGGCAAATCATTCCCACATAACCCTAACAACAGACCCCATACGTGCTTGTATGGTGAGGTAGAAGAAAAGCTTTCAGACAGGAATCTATATATCCGTTAGGTTAAAGAAAAAAATCTGTTTTACATGTATAAATCACATTCAATTTATAATCTGCATCTTGTAAAACATCATATTCAAGCTTGTTAAGCACAAAATGGGTATCAGTTTAAATTATAACTTACTTGTTTGCAATGTTGAACAGAAAAATGTTCAGAATAGGCAACATATTAACAAGAGTTGTCCATCAGTTGCATGTAAAATTATTCAGTCATGCTGAAATTTTTCAGTAATATTGGGGGAAAAAAAACAAATTGAAGGTAGTTCTTTAAGAAGAATTAGTGACCTCTGGTGAATTTCAAGCACTTTCTGCTATTTTTGTGTTTCTTTTGTGATGGCATAAGCCATCAATTAGCATTTTGTTTTTGTTTGTTTATATCAGTGCATGCCAAAGTTAATGTCCCTGCAATGTCTTGTGCTCAAATGTGCCAGCTACATGTGGAATGAGGCCCCACTATTCTCTGCAGGGGGTGCTACTGTAGGAGGAGGTTTTTCACTTGCTCTTGTTGAACACACTACAAAGGAATTCCTCAGAACTATTTGCTGGAGCCAAGAGTACAATTCTTTCTTCTGAACCTTGAAATTTTAACTGTTAGTGATTTTTTTAAAAAGCACAAATATTCTATTCATATTTTGGAAGTTCTGGTGGGTTGACCAGCCTCAGTTAACACCAAAAAAAATCAGATTGAATGCTCACTTTTTTCAATACCATCTGTGGGACCTTGCTGCGTGTATATTAGCAGCCCTGTTTGCCTGCAAAGCAATTACCACTTTGGCCTTTTTTGTCTGACTTTCCAAGGCAATGCATTTACTTAAAAAGTGTTAATCTTTAAAATTGTCCAATTCTAATGAAAAAAAATCTAATGAAAGCAACAATGTTATTTGTTTGTCACGAGGTACTGAATGTTTCCTAATACATGGCTACTTAATCTAGATTTCAAGCATTTGCAGTATTTGCTTCTGATGGTCTTATCAAGTGGCTGTATAATATTTCAGGAATGTCACATGTGCTATGTAAATTCAGAATTCTGAATTAATCTTTAAACAGTGAGGTTGCACTTCCAGTGATGGATGCTTAAGTGTCCCACAATTGTTTCTAAAAGTATGATGTTATGGCAGAAGAAGTTTTGCTAGCAATGACAGGAAGTTTATAAGCATCACTATTTTGCTTATACAGGCCTGATAGAAAATCATTTATGCAATTTAACCTGTCAAAAAAGTGGTTTAATTATATTACAAAAATAGAAATTACTGGAAAAGCTCAGCAGATTTGGCAGCATCTGTTGAGAGAAATCAGTTAACGTTTCAGGCTGAGTGCCTGAAGTGAGTGCCACAAGGATAGGTGCTGGGCCCTCTACTTTGTCATTTACATAAATGATTTGGATGCGAGCATAAGAGGTACAGTTAGTAAGTTTGCAGATGACACCAAAATTGAAGGTGTAGTGGACAGCGGAGAGGGTTACCTCAGATTACAACAGGATCTGGATCAGATGGGCCAATGGGCTAAGAGGTGGCAGATGGAGTTTAATTCAGATAAATGCAAGGTACTGCATTTCAAGAAAGCAAATCTTACCATTAAGTGTATAAGTCCTGCTAAGGTCCTGGGGAGTGTTGCTGAACAAAGAGACCTTGGAGTGCAGGTTCATAGCTCCTTGAAAGTGGAGATGTAGGTAGATAGGATAGTGAAGAAGGCTAGGCGAAAGTGAGGACTGCAGATGCTGGAGATCAGAGGTGAAAAATGTGTTGCTGGAAAAGCACAGCGGGTCAGGCAGCATCCAAGGAGCAGGAGAATCTAAGTTCCGGGCATAAGCCCTTCTTCAGGAATGAGGGCTTAGCAGGCTAAGATAAAAGGTAGGGAGGAGGGACTTGGGGGAGGGGCGTTGGGAATGTGATAGGTGGAAGGAGGTTAAGGTGAGGGTAATAGGCCGGAGAGGGGGTGGGGACGGAGAGGTCGGGAAGAAGATTGCAGGTCAAGGAGGTGGTGCTGAGTCTGAGGGTTGGGACTGACATCAGGTGGGGGGAGGGGAAATGAGAAGCTAGAGAAACCTGTATTCATCCCTTGTGGTTGGAGGGTTCCTAGGCAGAAGATGAGGCACTTTTCCTCCTGGCATCGTGTTGCCATGGTCTGGTGATGGAGGAGGCCAAGGACCTGCATGTCGTTGGCGGAGTGGGAGGGGAAGTTAAAGTGTTCAGCCACGGGGCGATTGGGTTGGTTGGTGCGGGTGTCCCAGAGGTGTTCTCTGAAATGTTCTGCAAGTAGGCGGCTTGTCTCCCCAATGTACAGGAAGCCACATCAGGTGCTGCGGATGCAGTAAATGGTGTGTGTGGAGGTGCAGGTGAATTTGTGACGGATATGAAAGGATCCCTTGGGGCCTTGGAGGGAAGGGAGGGGGGAGGTGTGGAAGCAAGTTTTGCATTTCTTGCGGTTGCAGGGGAAGGTGGCGGGACTGGAGGTTGGGTTGGTGGGGGGTGTAGACCTGATGAGGGAGTCGCGGAGGGAATAGTCTTTCCAGAACGCTGATTGGGGAGGGAAATATATCCTAGGTGGTGGGGTCTGTTAGGAGGTGGCAGAAATGATGAAGGATGATACGATGTATCTGGAGGTTGGTGGGGTGGTAGGTGAGGACTAGTGGGATTCTGTCCTGGTGGCGATTGGAGGGTTGGGGTTCAAGGGCGGAGGAATGGGAAGTGGAGGAAATGCAGTGTTCAAGGGCGGAGGAGCGGGAAGTGGCAAGTCCCTCCTCCCTATCTTTTCTCTTAGCCTGCTTGGCACACCTTCCTCATTCCTGAAGAAGGGCTTATGCCCGAAACGTCGATTCTCCTCCTTGGATGCTGCCTGACCTGCTGCGCTTTTCCAGCAACACATTTTTCAGCTCTGATCTCCAGCATCTGCAGTCCTCACTTTCTCCTAGTTGATTTTGACCTAGTGAAGGCGGTGTTTGGTATGTTTTCTTTATTGATCAGAGTATTGAGTACAGGAGTTGGGTGGTCATGTTGCGGCTGTACAGGACATTGGTTATGCCACTGTTGGAATATTGCGTGCAATTCTGGTCTCCTTCCTATCGGAAAGATGTTGTGAAACTTGAAAGGGTTCAGAAAAGATTTACAAGGATGTTGCCAGGGTTGGAGTATCTGAGCTACAGGGAGAGGCTGAACAGGCTGGGGCTGTTTTCCCTGGAGCGTCGGCGGCTGAGGGGTGACCTTCGAGTTTACAAAATTAAGGGGCAAGGATAGGGTAAATCGACAAAGTCTTTTACCTGGGGTCGGGCAGTCCAGACGAGAGGGCATAAGTTTAGGGTGAGAGGGGAAAGATATAAAAGAGACCTAAGAGGCAACGTTTTCAAGGGTGGTACATGTATGGACTGAGCTGCCAGAGGAAGTGGTGGAGGCTGGTACAATTGCAACATTTAAGAGGCATTTGTTTGGGTATATGAATAAGAAGGGTTTGGAGGGATATGGGCCGGGTGCTGGCAGGTGGGACTAGATTGGGTTGGGAATGACTGGTTGGCATGGACAGGTTTGACCAAAGGGTCTAGTTCTGTGCTGTACATCTCTATGACTATGTGTATCTGGATCCAGTGAGACCAGGTCTATTCTCCACTTTCTGCAATTTTCTCTTAAATACTATATCCCTATTGACGTATCCTTTAATCAAAATTGCCAATTCACCTTTGCTATTCTGGTTTCATGCCTCATAATTGTTGTTTAAAATCAAAATAGTCCTCTCAGACTTATACTTCTCTCACTTAAAAACTTAAGCCCACTACTATCCAGTGATGCTGTCGCTGAGCGTTGATAGTTCACCTTTTTTCATTGGTCAAAACCAGGTCTGGTAGAGCCTCCTTTCATGTTGGTCTATGAAAATTGTTCTGAACACATACAATGAATTAGTCATAGAGCTGTACAACATGGAAATAGACCCTTCAGTTCAACTTGTCCATGCTGACCAGATAATCTAGACATTTGCCAGCATTTTGCCCATATCCATCTAAGCACTTCCTATTCATATACCATCCAAATGCCTTTTTTAAAAATGTTGTAATTTAAATGTTGTAAAATGTCCCAACCACCACCACTTCCTCTGGCAGCTCGTTCCATACAAAAACCCCTCTGCGTGAAAAGGTTTCCCCTTAGGTCCTTTAAATCTTTCCCCTCTCACCTTAACTTATGCCCTCTAGTTTTGGAATCCCCCACCATGGGGAAAAAAGACCTTGGCTATTCACCCTATTTATGTCCCTCATGATTTTATAAATATCTAAACCCCTCAGCCTCTGCTGTTGTAGGGAACATAGCCGGAGCCTGTTCAGCCCCTCCTTATAGCTCAAACCCTCCAATGCTGGCAACATCCTTGTAAATCTTTTCTGAACCCTTTCAAATTTCACAATAACATTCATTAGCAGGGAGACCAGAATTGAATGCAGTATTCCAAAAGTGGCCTAACCAGGGTCCTGTACAGCTGCAACATGACCTTCTAACTACTATACTTATTAGATTGACCAATTTTTAAAAAAAAGGTCAGTATTCTGGCGACCTGGGACTCCACTTTCAATGAACTATGGTCTCTTTGTTCAGCAACAGTTACCATTAATTGGACAAGTCCTGCCCTGATTTGCCTTTCCAAAAATGTAGCACCTCACATTTATCTATTAATTAAACTCCATCTGTCACCACTTGGCCCATCTAAATCGAGGTGTCATTGTACTCTTGAGGTAACCTTCTTGGCTCATCTAGTCTAAATTTTTCCCATGTAAATTTTCTCATCTATAATTAGATTAAACTCCCCTATAATAATTGCTGTATTCTTTTGACAATCTCCTACTATTACATTACAGGACTGGTGTACAATTCCCACTAGGGACCTCTTGCATTTATCATTCCCAGACTACTTCTGTATCCTGTTTTCCCAAGTTAAGGCTATCCCACCTATTTAATTAACAGAGCCACTCCTCCATCTTTTCCTAGCTTCCTGTCCTTCCTGAATGGCACATACCCTTCAATATTCATGTCCAATCTAGGTCACCCTGTAGCTATATCTCAGTTATGGCTGCTAGATTATACTTCTTTATCTCAATTTGTACTATTCGTTCATCTGTTTTGTTGAAAATTTTCAAGGATTTTTGTGACATAGAAAGACACTGCATTTAAATATTCCCTTGACCTAGCATTACCATGGCTAATCAAACTGGCCTACACATCTCTACTTTGGGGCAACTAAGCATGACCAATTTACCTAACCTGCATATCTTTGGACTGGGGGAGGAAACTTGAGAAACCTGAGCACCCGGAGGAAACCCACCCAGGGAACGTGTGAACTCCGCGTCTTCCTGATGGTCAAGAGTAGACTGATGAGAGTGGTAACTGGCTGGCTTGAATTTGTTCGGATGGTCGTGCACAGGACATACACGGGTAATTTGCCATATTGTCAAGTGGATGAAAGTGTTGTAGCTGTACTGGAACTGTTCATCTAGGGGCATGACAAGTTCAGAAGCACACATCGTTGGTACTTAGGTGGAATGTTGTCAGGGCCAATAAACTTTGCAGTTTCCAGTGTCTCCAGCAGTTCTTGATATCACAGCTCAGGAATTGATTTGGCTGAAGAACATAGAAACGTACAGCACAGAACAGACCCTTAGGCCCATGATGTTGTGCCAAAACTTAATCCTAATGTAGAATATAGTAACTTAACCTACGCACCCCTCAACTCACTGCTATCCATGTGCATGTCCAGCAGTCGCTTAAATGTCCCCAATGACTTTGCATTGCATTGCCAGCTGACGTGGTGGAAGCTTTCACAACTCTCTTCGTAAAGAACTTACCTCTGATGTCTCCTTTATACCTTCTTCCTAATATCTTCAAATTATGACTTCTGTACCAGTCATTCCTGCCCTGGGGAAAAGTCTCTGGCTATTGACTCTCTCATTTATTCCCTCATTATTTTGTACACCTCGATCAGGTCTCCTCTTCCCCCTCTCCAGAGAGAGGAGTCAGAGCTTATTCAACCTTTTTTCATAAGGCAAGCCCTCCAGTCCAGACAGCCTCCTGGTAAACCTTCTTTGTACCCTCTCCAAAGCCTCCACATGTTTCCTATAGCAGGGAGACCAGAACTGGACACAATATTCCAAGTGTGGTCTCACTAGGGACTTTGAGCTGCAGCAAAACCTTGCAGCTCTTAAACTCAATTCCCCTGTTAATGAAAGCCAAAACACCATATGCTTTCTTAACAACCCTATTCACTTGGGTGGCAACTTTGAGGATCTATGTACTTGCACACCCAGATCCCTCTGTTCCTCCACACTGCCAAAGAATCCTGTTTTTAATCCTATATTCAGCATTAGAGTTTGACCTTCCAAAGTGCATCACTTCACATTTGTCCAGGTTGAACTCCATCTGCTATTTCTCAGACCAGCTCTGTATCCTGTCTATCACTCTGCAGCAGCCCTCAATACCATCAACAACACCTTTGTCATCTGCAAATTTACTAACCCACCCCTCAACCTCCTCATCCAAGTCATTTATAAAAACTACAATGAGCGGACACCCAAGAACAGAGCCCTGTGGGACCCCAGTTAACACTGGCAAAATACTTTCCATCTACAACCACTCTCTGCCTTCTGTCAGACAGCCAATTCTGAAACCAGATAGTTAAATCTTCCTGAATCCCATACTTCCTGACTTTAAATGAATGAGCCTACCATGGGGAACCCTATCAAATGCTTTGCTGAAATCCATATACACCACATCCACTACTTTATCGTCGACTGGTCTTGACACCTCTTCAAAAGAACTCTAAGATTTGAGGCATGACCTGCCCCTTACAAAGCCATGCTGACTGCCTTTAATCACACTATACTTTGCCAAATAGTCAGAAACCCTATCCCTCAATTCTTTCCACAACTTTACTGACCACAGACGTGAGACTGGTCTGTAATTGCCTGGGATTTCTGTATTACACTTCTTGAAAAGTGGAACATTCGCCTCCTTCCAATCCTTCAGTATGACTTCCGTGGAGAGTGAGGAGGCAAATATCCTCGCCAGCGGCTTAGCAACCTCCTTTCTCGCTTCCCGGAGCAACCTAGTAAAAGTCTGGTCTGGCCCTGGGGGCCTTATCTATTGTAATGTTTTCCAAAATTTCTAACACATCAACTTCATCAATCTTGATCTGGTCAAGACTGTATCCCAGCTCCCCTAAGTTTTCATTTACAACAAATTCCCTTTCCTTGGTGAAAGCCGAAGCAAAAAAAAACTCATTTAGGGCTTCCCCTATCTGCTCAGCCTCCATGCACAAGTTCCCTCCAATATCCCTGATCGGCCCTACCTTCTCCCTGATCATTCTCTTATTCCTCACGTATGAGTAAAATGCCTTTGGATTCTCCCTAATCCTTCCTGCCAAGCCTCTTTTGTGCCCCTTTCTAGCTCTCCTCAGTCCAATTCTGACCTCCTTTACAGCAAGCCTGTAATCCTCTAAAGCTGTGCTAGATCCTTGCTTCCTCCACCTTACATATGCTGCCTTCTTCTTTTTGACGAGAAGTTCCTCTGTTCTCATCATCCAATTTGTGCATCACTCGCAACAACTGCTCCTTAAATAGTCTCCATATGTCTGCTGTGCCCTTTCTGTGGAACAATTTCTCCCAGTCTGTACTTCCCAACTCCTATCTGATTGCGTCATAATTTCCTTTTCCCCAATTAAATATCTTCCCTCGGTAACTGTTCCTTTCACTCTCCAAGGCTATGGTAAACGTGAGGCAGTGGTGATCACTGTCACCAAAGTGCTCTCCCACCGCGAGATCTGACACCTGTCCTGGCCCGTCGCAGAGCACCAAATCCAAAATGGCCTCTCCCCTCGTCAGCCTGTCTACATACTGAGTAAGGAAATCCTCCTGAACACACCTGACAAAAACGGCTCCATCCAAACCATCTGCACTTTAGGAGATTCCAGTTGATATTGGAAAAGTTGAAATCACCCATAGCAACCACCCTGCTATAGCTGCATTTTTCCAAAGTCTGCCCGCCTATGAGATCTTCAATCTCTCTACTGCTATTAGGTGGTCTGTAGAAAACCCCCAATGCGGTGGCTGTTCCCTTGCTGTTCCTAACTTCCATCCATACTGACTGAGTAGACAAGCCTTCCTCAATAACCTTAAGTCTCTGTAGCTGTGATGCACTCTGATTAGCAATGCTACACCCCCTCCTCTTTTTCCACCCTCCCTGTTCTTTTTAAATGTTCTAAACCCTGGAACATCAAGCAACCATCCCTGTCCCTGTGAAACCCACGTCTCCGTTATGGCCAGAGCATTGTAGCCCCAAGTACTGATCCATGCACTGAGTTTGTCACCTTATTCCGGACACTCCTTGCATTAAAGCAGACACACTTTAACCGTTCCCTTTGTTTCATCGCATGGGAAACCTTCCTGATAGGATATATTGAATCTGTCACTGTCCTGTCTGCAACTGACCCCCTCTCAGACATGTGGCTCCGATTCCCACCCCCCGTGGCTGGCATCTGGGTTGCTGAAGGAAGCAACTCCTGGCGGAAAAGTGTTCCAAATACTTGAGCTTTATCTTTTTCACTGAAGTGCTGGAGTTTTCCCATTATTGAGGGTGGTACTACTTATGGAGCCATCTTCTCCAGTGAAATGTTTAATGGTTCATCACCATTCAGGATTGGATGTGGCAGGACTATGGAGTTCAGATCTGATCAGTTGCCTGCGGAATTGTTTAACTCTGCCTGTCATTTGTACAAGCTGCAAGTCATCCTGTTTTGAGGCTTCACTAGATTGACACTACATTTTTGGGTATGACTTATGTTGCTCCTGTATGCTCTCATGCATCCTCTCTGAACCAGTGTTAATCTCTGGGTTGGTGGTAATGGTAAAGTGAGGACATAAATCTTCGAGGAGAAAGTGAGGACTGCAGATGCTGGAGATCAGAGCTGAAAATGTGTTGCTGGAAAAGCGCAGCAGGTCAGGCAGCATCCAAGGAACAGGAGAATCGACGTTTCGGGCATAAGCCCTTCACTTTGTGCCTCATGGATATCCAGTCTTGAGTTGTTGGATCTTTCGAAGTCTTTGATCAATAGCTTGATTGATTATTGTCATGTGTACTGAAGTACAGTGAAAAACTTTGTTTAAGAGCAGCAGAGGCACATCATAGTAAGCAAGGATGCACACAGGTTACATTGCAGAGAATGTGCACTAGGCAAGATCAGCGTTATTTGAGATTAGAGTCCATTCAGCCTAATAACTGATGGGAAGAAGCTGTTCCGGACCCTGCTGATACATGTGTTTAGGCTTCTCTATCTTCTGTCTGATAGAAGAGGTCATAGGAGATCATTACCAGGATGCAATGGGTCTCTGATGATGGCAGCCTTTCCACAGCAGCGTGCCATGTAAATGGAGCCAGTGAATGGCTCCCATGATGGTCTGGGCAGAACAATTGCCATACCAGACCATTATGTACCTGGATAGTATGCTTTTAATGGTGAATCTGTAGAAGTTGGTGAGGGTCCTTATGGACATGCCAAAGTTCCTGAGGCACCTGAGGAAGAAGAGGCAGTGTTGTGTCTGCTTGACCATTGCATCTACATGGGAAGTTCAGGTCAGGTTATCAGTTACCATCGCTCAGAGGAACATGATGCTCTTGATCCTCTCAACCACAGTTCCATTGATGTAGATGGGGACATGTTCTCCTCCTTCCTGGTTTTATTCCATTTTACTCCATGAGAGTGCCACACAGTAGGATGTAGAGTATGTTCAGTGTCAACACCAGACTTTGTCTAATTGTTACTGATTATCCTTCAGTTGTAACACAATCTCAAAGTGTTTTGAGGCACTGACAGCTTGCTTTAGAGTTCTGATAGCCTGCAGCTTTCAGGAAGTAAACAAACAGCTCTAAATTGATGGCTGCAAAGTGTTTAACAACAATCAAAGTTTGATAATCTGATTACTTGTAAGTGGCTGGTCGTTTTAAGTTTGATGGGCATGACTTCAAACGAGTTACAGGGGCCAGTGCATGAAATTACAAAGGGATATTGATAGCTTAGATGCATGGATAGAACTGTGGCACATGAAGTTCAATGTAAGCAAATATAAGGTTATCAATTGTGAACCAGAAAACATTAGATCAGGATAGTTTCTGGATGGTATGAAGTTAAGTACAGTGGATAACCAAAGAAGCTTGATGGTTCAGATGTATAGATCTTTAAAACATCACAAACAGGTGCAGAAAATAATCAAGAATGTAATTGGAATGCTGGCCTGTACATCTAGATGTCTGGAACATAAGTAAACAGATGTTATGCTGCAGTTATATGAAATCTTGATTAGACCCTGCTTGGAGTACTATAAACAAATCTGGGCACCATACCTTAGAGAGGATATAGGATGTAAAAGTCTTAGAGTTGTAGACTCAACTGTACAGCATGGAAGTAGACTCAACTGTACAGCATGGAAACAGACCCATGCCAACCAGACATCCTTAAATCAATCTCGTCCCATTTACCAATACTTGGCCCATATCACTCTAAACCCTTCCTATTCATATACCCATCCAGATGCCTTTTAAAATGTAGTTATTATAGCAGCCTCCACCACTTCTGCTGGCACCTCACTCCATACAAACACCACATTCTGCATGAAAAAGTTGTTCCTTAGGTCCTTTTTGTATCTTTTTCCTCTGACTAAAATTATGCCCTCTAGTTTTAGGCGCCCCCATCACAGGAAAGAAACCTTGTCTATTTATCCTATCTACACCCCTCATGATTTTATAAACCTCTATAACATTACCCCTCAGCCTCCGACGCTAGAGGGAAAACAGCCGTAGCCTATTCAACCTCTCCCTATAGCTCAAATCCTCCAACCCTGACAACATCCTTGTATATCTTTTCTGAACCGTTTCAAGTTTCACAACATCTTTCCAATAGGAAGGAGACCAGAATTGCATGCAGTACCCTGGCCTCGAGTTATTTCAGAGGCAGGGAGAGTGAAGCATGCTCCTGAACAAAGTCACTTGCAACAGTTGTTTGAGTTGGTGTAAGCATTTCTGGCATTATTTGGGAAGCTGGACTTGTACAGTCCTGCTGGGCACTATGTGGTGTTACAAAGTCAAAAGCATGTATGTTCATTTTAAAGTAGAAAGTGTTTTTGAATTTTGAAGTTAACCTTAAGTGTAGGCTCCACTTCCCAAATGGAAAGGATGGGTGATGAGCTGTTCCAAAATAGATACATGTAGCAAATGGCTGTTATGTGGATGCCTGTGTTTTGGTTGCTGTTCTGACAGCAATTTGAATTTAACCAATCAGTTTAAATTATGCCCAGGATACTAAAACCCAATTGAGTTTGATTTTATTGTTTTGACACCTGGAAACCAATCAAATTAAACAAATTTGATGAATCATGAGGGCTACAAAACACGTGGACATTTTGAAAATTGGTCAGAGACCAACTGCTATGCATCAGCCGAGCAACCACTGTAGAGCCAGAGAGCTAACTGGTCATCTAACATCTTGCTCTCAAAGAAATTAGAAAACACACTTATCAAAAAAGGTACCCTTTCATGTAAAGCCTACTGACAGTAAAGAAAAGAAGGAAGACCCAGGGGGATCAGCAGCTGGAAGACTGAAGACCATGGAGAAGACAGAAACTGTGTGGTGTCGAGTCTAAGTTAATGTAATGCTTAATAGGTGTGTTATTGGAACAGCATTTTTTTTAAATAGTTGGGTCAGATAGTAAGTAGTTAAGGAAAGGAGGCTTGGATTTGTCAGTAGTTGTTGTGTCGGGGTTCACTGTTAGAGTTTAAAAAAAAACAATTTCTTTTCTTTAGTGGAATTTAGGAGTCCTCAGTCACTGATATTTCAACAGAGTATGAGGCGAGATGAGCTTGTGTGTTTGGTTTAATTAACAGAGCATTTTGATTCCTGAGTTTGTAATAGTGGAAAAAAAATCATTATTTTTCCAGTCTTGGAGACAATACAGTGTGCTTTTACAAAAATGATGTGGACTTCAAGGGTTAACTTTTGAGGAGAGATTATACAAATTAGGCCTGTTTTCTCTCAAATTTCAAATGGTTAAGGAATGATCTGATCAAAGTCTTCAAGATAATAACAAGACAAAGGGAAAGATAAACTGTTTCCACTGGGGATTCCAGAACCAAGGGGCATAGTCTGACAATTAGGATCAGATAATTCAGCAGAGAGGTTAAGAATCCCCTTTGCATAAAAGAATAGGAGTATTGCAGTGTTGTTCCACAACTGGCATTGGATGCCTGATCAGTTAGTAATTTTAAATCTGAGACAGGTAATTGTTTTGTTAAACAAAAGGTATTAGGGGATATGAGCAAAGGCAGGTAAATGGAGTTAGAATACAGATGAGCTACTCACCACCCTGACATAGAAATATATTGCCAATTTTTCACTGTGACTGTGTCTCATTCCTGGTATTTCCTCCCAAACAGCATTATGGGTCGACCTACAGCACATCAGCCTTCTCTGCTCCAAAGGAAATGACCTGAATTATCTAACGTCTTCATAGCTAAAGTGTTCAATTTTGGGCAACGTCTTGGCCAATCCTCTGTACCCCTCCGTTGCAATCCTTCCTATATTGTGATGACCAGAACTGTACACAGTTCAGGAAGGTAGCTCACTAACACCACCTGATGAGTAACTAGGGATGGGTAATTAATGCTGGCAGGCCATTCAACAACACCTATGTCCTATAAGAATAAAACCAAACTCATTGAATGGTGGAACATGCTTAGGCGTGAATGGCCTACTCCTGTTCCTGTTCCTTTGTTCATAATGGGGCATATCTCATGCTGGATGGCACAATATGTTTATGTGAACACTTGCTTCCTGTGACCTATGCTTTTTGTTAATGCTGCTCCTCTATCCCAGCCTCAAAAAGGTCAAAACCTCAAGCTTCCTGTTGTTTTGGTCAACCTAGAACTTGGAGGTTAAAAAAGATTTAACTAATGTTCCCACTAAACACATTAGTTTCAAAACATTCAAGATCCATACATTTCATAGAGTCTGTTTCCATACTATGGGGAAATCAAATAAATAAAATTACAGATGCACCCCTTCAGCAGAACATGTGTTCTGCCAAAAGTCCACCTCAGGAAAGTGACTGTGTGGAGTTTGCACATTCTCCCAGTGTCTGCGTGGGTTTCCTCTGGATGCTCCGGTTTCCTCCCACAGTCCAAAGATGTGCAGGTCAGGTGAATTGACCATGCTAAATTGCCCATAGTGTTAGGTGAAGGGGTAAATGTAGGGGTATGGGTGGGTTGCACTTCGGTGGGTCGGTGTGGACTTGTTGGGCCGAAGGGCCTGTTTCCACACTAAGTAATCTAATCTACACTAGTGCTATTTTCCAGCATTATGCCTGTAGCCTTGACTGTTTTCGATATTTCAAGTGTTCACCCAAGTATTTGTTAAAGGCTGAGAGGTTATCTGCTTCAACCACCCTCCCGGAATAGTGCATTCCTGATCCCCTCCACTGAAAATATTTTTCCTCCAAGCTCCCTGCCTTCCACTTTAAAAGTCTGCCCCCTTGTTATTGACACTTCAATAAAGGAAAACACCGACTTTCGATCCTCCTTAACCATGCCCTTCGTGATCTAAAACACCTTTTTCTAGATCCCTCCATCTTCTGTTCCAAAAACAAACCCTGTAGTTATTGTAACGAGGTAGCCTGGTGAACCTCAGAAGGAAAAACATATTGCTGGAAATGCTCAGCAGGTCTGACAGCATCTCTGGAGAGAAATCAGAGAATGTGTTCCCTGATTGCACCAGAGTAACAGCCCAAATTAGGGAGTCCTGGCTGTTAGATAAGAACAGGAATGTCAGACATCCTGTTGGGAGCTGGATCGGTGTCAAGGACTCTCCATTTGTATATAAAAAGGATGACTCCACCCTCCATTCTGACCTATCACCATCACCCCCCCATCTTCATCTACCTGTTGCATTCCGAGCTACCTGCCCCCCCCAACCCCTCCCATTTATCTCTCAGCCCCCTTGCCACGTCCCCACGTTCCTGATGAAGAGCTTATGTTCGAAACTGCTCAGATGCTGCCTGACTGGCTGTGCTTCTCCAGCGCCACATTTTGACTCTGACCTCCAGCGCCTGCAGTCCTCATGTCCTCCCTGAGCTTGGGAATACCAGTTGAGTGAAGGCAACTGCATAGCCTCGCTCAGGACATATCCTGAACAGAGGGACTCTGGGTCAGCCCACAGCAAAACCCCAAATCAAAGATAAACCTTTGCCAAGTGGTTAAAATTCTCTTCAGGGTCCGCACCTACAAGCCATTGTAATTGCTGCCTGTATGCAGACTCAAGACATCAAAAAAAAAGTCCCATTAGATTGGAATTGAGTTAAAGAATTCATAGATCGGTATACAGGAGAGTGTACTCCTGGAAAGCCCATTAGGCTTGGAACAGTTAAATTGCTCAGCAACATCCAAATCAGATAAATCAAAATGTCTGGTTAAAATGTTCACACAGTTTGACTGTTCTGATGGAGGTCTACATTGGCATGGCTATTTCAGTGATTGCAGAACCAGTTTTTAACAAACTTTGCTCTGGATCCAAACCTTAGGTTAGCGCAAAACCTCAGCTAGACTGAGAACTTGTCCTGGGGAACCTTTGCAGATTAAGAGTACAACTTTGTACTGGTTTCTTATGAGAAACAGCTGGTTCAGTTACATAATGAAAGACTCAGGGCCAAGCTTGATAGGGCAAAATTGGCTGAGAAAGATTCATCTGGATTGATTGGGTATTTAATTGCAAAATGCTCAGATATTTTTGGGAAGGTGTAGAGACAGTCCAAGGAGCCAAGGCCACATTACATGTTGACCAGGAAGCATTTCTGTGATTCTGCAAGGCCTGCCCAATGCTATTTGCCTTTCATGCAAAAGTACAAGCAGAAATCAGGAGTCTGGAAAGCAAAAGAATCATCAAACCAGTCCAGTTTGCAGAATGGGCAGCACTGGTTGTACAGATTGTTGATCAACAGTTAACTGCTTTTTACAGCTGGATGAATACCCAATCCCGGACAGAGGATTTATACACTGGGTGTCCTTCACAAAGCTGGAAATGGAAGATGAGGATTTTCAGAAGTATGCTTCAATTAATACCCATAAGTGCTTGTCCCAGTATATGAGACTGCCATTAAGGGTATCGTTTGCCTGTGAAATTTTTCACCAGACAATGGGGAACATTTTACAAAGGCAGTTTGCCATCTATCTAGATGATGTGCAAATAACAGAGGATCAATAAAGAGTACTTAGAACTTGGACATAACCTTTAGAACTTTTTTCCCCAGGTAGGTATACACCTTAGAAAAGGAAGAGTTTGTTCTGGGTACCCAAAGTGGCTTATTTGGGCTAGAGTCAACAATGTTGGGTCATATCCATTGGAAGATGAAGTGAAAGTGATCAAAGGTGTGTCGGCTCCCAAGTCTGTACTAGAGCTTAGGTCTTTCCTTGGGCTGGTGGATTATTACGGAAAGTTCATACATAACCTGACCTCCATCCTGACACCTTTGAATCAACTCCTACGAAAGGGTCACTTTATAAATGCTCTCGTCACCAAGTAATGAAGAAACAGCCAAGCTATCATCCTCTAAGATGTTGGCACACTATTTCCAAAATGAAGATATTGGCCAGAGATTATGTCTGGTGACTTGGATGCAGACATAAGGTACTGCCCCTACCAATATGGTGGAGTGCCAAAGACAAAAAGTGCTGACAATAGCCCCCCCATATTTGTTGGAATGGTCAAGTAAACCCTGGACTTGTTTGTATACATGTTGGGAAAATAAGGGTAGGACTTGTACAGTTAATTGTGGGGCTTTGGGTAGTGTTGTAGAACAGCAGAACTTAGGGGTTCAGGTACGTCATTCTTTGAAATTTGTGTCACGAGGTAGAGAGGGTAGTTAAGGTGTTTGGCCTTCATTGCTTAGACCATTAAGTACAAGAGTTGGGTCATCATATTGAGTTGATACTGATATTAGTAAGGCTTCTTCTGGAATGCTGGTGTCCAGTTTTGGTCACCCAGTTAGAGGAAAGATATAAAAGTTAGCAGAAGGTTCAGAAAAGATTTACCAGGATGTTGCCAGGTATGGAAGGCTTGAGTTATAAAGGAAGGCTGTGACATTTTTCACTGGAGCTAAGAGGTTCAAATGTAATCTTATAGAAGTTTATAAAATCATTTAGGGGTATAGATAGGGTTGATGGTAGGGTTTTTTTACTCTCAGGGATGGGGGATTTCAAGACTAAGGGGCATATTTTTACTGTGAGAGGAGAGAGATTTAAAAAAGACTTAAGGGACAATTTGTTTTTCAAGACAGGATAGTTAGTGTGTGGAATAAACTTCCTGAGGGACCGATGGATATGGGTACAATTACAACATTTAAAAGACACTTCGATAAGCACGTGAATGGGAAATGTTTGGAGGGACACAGGCCCTGAGCAGGCAGGTCGATTAGTTTAGTTGGGATCATGTTCATTCTAAAACCTGCTCCTGGCCTCTGGAACCACTCGGATATCAGCAGCCACGTGGCTGCTACAACCACTGCAGTAAATGATGGCATCACTTCTGCCCAGCCACCCCACAGACCATATCCATGCTGACTGTACCGCCTCAGCAATCACCGGCAGGACCACTGCCTCAGCAATTGCCGCTGAGACCACCGCCACCAAAACTGCCACGAAGGCTTCCTGTCATGTCACTTCCACCTCCATGGTTGCCGACCGCCCCCCACCGACATCACTCACTGGAATACCGCCACATATACAGCCGAAGACACCACAAAAGGCCACGTAACATCACTTACACCCTTATGATGCCACCGAATGCACTGCTTCAGCCCCCCGACCTCCACTGTGTGCGTCACTTCTCTTGGTGATGTTACCCACGATACCATGGCCACACCCACTCCAGAGACAGAGAGAGACACGGTCTCCACCCCCACTCCCAACTCCAACTTTACACCAGATCCTAGCCCCCAGACTTGCTGTGTTTTTGCCATCAACCCAGACCTCCCTCTCACTAAGGATGAGCAGTCAATCCACAATAAAAGGTCTTGTCTCCATCCCACTCTGCATCCAGGTCAACGAATTCCGCATGTGTTAAGACATAGAATTGTTCTTTCGCCACCTCCATGCTTACCTTTTAAAATCAGGACACCCCCTTACCCTCTGAGGACCCCTTCTCCCACCTCCAACATACTCCATCCATTTGGATACTCCATCCATTTGGACACCCCATGCTCATCTGTTACCTGCCCTTGATCTCTTTAACTGCTGCCATGACATTGACAGTCTCAACCTGTCCACCCCTCTCACCCACTCCAACCTCCTGCTCTCAACATGCAGCCCTCCACTCCCTCTGCTCCAAACTCAACCTCGCCATCAAACCAGCAGACAAGAGTTATTTTGTCACACTGACCTATACATTGCTGAAGCCAGGCACAAACTCCTCCTTCTGCTCTCTTGACCATGACCTCATCTCCCATCACCAAACCATCATCTCCCAGACCATCCACAACCACAGTACCTCAGCAGACCTCTTATACACATCTTAGCTTAAAAATGTGTTGCTGGAAAAGCGCAGGTCAGGCAGCATCAAAAGAGCAGGAGAATCGGCGTTTCGGGCTTAAGCCTTTCTTCAGGAATCCCCCTTACCCTCTCAGGCTTATGCCCAAAATTTCAATTCTCCTCCTTTGATGCTGCCTGACCTGCTGTGCTTTTCCAGCAACACATTTTTAAGCTCTGATCTCCAGCCCTCACTTTCTCCTCTTATACACTCCGCCCAGTTCTACTGCTTACCCAAAACTGACCGACCCGCCAAACCCATTGTCTCCGCCTGGATACTGTCCTCCCCACACTCACGGAGGAGGGTGTGCCTTTTGTTTCCCCGGCCTCCAATGCCTCATCCTCACCATGGACATCCAGTCCCTGTACATATCCATCTGCTATGGGAAAGCCCTCCATTTCTTCCTCTCTCTCTGACCCAATCGCTAGTCCTCCACCGACACTCATTCAATTGACTGAACTGGTCCTCACCAACATCCTTTTCAAATCTTTACACTTCCTACAGACCAGAGGGGTAGCCATGGGCACCTACATGGGCCCCAGCTATGCCTACCTCTTCATCAGAAACATCCAACAGTCCATCTTCCGTAGTTACACTCGCACTATTCCCACCTTTTCCTCTGCTACGTTGAGGATTGTATTGGCATCACTTTGTGCTCCCTCAAGGTGGTTGAACAGTTCATCAACTTCACAAACACTCTGACCTCAAGTTCACCTGGACACTCTCTGACACCTCCCTCCCCTTCCTGAACCTCTCGGTCTCCAATTCCTGCGGCAGACTTAACATGGACGTCTACTTTAAACACAGACTAACAGCTACCTGAAAGACATCTCCTCCCACCGACCCAGACTCTTCCCCCTCCCCCGCAAAAACACTATCCCTTACTTCCAATTCCTCCGCCTCCACCATATCTGCTCACAGGATGAGCAGTTCCACTCCGCACATTCCAGATGGCTTCCTACTTCAAGGACCACAATTTCCCCCCTCATGTGGTAAACAATATCCTCCAGCACATCTCCTCCACGTCCTGCACCTCCACCCTCAAACCCCATCCCTCCTATCACAACAAGGATAGAATACCCTGGTCCTCACCTTCCCCACCACTAATCTCCGGATACAAAGCATTATCCTCCACCATTTCCACCACCTACAGTCATACCCCACACCAGAGATAATTTCCCTGCCCACTCTTATCAGCATTCTGCAGAGACCGTTCCCTCCCTGACTCCCTTGTTAGGTCCACAATCCTCACTAAGCCACCCTCCACTCTCCTCATCTTCTCTTGCTACTGCAAGAGATGTAAAACCTGCACCCACACCTCCCCCACCTCACCTCCATCTAAGGCCCCAAAATCTGGCAGAGATTTTCCTGCACAGCAAGACACCTCATCTACTGTATCCTTTGCTCTCAATGTGGTCTCCTCTACATTGGGGAGACAGGACGCTAACTCACAGAACATCTCCGGGACAGGCGTATCAAACAACCCCACCAACCTGTCGCTGACCACTTCAACTCCCCCCTCCCACTCTGCCAAGGGCATACAAGTCCTGGGCCGCCTCCTCCACTAAATTCTAGCCACCCGACTCCTGAAGAAAGAACACATCTTCCACATTTGATACCATTGAGGGTCCCACATTAATTTCACCAGTTTCCTCAACTCGGCATTGCTCTCTTGAACTGTCCTACCTGTCCATCTTCCTTCCCACCTATCGGCTCTACCCTATCACTATCACCCGGTTAGGTTATTTTTCTTGAGATTCTTACACACTTGATGCTACTGCAATCTGCCAACTTTTGTGAACAGCCAAAATATATGAATGTATAAGCTTTGGAGGATCATTTAACACTATTCGCAGTGCCTGCGAAGCATGTTAAGAAATAAGAAAGGTATGATCACCTTATTGGGATTATATTATAGACACGCTAATAGTCAGAGGGAAATTGAGAAACAAATTTGTAAGGAGATCTCAGCCATCTGTAAAAGTAATAGGGTGGTTGTGATAGGGTATTTTAACTTTCCAAACATAGACTGGGACTGCCATAGTGTTAAGGGTTTAGATGGAGAGGACTTTGAGTATGTACAAGAAAATCTTCTGATTCAGTAGCTGGATGTACCCACTAGAGAAAGTGCAAAACTTGACCTACTCTTGAGAAATAAGGCAGGGCAGGTGACTGATGAGTCAGTGGGGGAAGCACTTTGAGGCCAGTGACCATAATTCTATTAGTTTTAAAATCGTGATGAAAATGTGTTGCTGGTCAAAGCACAGCAGGCCAGGCAGCATCTCAGGAATAGGGAATTCGACGTTTCGAGCATAAGCCCTTCATCAGGAATGAGAGAGAGTAGCCAAGCAGGCTAAGATAAAAGGTAGGGAGGAGGGACTTGGAGGAGGGGCGATGGAGGTGGGATAGGTGGAAGGAGGTCAAGGTGAGGGTGATAGGCCGGAGTGGGGTGGGGGCGGAGAGGTCAGTAAGGAGATTGCAGGTTAGGAGGGCGGTGCTGATTGAGGGAACCGACTGAGACAAGGTGGGGGGGAGGGGAAATGAGGAAACTGGAGAAATCTGAATTCATACCTTGTGGTTGGAGGGTTCCCAGGCGGAAGATGAGGCGCTCCTCCTCCAGCCGTCGTGTTGTTATGTTCTGCTGGTGGAGGAGTCCAAGGACCTGCATGTCCTCGGTGGAGTGGGAGGGAAAGTTAAAGTGTTGAGCCACGGGGTGGTTGGGTTGGTTGGTCCGGGCGGCCCAGAGGTGTTCTCTGAAGCGTTCCGCAAATAAGCGGCCTGTCTCCCCAATATAGAGGAGGCCACATCGGGTGCAGCGGATGCAATAGATGATGTGTGTGGAGGTACAGGTGAACTTGTGGTGGATATGGAAGGATCCCTTGGGGCCTTGGAGGGAAGTGAGTGTGGAGGTGTGGGCGCAAGTTTTACATTTCCTGCGGTTGCAGGGGAAAGTGCCGGGGGTGGAGGTTGGTTTGGTGGGGGGTGTGGATCTGACGAGGGAGTCACGAAGGGAGTGGTCCTTGCGGAACGCTGATAGGGGAGGGGAGGGAAATATTCCCTCCAGATGTGATCAACGATGCCCTCCACCGCATCTCCTCCACTTCCCGCTCCTCCGCCCTTGAGCCCCGCTCCTCCAACCGCCACCAAGACAGAACCCCACTGGTTCTCACCTACCACCCCACCAACCTCCGCATACAATGTATCATCCGCCGTCATTTCCACCACCTCCAAACGGACCCCACCACCAAGGATATATTTCCCTCCCCTCCCCTATCAGCGTTCCGCAAGGACCACTCCCTTCGTGACTCCCTCGTCAGATCCACACCCCCCACCAACCCAACCTCCACCCCCGGCACTTTCCCCTGCAACCGCAGGAAATGTAAAACTTGCGCCCACACCTCCACACTCACTCCCCTCCAAGGCCCCAAGGGATCCTTCCATATCCGCCACAAGTTCACCTGTACCTCCACACACATCATCTATTGCATCCGCTGCACCCGATGTGGCCTCCTCTATATTGGGGAGACAGGCCGCTTATTTGCGGAACGCTTCAGAGAACACCTCTGGGCCGCCCGGACCAACCAACCCAACCACCCCGTGGCTCAACACTTTAACTCTCCCTCCCACTCCACCGAGGACATGCAGGTCCTTGGACTCCTCCACCGGCAGAACATAACAACACGACGGCTGGAGGAGGAGCGCCTCATCTTCCGCCTGGGAACCCTCCAACCACAAGGTATGAATTCAGATTTCTCCAGTTTCCTCATTTCCCCTCCCCCCACCTTGTCTCAGTCGGTTCCCTCAACTCAGCACCGCCCTCCTAACCTGCAATCTCCTTCCTGACCTCTCCGCCCCCACCCCACTCCGGCCTATCATCCTCACCATGACCTCCTTCCACCTATCCCACCTCCATCGCCCCTCCCCCAAGTCCCTCCTCCCTACCTTTTATCTTAGCCTGCTTGGCCACTCTCTCTCATTCCTGATGAAGGGCTTATGCTCGAAACGTCGAATTCCCTATTCCTGAGATGCTGCCTGGCCTGCTGTGCTTTGACCAGCAACACATTTTCAGCTGTGATCTCCAGCCTCTGCAGACCTCATTTTTTACTCTTAAAATCGTGATGGAAAAGGATAGACCAAAGTTGAAGTTCTAAATTGGAGGAGGCTAATATTGATAGTATCAGGCAAGAATTTTCAAAAGCTGATTGGGCAAAGATGTTTGCAAGTAAAGGGATGGCTGGAAAATGGGAAGCCTTCAAAAATTAGATAACGAGAATCCAGAGAAAGTAAGTATCTTCCTGTTAGAGTGAAAGGAAAGGCTGTGAAGTGTAGGGAATGCTGGATGACTAAAGAGATTGAGGTTTTGGTTAAGAAAAATAAATTAGCATATCAGGTATAGACAGGGTAGATAGAGTGAATCCTTACAGCATAAAGGCAGTAGGAGTATACTTTAGAGGGAAATCAGGAGGGCAAAAAAGGGGATAGGAGTTAGCTTTGGCAGATAAGATTAAGGAAAATCCAAAGGGTTTTTACAAATACATTAAGGACAAAAGAGTAACTAGGGAGACAATAGGGCCCCTCAAAGATCAACAAGGCGGCCTTTTTTGTGGAGCCGCAGGAGATGAGCAGATATTAAACGAGTATTTTGCATCAGTATTTCCTGTGGAGAAGGACACGGAAGATATTAGAATGTAGGGAAATAGATGTTGACATCTTGAAAAATGTCCATATTACAGAGGAGGAGGTGCTGAATGTCTTGAAATGGGTAAAGGTGGATAAATCCCCCGGACCTGATCAGGTGTACCGTAGACCTCTGTGGGAAGCTGGAGAAGTGATTGCTGGGCCTCTTGCTGAGATATTTGTATCATCAATAGTCACGGGTGAGGTGCCAGAAAACTTGGGGTTGGCTAATGTGGTGCCACTGTTAAAGGTGGTAAGGACAAGCGAGGGAACTATAAACCGTTGTGCCTGACATCGGTGGTGGGCAAGTTGTTGAAGACAATCCTGAGGGACAGGATATATGTGTATTTGGAAAGGCAAGGATTGATTAGGGATAGCCAACATGGCTTTATGCCATATTGACTATCATGTCTCAAACTAGATTGAGTTTTTTGAAGTAACAAAGAGGATTGATGAGGGCAGAGCAGTAGATGTGATCTATATGAATGTAGTATAGTACACAGTAAGGTGTTTAACAAGGTTCCTCATGGAAGAGTGGTTAGCAAGGTTAGATCTCATGGAATACAGGGAGAACGAGCCATTTGGATACAGAACTGGCTCAAAAGGTAGAAGACAGGGTGGTGGTGGAAGGTTGTTTCTCAGACTGGAGGCCTGTGACCAGTGGAGTGCCACAAGGATCGGTGCTGGGTCTACTACTTTGTCATTTATATAAATGATTTGGATCGGAGCATAAGAGGGACAATTATTAAGTTTGCAGATGACACCAAGATTGGAGGTGTAGTGGACAGTGAAGAAGGTTACCTCAGATTACAACAGGATCTGGACCAGATGGGCCTGTGGGCTGAGGTGTGGCAGATGGAGTTTACTTTAGATAAATGAGAGGTGCTGCATTTTGGGAAAGCAAATCTTAGCAGGACTTATACACTGAATGGTAAGGTCCCGGGGAGTGTTGCTGAACAAAGAGACCTTGGAGTGCAGGTTTTTAGCTCCTTGAAAGTAGAGTCGCAGGTAGATATGATAGTGAAGGCAGCATTTGGCATGCTTTCCTTTGTTAGTCAGAATATTGAGTACAGGAGTTGGGAGATCTTGTGGCTGTGCACATTGTTGGAATATTGCATGCAATTCTGGTCTCCTTCCTATTGGAAGGATGTTGTGAAACATGAAAGAGTTCAGAAAAGATTTACAAGGATGTTGCCAGGGCTGGAGGATTTGAGCTATAGGGAGAGGCTCAGCAGGCTGGGGCTGTTTTCCCTGGAGCTTCGGAGGCTGAGGGGTGACCTTCTAGAGGTTTAAGATCATGAGAGGCATGGATAAAATAAATAAACAATGTCTTTTTCTTGGGGTGGGGAATCCAGAACTAGAGGGCATAGGTTTAGGGTGAGAGGGGAAAGATATAAAAGAGACTTAAGCAGCAACCTTTTCACTCAGAGTGTGATACGTGTATGGAATGAGCTGCCAGAGGATGTGGTGGAGGCTGGTACAATTGCAACATTTAAAAAGCATCTGGATGGGTCTATGAATAGGAAGGGTTTGGAGGGATATGGGCCAGGTGCTGGCAGGTGGGACTAGATTGGGTTGGGATATCTGGTTGGTACGGACAAATTGGACCAAAAGGATCTGTTTCTGTGCTGTACATCTCTATGACTCTAAAGATTCTAAGTTCTCCAAACAAAGGGACAGTTCCTCTTTTATACAATATCTTTACATTACCACCAGTAATGCCCACAAGTCAACCCCCAACCACTCCCCCGCAGTCACATACCACTCAAGACAATGCAGTGACCTGATAATCTTTCAATGATGTAAAGTAAACCATTTCTTAATGGCCAGATCTGTTGTAAATAGTTTGTTTTTAACTACAAGTTGTGCCAGATTTTTAATTGCAATGTTCTTATTGATTTTTAATAGGAGATGATAACAATGTAAATAGTAGATGACAGTGTAAATTTATTTCTGAACAGTCTGAGATAGCAGGATAAATTTTTTTTACATTCTACCTGCAAGACAAAGACATACCACCATACCCTTGGGACATCCAGTTAAGTTAACTCTTTAACATCTCAATCATCTGCCCCCCCTTCTACCTATCGCCTTCCAAGCCACCTTCCCTCCCAGTGCCAACCCCCTCCTATTTATCTCTCAGCCTCCTTCTCTCTTGCCTCCACATTCCTGATGAAAGGAATATGCCTAAAATGTTGATCCTGCTGCTTGGATTGGTCCTAAGGGTCTGTTTAGTGCTGTTTGACTCTATAATAAATTATCTGTTACTGTCAACTTATCCTATGGTTACTGATCTAATTTCAAAACAATTTGGTGACATGAAAAATAAAAATATGCAGGTAGTTCTTAGATAACGTGCCTTCCAGCAGTGCAATTTGGCTATCACATCGATGAAGAATTAGGGAATGGAATTTGAGAATACTTACCTATATTTTCAATAGCATGATTCCGGTGGGATTTGGTTTGTGTGCTTCGTTCTGTGCATGCCCCGGTGGCCGCACTGAAATCTCCATGCCAGAGTGCACATGCACCGATGTCTGCACCAAAGTCCTGGTGGTGGTTTTTGTGCTGTTCTGTACATGTGCAACGTCAGCACCAGTCTTAGTGTCATTCTGTGCATGCACAATATCAGTTGCCGACAGAGCAGCTTTCTGAGAGAGATACTGTACAGACAGCAGCTTTCTTACATTTAAATGCACTGTGTTAAATTTACTTTTGTTTCATTAATAAATAGGATTTCAACCTTCATTCAGGCTGTGCTATACTTGGTGTTTGACATTTAGATGATTTGAGTGATCATGTGCGCATTCTTTACTGGTTAGCCCCAACTCCACTTTTCCCATTGGCCCCATTATTTCCATTAAGTGAGGTTTTGTTAGAGCACAACTATGACATTGTAGGAGAACTACTTGGCATTAATAATATTTCTCAATGTTATTCATTTTCAACCAAAGTTCAAAACCTTCCTGGCTGAGATAACCTGAAATGAACTGCAGGTCAAAATGAGGACCTTTCTGGCTGAGTTGCATGCAATACTTGCTTATTGAGCAATCAAGGAAATGAAATCTGTGTCTTTTTGAAATGGAGAAAAAATATTTTGATTGCCTTTTTAAACTGGTAAGGAGATCAAAATATTCTGATTTAGGTATTGCACAATGAGAGATTTGTGCATTTTCTATACATCTAAAGCAAACTGATGAAAGTGAAGTGAAAACAACAGGGAAGGATTGGATAGGGTTCGATATTGATTAGGGATTCAACTTGGTTGTATAAGATGTATACAGAGCGAGAGTGAGAGCGAGCAGTAGTTTAGAGAATTTGAATGTGTTAGATAATGAAACACAGGTAGTTCAGGGGATGTGATGAGAGTTAAGAGAAATGAAACTTCCAAGAAAACTTGGTTTCTCTCTGAAGCTGTGAATAAGCCTAGGCTATGAATCTAACATTACAAATCTACATTATTTAAATTATAGAAGTTGCTGATTTAACAACCTGTCACAATTCTGACTGAACTGGTCCTCACCCTGAATAACTTCTCTTTCCAATCCTCCCACTTCCTCCAAACTAAAGGAGTTGCCATGGGCACCCGCATGGGCCCCAGCTATGCCTGTCTCTTTGTAGGATAGGTGGAACAGTCCATCTTCCGCAACTACACTGGCACCACCCCCCACCTTTTCCTCCGCTACATCGATGACTGTATCGGCGCTGCCTCGTGCTCCCATGAGGAGGTTGAACAGTTCATCAACTTTACCAACACCTTCCATCCCGACCTCAAATTCACCTGGACTGTCTCAGACTCCTCCCTCCCCTTCCTAGACCTTTCCATTTCTATCTCGGGCGACCGACTCAACACAGACATCTACTATAAACCGACTGACTCCCACAGCTACCTGGACTACACCTCCTCCCACCCTGCCCCCTGTAAAAACGCCATCCCATATTCCCAATTCCTTCGTCTCCGCCGCATCTGCTCCCAGGAGGACCAGTTCCAATACCATACAGCCCAGATGGCCTCCTTCTTCAAGGACCGCAGATTCCCCCCAGACGTGATCGACGATGCCCTCCACCGCATCTCCTCCACTTCCCGCTCCTCTGTCCTTGAGCCCCACCCCTCCAACCGCCACCAAGACAGAACCCCACTGGTTCTCGCCTACCACCCCACCAACCTCTGTATACAGCGTATCATCCGCCGTCATTTCCGCCAACTCCAAACGGACACCACCACCAAGGATATATTTCCCTCCCCTCCCCTCCCCTATCAGCGTTCCGCAAAGACCACTCCCTTCGTGACTCCCTCGTCAGGTCCACACCCCCCACCAACCCAACCTCCACTCCCGGCACCTTCCCCTGCAACCGCAGGAAATGCAAAACTTGCGCCCACACCTCCTCCCTTACTTCTCTCCAAGGCCCCAAGGGATCCTTCCATATCCGCCACAAATTCACCTGCACCTCCACACACATCATCTATTGCATCCGCTGCACCCGACGTGGCCTCCTCTATATTGGGGAGACGGGCCGCCTACTTGCAGAACGCTTCAGAGAACACCTCTGGGCCGCCCGGACCAACCAACCCAACCACCCCGTGGCTCAACACTTTAGCTCTCCCTCCCACTCCACCGAAGACATGCAGGTCCTTGGACTCCTCCACCGGCAGAACATAACAACACGACGGTTGGAGGAAGAGCGCCTCATCTTCCGCCTGGGTACCCTCCACCACAAGGGATGAACTCTGATTTCTCCAGTTTCCTCATTTCCCCTCCCCCCACCTTGTCTCAGTCAAATCCCTTGAACTCAGCACCGCCCTCCTAACCTGCAATCCTCTTCCTGACCTCTCCGCCCCCACCCCACTCCGGCCTATCACCCTCACCTTGACCTCCTTCCACCTATCACATCTCCATCGCCCCTCCCTCAAGTCCCTCCTCCCTACCTTTTATCTTAGCCTGCCTGGCACCCTCTCCTCATTCCTGATGAAGGGCTCTGGCCCGAAACGTCGAATTTCCTGTTCCTTGGATGCTGCCTAACCTGCTGTGCTTTAACCAGCAACACCTTTTCAGCACAATTCATATTATACAGCCTTAAATTGGTCCTTTTCAAATATTTTTCCATTCCTTGAGCAGGAGCCTTTTTCTATAATTCAATATATTAAGTTACATAGTTTTTTTGTGTGTATAAGCAGAGATCCACAATAGATTTGTAGTGAAAGCAGCATCTTTGATGCAATGATACTTGTTAAAAATCATTATACTAAGCCATTACATTCTTCATGTACTTGCAGAGTTTTTTTCTATTTGGTGTAGTTGTTCTTAAAAAAAAATCCTTCTACTTTTGGGATGTTAGTTGGAAAATTAGATGATTGATTAGAGTAGGCCAGGGAATGTAGTGTACCTGGACTTTAAAGTATTTGACCAGGTTCCTCATGGTAGCTGGTCCAGAAGATTAAGTCATATGGGCTTGGTGAGTTGGTAAGTTCAGTACAAAATTGGTTCGGTCTTGGAAGACAGAAGTCCGTTGTGGAGGGGTGTTTTTCTGACTGCGATCAGTGGTGTTCCATAAGGATCAGTATTGGGACCTCTTGATTTTATTAAGTATAACTGATTTAGATGAAAAGTGTAGTGGTCTGATTAGAAAGTTTGCAAATGACCTGCAATTGTGGATAGTGAGGAAGAGTGGCAAAGGATCCAGATTAGTTGGAAAGTTCGGCAGAAAAATGGCAAATGGTGTTTAATCTGGGCAAGTGCAGAGTGATGCAGTTTGGGAGGTCATATGCAAGAGGACTGTATACAGTAAATGGCAAGACCCTTAGGAGCATTGATATACAGAAGGATCTTAGGTTGCAATTGCATAACTACCTGAGAATAGCAATACAAGCGAATAAAGTAGTAAAGGCAGCATATACATTCTTGCCTTCATTGATAGGAACATTGAATATAAAAGTTGGCATGTTATTTTGCTACCCTTTAAAACTTCAGTTAGGCCATTTTTGGAGCAATGTCTACAGTTCTGGTTTCCACACTGCAGGAAGGATGTGGAGCCTTTGAAGAGTGTGCAAAAGACATTTACCAGGAGTTTGCCTACATTTGTGTGTGAAAATAGACAAGTCCCCTGGGCTGGATGGGATCTATCCTAGGATCCTGTGGGAAGCAAGGGAAGAGATTGCAGAGCCTTTGGCATTGATCTTCAAATTGTCATTGTCTACAGAAATAGTGCCTGAGGACTGGAGGATAGCAAATGTGGTTCCCTTGTTCAAAAAGGGTAGTAGAGACAACCCTGTAATTACAGACCAGTGAGTCTCACTTCAGTTGTTGAAAAAGATTTATAAGAGATAGGATTTATAACCATCTAGAATATAATAACATGATCAGGGACAGTCAACATGGTTTTGTGAAGGGTAGATCGTGCCTAATGAATCTTATTGACTTTTTTGACAAAGTGACCAAATAGGTAGATGAGAGTAAACCAGTTGATGTGGTGTATATGGATTTCAGCAAGGTGTTCAAAAAGGTTCCCCACAGTAGGCTATTACACAAAATTCAGAGGAATGGGATTGTGGGAGACAGTTTGGATCAGTAATTGGCTTGCTGAAAGAAAACAGAGGGTTGTAGTTGATGGAACATGTTCATCTTGATGTCCAGTTACTAGCGGCATACCGCAAGGGTCGGTATTGGGTCCACTGCTGTTCGTCATTTTTATAAATGACCTGGATGAGGGCTTAGAAGGATGGGTTAGTAAATTTGCAGATGACACTAAGGTCGGTGGAGTTTTGGATAGTGACGAAGGATATAGTAGGTTGCAGAGAGACATAGATAGGATGCAGAGCTGGGCTGAGAGGTGGCAAATGGAGTTTAATGTGGAAAAGTGTGAGGTGATACACTTTGGACGGAGTAATCTGAATGCAAAGTACAGGGCGAATGGTAAGATTCTTGGGAGTGCAGATAAGCAGAGAGATCTCTGTGTCCATTTATGCAGATCCCTGAAAGTTGCCATCCAGATTGACAAGGTTGTTAAGGAGGCATACAGTGTCTTGGCCTTTATTAATAGAGGGATTGAGTTCCGGAACCAGGAGGTTATGCTGCAGCTGTACTAAGCTCTGGTACAGCCACACTTGGGGTATTGTGTACAGTTCTGGTCACCGCATTATAAGAAGGATGTGGAAGCTTTGGAAAGGGTGCAGAGGAGATTTACTAGGATGTCGCCTGGTATGGAAGGAATGTCTTACGAGGAAAGACTGAGGGCCTTGAGGCTGTTCTCGTTAGAGAGAAGAAGGTTGAGAGGTGACTTAGTAGAGACATATAAGATAATCAGAGGGTTAGTTAGGGTGGACAGGGAGAGCCTTTATCCAAGTATGGGGACGGCAAACACGAGGGGACACAACTTTAAAGTGAGGGGAGATAGGTATAAGACAGATGTCAGAGGTAGTTTCTTTACTCAGCAAGTAGTAAGGGTATGGAATGCTTTGCCTGCAACGATAGTAGATTTGCCAAATTTAAGTCACCATTGGACAGGTGTATGGACGTATACATGGAATAGTGTAGGTGGGATGGGCTTCAGATTAATATGCCAGGGCGGTACAATATCAAGGGCCGAAGGGCCTGTACTGCGCTGTAATGTTCTATACATTAGCTGTAAGAAGTGAAAAAACCTGAAAGAACCACAGATGCTAGAAATCAGAAACAAATACAGAAATTTCTAGAAAAATATAGTCAGTAGGTCTGGCAGCATCAGAATTAATATTTGGGGTCAAGTGACCCTTCATTAGCACATAAGGAGAGGTTGGACAAACTTCAGTTGTGTTTCCAAGAATGTCGTAAGCTGAGGGGTGAGCTGACAGAAGTACATAAGATTGAGGGGTATGGATAGGGTGGATAGTCAATCTTTTTCCTAGGGTAGAAATGTCAAATACTAGGACTGTAGGTTTAAGGTGAGAACAGGAAAATTTAAATGAAATAAGTGAGGCTAGTGTTTTGACACATAAGGTGGTCGGTGTCTGGAATGTGCTGCCAGGGTAAATGGTAGAAACAGATGCAGTAGCAATGCTTAAGGGCATTTGAACAGGTACATTACCAGCAGGAAGAGAGATATGGATCATGTTCAGGGAAATGGAATTAATTGAGAATGGCAACATGGTCACAGATGTGATGGGCCAAGGCACCTGTTCATGTGCTGTGTTATTCTGTGTAGGTACTGTGTGTGTTCAGGCATCGCTCAAAGAAGTTGCTGTTCATAAATGACCAATCTGACCAGCTAGTCAGGGGAAAGCTGCATATTATCATAGATTATTATACAAGATTAGAATACTTTTGGAACATAGTTAAATATTGTTCAGATGCAAGAATGTTTGATTAGCATTTGTGACCTTCAGTCAAGATAATAAAGAACGTGGGTATGAACATGGTCTGGCTTGATGCCTGGCATTCCAACATAACACCCACCTCCCAGTATTGTTTAAAGGCCCCCTAAACCTACCTCTCTTTCATCCCATACCACTCTTCATTCTCGCATTCTATACTGCGCTCTCTACATTTTCCCATGTCACCTCAGATCAGCTAAAATTTTCCTCATACTACCAAAGTCCCCTTGAACCCTTCCATACACCCTCATAGCTACTCACCTAGTACATATATTTCTCAGCAGCATCCAGTAGCAATGGAAATTATTAAAAAATTTCTGTTAAAAAAAATGTAATCAGGATGTTGTGGTGCAGTGGTAGTGTGGAGAAAGTGAGGACTGCAGATGCTGGAGATCAGAGCTGAAAATGTGTTGCTGGAAAAGCGCAGCAGGTCAGGCAGCATCCAAAGAGCAGGAGAATTGACATTTCGGGCATGAGCCCTTCTTCAGGAATCCAGACATGCTGCGCTTTTCCAGCAACACATTTTCAGCTGCAGTGGTAGTGTCCCTATTTCTGAACGTGAAGGTCTAGATTCCAGTCACTCCTGCCATGGAGATGTCATATGTGTATGAACAATTTAATTAAAAATACCTTCAATATTAAACCTCTACCACTTTCAAGAAAAACCCTAAACTCAAACACACTATTACCGATATTGAAACAGAAAATGAAAGGGGAAGCACAGTTTTTAAGCCTTGAAGTTCTGTCAGGTTTCTGATCAAACAAGATCATTATACCTTTGGCTATTGTGGGAAAGAGATCTGCCACCCTGCTCACCCACAGCATGGCAACATAAAAAAAATTAAGCTGCCAATGTACTCAAACTATCCAGAGTGCTCCAGTCTTGACCAAACAGGCTAAGATAAAAACCAGACATGGCCAAGACCCTTCCTTGACCAGAGAATACACTCCTTAAAATGGTTTTTCAGAATCAGCTCCCAGCCTGATTAGCACTGCAGTCTCAACACCTTAAGGGCAGACTCATTTCTCATTAAAATGAAGACCACAATCTAAACAGGCAGACTGAGATGCCCTGAAAGACATCACACGCAAGAAGAAGACAATGGACACCTGGATGCCAGGAGAAGGGACATTTGCACATATAGGAAATACAATGAAGAATCCTCTAGAAGACAACATTCTCACCCACCTCACAGATGGCTGGAATCTCATGTATCAATTATAAATGAATTGCTACTCCTGGACTCTTGATTAATTTCCATTCTGTTCATTCTTGTTTTAATCTCTACAATTTTCACCATTGTAAAGCAGTTACAGTGCAATGATAACCTTTGTGTTGTACTCCTATGAAAACATGCCTACACTTCTGTTCGTGAAGAGCATTTGGCAATCTGTGTAGAGAATCAGTTCTGTGTCAGCCTGGTTAATTTCTCTTCTGTGAGATAGCTTTGTGTAATAAACTGCTTGTCAATTTCAGTGCGGTTCCCATTTGTGGTCTCTGATCAATTGGGCTCAATTCTCTGACAGCTATTACTGATATTTTCTCAATGTCTTCAGGAATATCATTACACATCTCTAGAACAGGTGGGACTTGAAACTGAGTTGCATAGAGCTGTACAGTATGAAAACAGACCCTTCGGTCCAACTCGTCTGGATCCAACATGCCGACCAGATATCCCAAATTAATCTAGTTCCATTTGCCAGCACTTGGCCCATATCCCTCAACTCTTCCTATTCATACACCCATCCAGAGTGTACCAGCCTCCACTTACTATGGTAGCTCATTCCATTCTCACACCACTCTGCATGAAAGAGTTGCCCCTTAGGTCCCTTTTATTTTCCTCTCACCATAAACCTATGCCCTCTAGTTCTGGATTCTCCCACCCCAAGGAAAAGACTGTCTATTTACCCTATCCATGCCTCATGATTTCTGAGGTCATCTTTCAGCCTCCAATGCTCCAGAGAAAAACAGCTCCAGCAGATTCAGCCTCACCCTGTAGCCCAAATCCTCCAACCCTAGCAACATCCTTGTAAATCTTTTCTGAACCCATTCAAACTTCTCACCATTTTTCCGATGGGAAGGAGACCAGAATTGCACGCAATATTCCAACAGTGGCCTAACCAATGAGAATCTGAGTTGGGAGGTCAATGAGCTGACCAATGAAGAAAAGCATACTAAACACCTTCTTCACTATCCTATCTATCTATGACTCCATTTTCAAAGAGCCATGAACCCACACTCCAAAGTCTCTTTGTTCAGCAACACTCCCTAGGACCTGACCATTGAGTGTCTAGGTCCTGCTGTGAATTGCTTTTCCAAAATGCAGCACCTCACATTTATCTAAATTAAACTCCATCTGCCACTTCTCAGCCCATTGGCCCATCTGATCAAGATCCCGTTGTAATCGGAGATAATCTTCTTCGCTGTCCACTACACCTCCAATTTTGGTGTCATCTGCAAACTTACTAACTATACCTCCTATGTTCAAATCCAAAGCATTTTATATAAAATGACAAAAAGTAGTGGACCCACACCGATCCTTGTGGCACTGCACTGGTCACAGGCCTCCAGTCTGAGAAACAATCCTCCATCCAAGTAGCTAGTTCTGTCTGTAGTCCATGGAGATCTAACCAGTCTCCCATGGGGAACATTGTCAAACACCTTACTGAAGCCCATATGGATCTACCCCTCTGCTCTCAATCCTCTATTACTTCTTTTAAAAAAAAACTCAGTCGAGTTCATGAAACATGATTTCCCACATACAATACCATATCCTTATTCAGTCCTTGTCTTTCCAAATACATGTACATCCTGTCCCTCAGAATTCCCTTCATCAAGTTGCCCAACACTGATGTTAGGCTCACTGGTCGGTAGTTCCCTGGTTTGTCCTTACCACCTTTTCTTAAACAGTGCCACCATGTTAGCCAACCTCCAGTCTTCCGGCACCTCATCTGTGACTTTCAGTGATACAAATATCTTAGCAAGAGGCCCAGCAATCACTTCCCTGGCTTCCCACAGAGTTCTAGGCTACACTTGATCCGGACTTGGGGATTTTTCCATTTGTGTTTCAAGACATCCAGCATCACCTCCTCTGTAATTTCAAGATGTGACCATCTATTTTCCTCTATTCTATAATTTCCATGTCCTTCTCCACAGTAAATACTGATGCAAAATACTCATTTAGTATCTCCTCCATCTGCGGCTCCACAAAAAGGCTGCATTGCTGATCTTTGAGGGGGTGCTATTCTCTCCCTAGTTACCTCTTTGTCCTTGATGTATTTGTAAAAATCCTTTGGATTCTCCTTAATTCTATTAGACAAAGCTATCTCATGTCCTCTTTTTTGCCCTCCTGAGTTCCCTCTTAAGTATACTTCTACTTCCTTTATACTTTAAGGATTCACTCAAACCTATCCTGTCTATACCTTACATATGCTTCCTTCTTTTTCTTAACCAAACCCTCAATTTCTTTAGTCATCCAGTATTCTATATACCTACCAGCCTTACCTTTCATCCTAACAGGATGATACTGTCTCTGGATTCTTATCTCCTTTCTGAAGGTTTTCCATTTTCTAGTCGTCCCTTTATCTGCCCTCAGTGAGCTTTTGAAAGTTCTTGCCTTTCTCCAATTTAGAACTTCAACTTTTAGATCTGAACTATCTTTTTCCACCACTATTTTAAAACTAATAGAATTATGGTCCCTGGCCCTAAAATGCTCCCCCACTGACACCTCAGTCACCAGCCCTGCCTTATTTCCCAAGAGTAGTCAAGTTTTGCACCTTCTCTAATAGGCACATCCACATACTGAATCATTCCTGTAGTATTTGTATCCTGGAACATTAGGCTGCCAGTCCTGTCCATCCCCGAGTCACATTTCTGGTAATTGCTATGATAACCCAGTCCAATATTTCTAACCATGCTTGGAGTTCATCTGCCTTCCCTGTTAGGCCTCTTACATTGCTGTAAATAGTTTAATTTCCCAGTTTTACCTTGTTCCCGGTCCTGACTGTTTGACTCGCTTCTTTTCTCAACTGTACTAGTCTCAGATTGATCTCTTTTCTCACTATCTCCCTGGGACCCACCCATACTAGTTTAAATCCTCCCGAGCAAATCTCCCTGCCAGCATATTAGTTTCCTTCCAATTCAGGTACAATCCATCTTTTTCTAAAGGTCACTTCTACCCCAGAAGAGATTCCAGGAATCCAAAAAAAAGTGAACCCTTCTCACATTCAGCAGCTCCTCAGCCATGCATTCATCTGCTTGATCCTCCTATTCCTATCCTCACTAGCTCGTAGCACGGGGAGCAATCCAGATGTTATATCCTCGAGGACCTTCTTCTTAAAATTCATGCCTAATTTTCTATATTCCCTTCCTAGGTCATTGGTACCAATATGTACAACGACCTCCTGCTGATCCCTCTCACCTTTGAGAACATTCTGCACCCTCTCAGACATTCTTGATCCTGGCACCAGGGAGGCAACATACCGTTTCGATTCTTCACTGCTGGCTGCAGAAACGTCTTTATCTTTGACAAGAGAGTCCCCAAATACAATTGATCATTTGGAACTGGACATACTCCTTGTTATGTAAGAGCCTGTTTGGATACCAGAAATATGGCTGTTTGTGCTACATTCCTCAGAGTCCATCATCCCCTATATTTTCCAAACCAGCATATTTGGTTGAAATGGGGATATCCACAGAAGACTCCTGCACTACCTACCTACCTGTCCTGGAGTTCACCCAACCATCGGACTGGGTCTGTGGCTTTTCTCCCTTCCTATGAACTGCCATCCATCACACCCCGTTGCTCTTGTAAATTCCTCATTGCCCGTGGGTGGCACAGTGGTTAGCACTGCTGCCTTACAGTGCTAGAGACCCGGGTTCAATTCCTGACTCAGGCGACTAACTGTGTGGAGTTTGCACATTCTCCATGTCTGCGTGAGTTTCCTCCGGGTGCTCCGGTTTCCTCCCACAGTCCAAAGATGTGCAGGTCAGGTGAATTGGCCATGCTAAATTGCCCGTAGTGTTAGGTAAAGGGGTAAATGTAGGGGAATGGGTGGGTTGCGCTTCGATGGGTCGGTGTGGACTTGTTGGGCCAAAGGGCCTGCTTCCACACTGTAAGTAATCTAAAAAATGTCACTCCAACTGATCTATTCAATCCGATCGGATTTACAACCAAAGATATAATCCTCAGTAACACAAACTCTCTAATCTTCCACATCTGACAAGAACAGCATATCACTCTACTAAAGGCCATTTTTGCTGCTGGCTCAGAGGTAGGGGCACTACCACTGTAGCAGAAGAGTCCTATTTGGATATTACGGGCACAAAAAAAATCTCAATAGTTCTTGGAACAAAACGATTACTTGCTGAACTGCAACCTTTGAAACCCAGTCCAGCATTCTTAATCAAACATATGTCCTAATCAAAGTTTCCAGCTCCACTGACAGAACAGACATCCATTTTTATTTCAAAGCAGAGTGGTTGTCCATGAATGGAGTAGGAGCAAACACATCACTTTTTAAAATAAAGCCAGATGTGCCACTCCAATTAAATTAGTATGCAAAAGGTTGACAGCAGAACATTTAATTTTACATTTTTTAAACATGTTTTAGTACTTTTGAGTGTCAGTTTCTCCAGTAGATGAGAAGGTTAAGGAGTGATCTGATCAAAGTCTTCAAGGTATTAACAGGAAAAAAGACAGGATAGATAAAGAAGTTGTTTCCACTGGTTAGGGATTCTAGAACTAGTGCATATAGTCTAAAAAGTAGGGCCAGACCATTCAGGACAGATGTTAGGAAGCACTTCTACGTGCAATGGCTTAAGTAGTGTTATCGCGAGCTTGTTAATCTGAGACTTAGCTAATGTTCTGGGGACATGGGTTTGAATCCCACCACAGCAGCTTCAATAAGATCTGGAATAAAGGCTGCAATGATGACCATGGATCCATTGTCAATTGTTGGAAAAACCATCTGGTTCACTAGTATTCGTAAGGAAAAGAATCTACCATCCTTACCTGGTCTGGCCTACAACAGGCTCCAGATGCATAGACTCTTAACTGCTCTCTTGATAGTTGGGGATGGACAATGTCCACATCCCGTGAATAAGTAACAACAAAAAAAAAAATTAGATGGTATAGGTTTGGAACTCTATTCCACCTACAACAGTTAATTCTTGATCAGTTGTTAATTTCAAGTCAGAGGTCAATAAATTTTGGTTTAGTAAAGATATTAAGATATGCATTAAAGGCAAGTATACAAAGTTAGACCACAGATCAGCCCTTTACCTGCAGCAGGACAGGCTTGAGGGGTTGAATGCCCTGCTCCTGTTTTTATTTCCTACATGAAGGTACTATAATGCACATTATAATTTTATACTGCTGGTCAATGAAGAGATCAACTCAGTTTTGTCAGACAAATCTCTATAATGAAACAAAAGTCGTAAAATAATCCTTTTACATTGTAAAAGAACAGTGGCATTAGAAGGTGTCTAAACATTTTAGACCTGTCATTTAGAACATATTCAACTCTTCAGCAGGCTTTTCGATTTCCTTACAAAAAAAAATCAGCTTCCAAAATCCTGCACCACCAACTGAAAGTGGTTTTAGTCCTTCCTTAAAATGGGAAACCTGATTTCAGTCAGGTGGCTGTGCATTTTGGACACAATAATTCCTCAAACACAGAAGCCAAAATGGTACAAGGTCAGGAAGGTGGAAGAAAATCAGATTCCCTAAGACAAAAATAAAAGTCAAACCAAAAACAGAAATTGCTGGTAAGGTTCAGCAGGTCTGGTAGCAGCTGTAGAGAGAAATCAGAATTAGCATTTCAGCCCCAGTGACCATTCTTCAGGATTCATTGGACCCAAATCATTAACTCTGATTTCTCTCCACAAATGCTGCCAAATTTGCTGAGCTTGTCCAGCAATTTCTATTATTTTGACTGAGTTACAGCATCAGCAGTTCTTTCTTTTAAAAGTCTAACCATTTGTGCACTAAAATGCACCTCCTCACTCATGTGAAAATCCAGCCCCACATATCTTTCTCACACTAACCTGAATGATCTCTGATTTGATTAACCTATTTTTCTAAACAACCTTTTCAGAGATGTTATTACATACCCCTGAACAGGTAAGGCACGGTGGCACAGTGGTTAGCACTGCTGCCTCACAGCACCAGAGACCCGGGTTCAATTCCCGACTCAGGCGACTGACTGTGTGGAGTTTGCACGTTCTCCCCGTGTCTGCGTGGGTTTCCTCCGGGTGCTCCGGTTTCCTCCCACAGTCACAAAGATGTGCGGGTCAGGTGAATTGGCCATGCTAAATTGCCCGTAGTGTTAGGTAAGGGGTAAATGTAGGGGTATGGGTGGGTTGCGCTTCAGCGGGTCGGTGTGGACTTGTTGGGTCGAAGGGCCTGTTTCCACACTGTAAGTAATCTAAAAAAAAAAAAAAAATAAACCTGATCTCCACATCTTGAGAGTGGGATACTACCTCTACACCAGAAGAGGGCACTGATTTGATTAAATAAGCCATTACTAATTCCAAACAGTTGTTGGGCAATTTATTTCCAGGCAGAGCACAGTTGGCACCACATTACTTCAATTAACCTCAATTGTTATGCATTGCTTTAATGACTCCACATTTAACTGATAATGATGAGGAACAGGAGCTGGCAATATAATAAATATGAAATGAATTGTTAACAAGAATTTAGATGTGTAGAATTTTAGGCAGCTTCACTAAGATATATGCATGAGAGATTTAATTGTAACAAGAGAGCTTTCTCCTTTACAATCAAGAAGTTTGAGTTGAAATTTAATAAAGGTTTTCTATATTTTGAACAGGTTTGATGGAATACTTAGAAACCTGTTTCACTTGGAGGATCAGTGACCACAGGACACGTGATGAAGGCAATTAGAAGAGGAACCTGGAGGGAGTTGAATAAAATTTTGTTTAATGCAGCAAGCTTTGATCAGAGCTATTATTTTAATTGTTTAAGGGATGTGGACTTTGCTGGCTAAGCTAGCATTTATAATCCATCCACAGTTGGCCTTGAGTAGGTGGTAGTGAACTGCTTTCTTGAACCTCTGCAATTCATTTGCTATAGATAGACACGTAGTATTATTAGGAACACAGGAAAATTTGCACAGGTATAGGCTGTTCAGCCTGTTCCACCATTCAATGAGATCATACAGATGTTGGTGTCCCTGTTTATCAGCTGCCCTTAACCTTGTAGATGGTAATGGTTATTGATTTAGAAGGTGCTGTTGAACATACTGGGACAAATTTCTGTAGTACATCATTGAGGGAGGCAATGGCCTAGTGGTATTATTGCTGGATTGTTAATCCAGTGACTTAGATAATGTTCTGGGAACCCAGATTTGAATCCTGCCATGGCAGGTGGTGGAATTTGAATGCAGTTTTTAAAAATCTGGAAATAAAGCTCTAATGATGATCATGAATCCACTGTCGATTGTCCAAAAAGTACCCATCTGGTTTACTAATGTCCTTTAGGGAAAGAAACTGCCATCTTTACCTGATCTGGCCTACACGTGACTCCTGACCCACAGCAATGTGGTTGACTGTTAACTGCCCTCCAGGCAATTAGGGATGAGCAATAAATGCTGGCCTAGCCAGTGAAACCCTCATCTTGTGAACAAATAATGCAAGATGAAACCTTGTATATGGTACACACTGCTGCTAGTTTGTGTCATTATTTGGGGGAAGTTAGTGTTTATGTTCGTATTGGCAGATGTGGTGGCACTCAATGGCTGCTTTGTCCTGAGTAGTGTCAAGCTTGTTAAATGTTGATGGAGTTGCTCTCAACAAGGCAAGTAGAGAGTAATGCACAACATTCCCGACTTGTGCCTTATAGCTCGTGGATGTACTTCTGATTGGCCTCAGCAGCCAAGGCCTTCTTCCTTTGTTCCATGTATTACTGCAATCTGTGGAGAGTTTTACCCCTAATTTGACTAGAGTTCCTTGTTGCCATACTTGGCAAATGCAAAATTAACAAACTCAGGTTATAGGCCAACAGGTATAATTGGAAGCACCAGCTTTCTGAGCACTGCTCCTTCGTCAGGTGGTTGATAACTCTCACCTTCCATTGCCTGAAAGTGTGATGGAGAAGATGGAATAATAATGTTCAAAATGGAATTGGATATATTCAGGAAAGGAAGAACTTGTAGCACGTGGGAAAAGAGCAGGAGAGGATTGAAAAAAAAAATTGGTTACGTCTTTAAAAGAGCTAACACAGGCGTTGATTGACTTGTTTTGATACAAATATTTCATATTGAGTAATTCTTTTGGTTCTACTTAAAATTGTTGGTGACTGTGCTATTGTACTACTAATGGAAACTCTTTACACAGATAATTGGGTGCCTTTCCAAGTTCATGCAGTAGAACAGGAAAAACTTAAAGGAAGTTCACCCCTTATGAAATTTCCCATGGAAAATTTATAAAATGCTAGCTTTTGAACTGGAGACTATATCACTGTTTGATAAATCTTTTGAGGACATTTCTCAAAGCATTTCTTATTTTTGAAAAGAGTTAATTGAAATTTTTTGCTTATGATCTGGACTTAAACCCATAAATTCTCATGACAATAGGTCAAACATGGACAAAAGAAACACATGGACAAGAATGCCTCTTGTTAACTTAACCCCCTGACTGCCCATAGCAGCATTCCTATCCTAGAAGATACTCAAGGGTCAATGTGATCAACACTAAAACTGAACTGGTTATACAGAACTTACACCACCCAGTTGTCAGATCTCTGGAGTATTGTATACAGATCTGGGCATCTCTCTAAAGGAAGAATATGATGTGAGAACGAACATTTTTATACAACAAATAGTTCAGGTTGGAAATGCCCTACCTGGGAAGTGTAGGGAAGCCAGGTTTAATTGAGGCATTCAAGAGGCCATGAAATGATTATTTGAATAGAACAATGTATGATGGCATGGGGAAAACGCAGAATGATATTCAGTCGTGATGCTTTATGGAGAGCTGGTGCAGACACAATGCAAAACAAGGCCTATAAGTCCAATGTCGCACTTCTGTGATTCTGAATGGGATGGTCAGATTTCCTGCTCTTTCCACTTAGCTTGGGGCCATGTAGTGCAGAAAATTCTGGGCCTGAGTGCCATTTTATAGCAGCCTGAATAAACAACTTTTTCTTGAAAAACTGCTGTTAATAATTAATTCTTTGTGCGTTAATCCTCTGCTTAATGAACTTTGTTCAGTAACTATCTCAGCACTCAAATAGGATGTTCTGCTTTGACTGAGCTCTGTCATCTCAGAAATAAAGGTTAGATTATTGCAGTGAGATGAAGTTGTAAACATGCCTTTTGATTTTTGCGATGTTTTTCTCAGTATAAATGTATTCAAATTGCTTCAACCATGCCCCTCCCCACATGACTACCTATCTTTCTCTAGTGTTAATTCAAGAAAATTTACTGTATAAATGCTAGTTGTAAATACTTTTTTTAAAAATCAGATGCTACCTGTATGACAGTATTGACAGTGCTAGCTATTTTTTATTTTGGAAAAAGACTGTTTATGTAATGCTGAATAGTTTGTCCTAAAATAATGTTCCTGTAGTGACTTTTCGGTATGTGGGGAATGATTAATAGTTCTCTTTTCCCGCAGGCTTATTGGGTTTACTCTGTGTGTTGGTTCAGAGGATTTAAAATGGGCCTGTAACAATGCCGGGGATATCATGAGCAGTGTCACACTACGCTATTTCTGCTATGGGTGCCTCTTCACATCAGTGAGCTGGACACTATTCCTGTTCATCTACTTCAACTTGAACAATGAAGGCTACACGTTTGGCACTGTGCCCTTCGAGGGGAGCCAGCAGGCGCAGTGGAGATTCCGGCCACAAGTTACCAAAGGCCCCACAAAACTGCTTGAATCTCCGCACCGTGGCAATATAGACAACCAGTTTATGAAACAACTGCTGAGCAATTCTGAGAAAAAGTTGTCACCGTTTTCAGAACTAGGTGAGTCACCTGTTACAAATCAGTTAGAGGTCAGTTATGTGATGTTTAGTTTGTGACTGCTTCTGAAATGAAAATTTATTTATGAAATGCTTTTAAGTACAAACCATTACAAGGCCTTCTCATCCATCACCAACAAAGAATAAGTCTTTCAGGGAAAATCTTCCTGCAGACTCAAGTAATTAAACTACTTCCCCCCACCCCCCGTCTACTGTCGAAAATTTCACCATTCTGGCAGTCTCATTTTCTTCTCTCATCCACCTCTTGCTGAGCCCCATCCCAAGAATAAGCTGGGGTCATTGCCTACACTCTGAAAGTGATTTTTCTCAAGTGTTGAGCTGTCAAGCCTCCAGCTGACCTCAGAGATGGGGCCTGATTTTACCCCATGGCCCTGTGCTCCTAGTGGGGTGTCGCTGCTTCCTGCATGCCCATGACTCTAACCATAAAATAAAGGCTGACAGTCCAATACATTGTGAGGGAATGCTGGACTGTCGGAGGTGCCATTTTTCAGATGAGACATTAAACTAAGACCCTGTTTCCCTTTTATGTGACATAAAAGATCTCACAACTTTATTTGAAGAACAGCAGGGCCTCAATTAACATCACAAAACATATTATCTGGTCACCATCCTTTTGCTGTTTGTGGAACTTGTGTACAGATTGCCTCTCGCATTTCTTACATTACAGCAGTGACTACATTCAAAAAGTCTTCCATTAGTTGTAAAATGCTTTGAAATATCTAGTATCATGAATTGTGCTTCGTAAATCAGATAAAATTGGATATAAATTGGAAATTTTACAGCATGGAGAGAGGTCCTTCAGCCCATTTTGCCCACAATTGTTGTCAAGTACCTATTAAATTGAGTCCTATTTTCCAACCTCAGATTACAACAGGGTCTTGACCAGATGGGCCAAGGGGCTGAGATGTGGCAAATGGAGTTTAATTCAGATAAATGCAAGGTGCTACATTTTGGGAAAGCAATCTTAGCAGGACTTATACACTTAATGGTAAGGTCCTAGGGAGTGTTGCTGAACAAAGAGACCTTGGAGTGCAGGTTCATAGTTCCTTAAAAGTAGAATCGCAGGTAGATAGGATAGTGAAGAAAGCTTTTGGTGTGCTTTCTTTTATTGGTCAGAGTATTGAGTACAGAAGTTGGGAGGTCATGTTGCGGCTGTACAGGACATTGGTTAGGCCACTGTTGGAATATTGTGTGCAATTCTGGTTTCCTTCCTATCAGAAATAGGCTGGTACAATTGCAACATTTAAGAGGCATTTGGATGGGTATATGAATAGGAAAGGTTCGGAGGGATATGGGCCATGTACTGGCAGGTGGGACTACATTGGGTTGGATATCTAGTTGGCATGGACGGGTTCGACCGAAGGGTCTATTTCCAAGCTGTACATCTCTATGACTCTGACTCTATTTGGCATTTGCCTTGTACGCAGTGGCATTTCAAGTGTTTGTCTAAAGGGCTTATGTTCACTGCTTTCTTTACCTTTTTTATATAGTTAACAAAGTTCTTACTGTCCATTTTTTTATTAATTGCTGGTTTGTCCTCAGTTTAACTTTGTTAATCATCTTTTGTTGGCTTTTAAAACTTTATACACTACATTACAATGGGATGGGCAATAAATACTGGCCTAGCCAACAATGCCCTCATCCCTGAATGAATTTTTTTTAAAATACAATATTGGGCGCACCAAGCTTCCGCTGATTCCTAACTCTTATTTAGATCTCCCCCCACACTTACTGTCCAATCTTGAATTAAAAGTCTAATGATAACCATGAGACCATTATCGATTGTTAGAAAACCCATCTGGTTCAATAATGTCCTTCAGAGAACGAAACTGCTATCTTTAACTGGTCTGGCCTACATGTGACTCCTGACCCACAGCAATATGGTTGACTTTTAATTACCCTCTGGACAAGTCGGGATGGGCAATAAATGCTGGTCCAGCCAGTGATGCCGCCATCCCATGAATGAATTATTATAAACATGTAAACACGAGGATTCTGCTCTCATCGCTCTCTGTGGTAGGGAGTCCCAAAGACTCTTCCCCATCTGAGAGAAGCAATTTCTCCTCATCTCAGCATCTCAGTCTTAAATTGGCAACCATTAATTCCGAGCTTATGATCTTTGGTCCTAGACTGTCCCATCAGGAAAAACATCTTCTCAACATTTACCCTGCAAAGCTTCTTAAGAATCCTGTATGCTACTTGCAGCCAAGGGGACAGCCTCAGAATGATGGAATGACCCTGGAAAAATGAGATGAGTTGGAATTTCCTCAGCCAGAGAATGGTTATTCTGTGCAACTCATTGCCACAGAGCTCTGTGGAGGCCAAGTAATTGAATATATTTGAGACAGAGATAAATAGGTATGTGATTATTAAAGGGATGCAGAAGGCAGGAGAGTGACATTGAGAAACATACCAGCCATGATAGATTGGTGAATCCCAATTGATGGCTGAATAGCCTAATTCTGCTGTTTATATTTTATGGTCTTGATGAGATCACCTTTCATAATTCTAAATTCAAACGAGTAGTCTCAAGACTGTTTAATCTTTGCTGGTAGCACAATCCCTCTAAGCTGGGGATCATCCTAGTGAACCCTCCCTAGACTGCCTCCAATGAAAGGAAAATAAGGGGACCCTAACTGCTCAGAGTACTCCAAATGTGGTTTCCAGCATCTTGTATAGTTACAGTAAGTCTTCTCTACTCTTATGCTCCAAAAGACCCCCCCTCCTCAAGCAAAATAAGGGCCAATATTCCGTTAACTTCCCAATTATCTGCTGTACCTAGGTGTCGGCTTTCTGTGTTTCATGCACAGTTACCCCCAATTCCCTTTGTCTTGCAGTTCTCTGCAGTTTTTCTCCATTTAAATAATACTATGTTCTAAGGTAAAAGTTAGAGTCTGGGCTATCTCTTTGATATGTTTTGAAGAAGTTTGATTTGTTCTATAACAGCAGAGCTGAAAATGTGTTGCTGGAAAAGCGCAGCAGGTCAGGCAGCATCCAAGGAGCAGGGGAATCGACGTTTTGGGCGTGAGCCCTTCTTCAGGACTCACTTTCTTCTATAACATCAGACACTATTTCCCTTTCATTAAGCTATGCTAATTCTGCTTGATTATATTATGATTTTCCAAGTATTCTGCTTTACTTCCACAATAATTGATTCCAATACTTTTACAATAGGTGTTAGGCTAATCAGTTTATAGTTACTTGCTTTTTTGCCCCCTTCCCATTTTTGAATAGGTTTGTCACATGGGCAATTTTCCAATCCCTTGGTATTTCTCCTGATACTTCTCCAGATTCCAAGGATTTGTGGAAAATGGCAAGAAATGCATTCACTTTTTCTGTTGTTACTACTTTTAGGATTCTAGGATACAAATCATCGGGACCAGGGGACTACTCTACCTTTTAGCCCTGTTGGTTTATCTAACACCACTTCTCTAGTGATAGTGCTTAATTCCTCCCCCACACTCTTTGTATTAATGGGATGTTCAAAGACTTTCAAACATTAACTCCCCTGTCATTTTCTTATTCCCCTTAACTGCCTTCCCAGATCCATTTTCTAAGGGGCACATGTTCACTTTGACTTTTTGCTTGTCTCTCACTTTTTGTATTCCTTGCTAGTTTTTCTGTTTTTATGTTTTTGTTTTTCTGTTTCTGAATTTACCCCAGTCTTCACGGCTATCATTTGTCTCCTTACATGCTTTTTCTTCCAAATACTCTCCTGAAAGTTTTAACCGTGGTTGTTTTATCCATTTCTTAGAATCTTTCTGTTCGCCGAGCTGGGAGTTTTTCTTGCAAACGTTTCGTCCCCTTTCTAGGTGACGTCTTCAGTGCCTGGGAGCCTCCTGTGAAGCGCTTCTGTGCTGATTCCTCCAGCATTTATACTGGTTTGAATCTGCCGCTTCCGGTTGTCAGTTGCTGTCCGTTGCAGTGGCCGGTATATAGGGTCTAGGTCGATGTGTCTGTTGATAGAATTCGTGGATGAGTGCCATGCTTCTAGGAATTCCCTGGCTGTTCTCTGTTTGGCCTGCCCTATAATAGTGGTGTTGTCCCAATCGAATTCATGTTGTTTGTCATCTGAGTGTATGGCTACTAGCGATAGCTGATCGTGTTGTTTCGTGGCTAGTTGATGTTCGTGGATGTGGGTTGTTAGCTGTCTTCCTGTTTGTCCTATGTAGTGTTTTGTGCAGTCCTTGCATGGGATTTTGTACACTACATGTATGGAGCATCAGGAGCATTTCTGAACTGACAGCCAGACTGCTGCGACCACTAGGACTCATAACAGCACACAAACCAACAGCCACCCTCAGACAACAACTCACCAGGACAAAGGACCCGATACCCAGCATGAGCAAAACCAATGTAGTGTACAAAATCCCATGCAAGGACTGCACAAAACACTACATAGGACAAACAGGAAGACAGCTAACAAGCCGCATCCACGAACATCAACTAGCCACGAAACGACATGACCAGCTATCCCTAGTAGCCATACACTCAGACAACCAGGAACATGAATTCGATTGGGACAACGCCACTATTATAGGGCAGGCCAAACAGAGAATAGCCAGGGAATTCCTAGAGGCATGGCACTCATCCACGAATTCTATCAACAGACACATCGACCTAGACCCTATACCGGCCACTGCAACGGACAGCAACTGACAACCGGAAGCGGCAGATTCAAACCAGTATAAATGCTGGAAGAATCAGCACAGAAGCGCTTCACAGGAGGCTCCCAGGCACTGAAGATGTCACCTAGAAAGGGGACGAAACGTTTGCAAGAAAAACTCCCAGCTCGGCGAACAGAACCACAGCAACGAGCACCCGAGCTACAAATCTTCTCACAAACTTTGAATAGAATCTTTTCTTCTTACTAAGATGTACCTTTGCTGAGAGTCATGAATTATCTCCTTAAATGTCAGCTACTGCTTGCTTACTGTCATATCTGCTCTTCTATCAACTCAGTTCACTTTAACCAACTCTATTCTCATTTCAGTGTAATTAGCTTTGTTTAAGTTAGACAGGTTATTTCTGAACAAAGCTTTTCACTTTCAAGCTGAATATTAAATTCTATCTTGTTGTGATCGCTACTTCTTAGGGAATCTTTTACTTTTGAGATCATTATTTAACCTGCCTCATTACTCATTACCAGATCACAATAGTCCATTCCCTGGTTGACTCCATGATAGCTTCAAGGAAGCTATGCCTAATGCACTCTATGAATTTGTTGTTTGAGCTACCTTTTCCAATTTGATTAACTCAATTAGCATGAAGATTAAAATCACCCACAATCATTGTTCTATTCTCTTTACATGGTCCAACTGTTTATTGCTTCATAGCCTTTCCTACAGAATGGCTACTGGTTGGGGGTCTGTATGCCATTCCTACCTACGTCTTTCCCTTGCTGTTTTATTTTTGTCTCCACACAATGGACTGTACATCATCCAAGCCTAGATCATCTTTTCACAACTGTCCTCATGTCATCTCGTATTAACAATGTTAGCTCATTAACTTTTCCATCCTTCCTGTCTTTTCAAAAGATCAGATATCTTTGAATGTTAACTTCTGAGTTTTGATCTCCCTGTAACCATGTTTCAATGATGACTATGAGATCATAACCATTCACTTAGATTTGCACCATCTTCTATCTTATTCCAAAAACTTATAAAATTAAGATGGAAAGCCTTTAAGTCTGTTCTATTATCAAATTTCCCAATACTTAAATATTCTTTGGCATAAAGATGTTCTGTCACTTCCTTTTTTCTGGTAACAATCAGTTCTATCACTAATCTGCAATCCTACTTTCTCCATTACCTTTGATTTTCTAATTTTCCATGCAACTGAACTCCCTCCCAGTCCCTCCCACACCATTTAGTTTAAAGCCTTAACCCAAGTTATACGATTCACCAGGACTCTGGTTCCAGCATGATTCGGGGGTAGCCCATCCCATCGTAACATTTCCTTCCTTTCCCAGTACTGGTGCTAATGTCCCAAAAGGTCGTGACATTAAATGTCTTCAAGGCAGAGATTGATAAATTCTTGATCTCGCAAGGAATTATGGGCTATGGGGAGAGTGCGGGTAAGTGGAGTTGAAATGACTTGTTCCTTAGTGGCTCACCACGTGCTGTTCCAAAAAAAGCATCTCGTTGACATTCCATAAATTCCTTTTCTAGCAAACCCACCTGATTTTTCCCTCCACCTGCACATTGAAGTCCTGTATGATTGTTCTAATAGTCCCTTTCTGACATGCCTGTTCTATCTCCTGATTTATTTTCTTCTCCACATCCTGACTACTGGTAGCAGGCCTGTACACAACTACCATGAAGGGTCTCTTTCCCTTTGCAGTTCCTCAAGTCTACCCAAACAGGTTCTACACCTTCTGACTCTATGTCACCGCTTGCTATCGAATTAATTTTGTTTATTACTAACAAGGCAACTCTGCCCATCTGCCTCCCCTTTCAATAGAACATGTATCTTCAGATGTTTAGTTCCTAGCCCTGATTTCCATGCAGTCATGTCTCTGCGATAGCCAGAACATTGTACTTGCCTATTTAAATCTGTATTACAAGCTCATTTACCTTGTTTCACATACTGTGTGTATTTAAGTGTAACACCCTCATGTGTTGACTGCCCCCCTTTTCATTCTGTGATTTTCTGTGCCTGAAGTTAGATTCCTGATCCCTTTCATATTCAGTACCTTATTAGTTGTTTTAGAAACTTTAGTAACCTCTGCTGAATGCTCACCCTTAACTTTTTCCATCATTCTCCATGCAACTGAACCTACCCCCTCACTATTTAGATTAAATCTCTATCCACAGCAATTTGCAAGGACTCTAGTCTCAGCATGATTCAGGTGGAGCCAGTCCCACCATAACAATTCTTTCCTTCCCCTGTCCTGGTGCCAGTGTCCCATGAATTCAAATCTATGTCTTCCCATGCCAATCCTTGAGCCAAACATTTACTTCTTTATTCTTTTTGACCCTATACCAATTTGCTTGTTGCTCAGCTAATCCAGGGATTATTGCCTTTTTATTCTGCTTTTTAATTTAGGCCCTAGCTGCAGAACCTCTTTCCTCATTCTGCATTTATCGTTGGTACCTACATGGACTGTGACAGCTGGATCTTTCTCCTCCAACTCCAAGTTCCTCTGCAGACCAAATGAGATATTCTAAACCTGGTCACCAGGCAAGCAACACAGCCTTTGAGATACTCATTCTTGCCCACAGAGAACAGTGTTTATTTTCCTGATTGCAATCACATTCCCTTATCTACCCTCTCTTCAATGGTTCCCTGTGCTATGGATCTATGGTCATTCTCCCTACAACCCCCTGCTCATGTTCACACAATGAGCAAGAATCTTAAACCTGTGTGAGAAGCTCAGGACTGAGGATCCTGCCACTACCTTCTGGATTCCTTCACAGTCACACCGTCCTGTTCCTGACTAGTAACTGAATTCAGAGTAGTTAAACTGAGGAGTGTAACTGCCTCGTGAAACATAGCATCCAGGTAACTCTTCCCCCTTCTTGCTGTGTCGCAGTGTTTGAAACTTGGACTTAAGTTCATTAACTATGAGCTGGAGTTCTTCAAACAACACTTACTGTACGTGGTGTCCACCATCTCCCATATCATACAATACAACACATCGCCTGCATCTCTAATGACAGATACCTTAATTTCTTTCTTCTTTAAGTTTTGTACTTGTCTTTTAGTTTAAGATCTGTATTATATTTCTTCTATTTACATTTGATCTGAAAGTAACTTAAAAGAGTCAAATTAGCAGCTATTACCAACCAATGAACTTATGGTTTTCCTGTGTTAGCACTCTTTGTTTTGTGCTGGGCTTCAAGTTATCCTGTAAAAATGTTGAGAGTGTGGTACTGAAAAAGCACAGCCAGTCAGGCAGCATCCAAGGAGCAGGAGAATCAAAGTTTTGGGCATAAGCCCTTCATCAGGAATGAGGCTTGTGAGGCTGGAGGTGCTGAAAAGTAAATGGGAGGGCGTGGTGCTGGGTGAAAGCTAGCTGGGAATGCAATAGGTAGGTGAAGGTGGGGGAGAAGGTGATAGGTTGGAGAAGAAGGTAGAGCAGATATATGGGAAGGGCATTGGACGTGTCAAAAGGGTGGTGCCTAGGTTGAGGCTTGGGACTAGGATAATGTGGGGGAAGGGAAAATGAGGAAACTGGTGAAATCCATATTGATCCCGTGTGGTTGGAGGGTCCCATTGTTAAAAATGAGGCGTTCTTCCAGGCATCGGATAGTTAGAGTTTGTTGATGGAAGAGGCCCAGGAGCTGCATGTCCTTGGCGGAGTGCAGATGATGGAGATCAGAGTCCTCACTTTCTCCAAGTTGATTTCAACCCTGTTGCAAAGAATCTACCAAAAATGCTTACCTTGAAGAAGTTCTCCCCTTTGTACAAGGATCTCAGTGAGACTCCCTCTCACTGCGCGCGCGCGCGCGCGCGCACACACACACACACACACACACACACACACACACACACACACACACACACACCCCACCCCGACAGCCACATTTCCTTCCTCAGTACCCACCTACTTGTGAATCATTTCAGAGAACATCTCTGGGACACCCGCACCAACCAACCCTAACGCCTTGTGGCTGAACACTTAACCTCCCCCCATCCCCTCCCACTCCGCCAAAGACATGCAGGCCCTGGACCACCCCCATCGACAAATCCTAACCACACGATGCCTGGAGGAAGAACGCTTTGGGGCTCTCCAACCACACAGGATCAATGTGGATTTCACCAGTTTCCTAATTTCCCATCCCTCCCCCACATTATTCCTGTCCCAAGCCTCAACCTTGGTACCAGCCATATGACCTGCCCATTGCCTTTCCCATCTGTCAGTTCCACCCTCTTCTCCGACCTATCACCTTCTCCCCCACCATCATCTACCTATCGCATTCCCAGCTACCTTTCCCCCAGTCCCACTCCCTCCCATTTATACTGCCCTCGGCCCACAGGCCCCATTCCTGATGAAGAGCATATGTCTGAAACGTCGATTCCCCGCTCCTCGGATGCTGCCTGACCGGCTGTGCCTTTCCAGCACTACACTCTCAACTGTGATCTCCAGCATCTGCAGTCCTCACTTTCACTTATCCTGCTAAAAAAACCTCACAAACTATGAATGAAAAAAGCAAGCACAAGGCACTTGTTCTCCATTTCAGTAAAATCCCACACTGCTGCAAAGTCCCAGAAATACACAGTCACCCTGAGTGTAACCTTCCCTTCCTGATTGTACAAAACTTTCTGATCATAGTAGGTTGAACAGCCTCTGCCTATACTTTAACGATTCTGTGTCTGAGGAATGGTCAGTTGGACTGTTTGAGATGTGAAAGAAGAAGGAAGTGAGATTTTGATAGAAGCATATCGACAAAGATATCGCATTGTTTAGTAGGTTTTCTGAATTTGGAAAGTATTTGCTGTAAAACGTGCTAATGTTAGTGCTAAAGTTACCTTAAACGTATTTTAATATAAGTATTTTTCTTACAGGTATGATTTTCAATGAAGTAGATCAACAAATTCGGGATGCTGGATACCAGAAACATGCTTTCAATATACTCGTCAGTAATCGTTTGGGTTACAGTAGAGATGTTCCTGATACCAGAAACCAAAAGCAAGTTCCAACATTTAAGTTATCATCTGATTTAAAGATGCATACCGCATGTACACTTGTGTGTGGCGGTGTATATTAATACCAAATTCCAAAGCTGTCACCATATTATCTTCACTGTTAGACCTGTTCTTGGTCATGTCCTTATCGCTACCCTCTTAGAGTCATAGAGTAGTAGAGATAAACAACACAGAAACAGACGTACGGCCCAACTCATTCATACCGTCTAGATATCCTAAATTAACCTAGTTCCAGTGCCAGCATTTAGCACATAACCCTCTAAACCCTTTCTTTTATATACCCCTCTAGATGCCTTTTAAGTGTTGTAATTGTCCTCACATCCACCAGTTCCTCTGCATGAAATATTTACCCTTTAGGTCCCTTTTAAATTTTTCCCCATGCATCTTAAACCTATGCCTTCTAGTTTTGGACTGTGCTACCCTGGGGAAAAGACTTTGACTATTCACCCTATCCGTGCCTCTCAAGATTTCATAAACCTTTATAAGGTCACCACCCAGCCTCAGATGCACCAAGCAAAATAGCCCCAGCCTATCCAGCCTCTCCTTATCTTAAACTCTCCAACTCTCCAATCCTTGTAAATCTTTTCTGAACCCTTTCAAGTTTCACAACATCCTTCCTATAGCAGGGAGACCAGATCGTATGCAGTATTCCAAAAGTGACCTAACCAATGTCCTGTACAGCCACAACATGACCTTCCAACTCCTATACACAATGCTCTGACCAATAAAGGCAAACCTTCTTCACTGTACTATCTAACTGTGACTCCACTTTCAAGAAACTGTGAACTTACATGCCAAGGTCTGTTTGTTCAGCAACATTCCACAGGACCTTACCATTAAGTGGATAATGCCCTGACATTCCCTACCAAAATGTAACACCTCACATTTATCTAAATTAAACTTCATGTGCCGCTCCTCAGCTCATTGACACATCTGATCAAGGTCCTGTTGTACTCTGAGGCAACCTACTTCACTGTCCACTACACCACCAGTTTGGTGTCATCTGCAAATTCCTAACCTACCTCCTTATTCCCATCTAAATAATTTGTATAAGTGATAAAAAGCCGCGGACCCAGCACTGATCCTTTAGGCATGCCACTGATTCCAGGCCACCAGTCCGAAAAGTAACCTTCCACCACCACTCTCCTATCTTTGAGCCAATTTTGTGTACAAGTGGCTAGTTTTCCCTGTATTCCATGTGATTGAACTTTGCTAACCAGTCAATCATGTGGAACCTTGTTGAATGCCTTACTGAAGTCCATATAGACAATGTCCACCACGTTGCCTTCATCAATCCTCGATGTCACAGGCCTCAAATAGCGGAAGAATGCACTTGCTGCTGTCAGCCTCCTATTGTTAGGAGAAGCCACCTCCGCCACTCTGCATGCTGCCCGCTCTTGCTGCCACGCCAGTGCTGCTGACAAACCTGCCACAGAAGGGGAGATGGACAAAAAAACCAAAAGTAAAGGAAACTAAATCAAAGGAAAAGAACAGAAGCAAAAGTAAAACAAAGAAGGAAAGCAGATTGGAGTGGATGGGTCCCTGGCAAGAGCCTGCACGCCGCCCTGTTTATCTGCAGCCATCTTGCAGATGTTGTAGAGATACTGGAGGCTTTGGTCAAAACATTCTAGAGCTCACTGGATTCTGGGAGGGTTCCAGTGGATTGAAAAATGGATAATAAGACATCCCTGTTCAAGCATCTGCCATTGGAAAAATACTGGTATTCATTGTTAAGAAGAAATAGAGTATTTAGATAAGCTTAATGCATCTAACAGAGTCAACATGGTTTTGTGAAATGGCAAATTTTCTTGCGTTCTTTGAGGGTATAAGAAACAGAGTTGATAAAGGGGAAATGGTAGATGTGCATTTGGATTTACAGAAGAGATTTGATAAAGTGGCACATAGAAGATTGGAGGTCACTATATTCAGGTAATGTATCAGCATGGATTAAAGTTTGATTAACACACAGAAGACAGACAGTCTGGATTGATAGTTTTTTTTTCTCATGTTGGAAAGGTATAACTAGAGGAGTGTCACAAGTATCAGTCCTAAGGCTTCAATTGCTTCCTATGTTACTGAATTGGAGGAGGGGGCAGAGTACAAAAAATAATTAGGGGCTCACGATGAGAAGATAAAGAATCTACAGGAGGATATACATAGCTTGAGTCAGTGGGCAAAAACTAGGCAGATGAAGGTTAATGCAGTAAAGTGTAAGATACTTTGGTAAGAAGAATGAAAAGTCTGACTATTATTTTAAATCAGGAGAGACTTCAAAGAGTGCTGCACAGAGAGATCTGGATGTTATCATGCATGAAATACAAACAGAATGCAAGTACAACAAGTAGTTGAGAAGGCAAATAGAATTTTGGCTTTTCGCTAAGGGGTTTGAATTTAAATACAGAGAAATTTTGTTCCTGGGTGTTGGTGAGGCTACACCTGGAGAACTGTATATTTTTGATCCCTGTATTTTTAAAAAAAAGGATATACTGGTATTGGAGATACAGCAAACTTTGTTTTAACTGGCACCTTATGAGCTGGTACTTTCAATAAATCGACAAAAATGATGTATCTCAAATACTGGAAATTTGTTGTATTATCGCGATCTCCATGATGTCCAAATAGTCAGTTAAGGTTGCAAGTTTTTTAAAAATTCATTCATGGGATGAGGACATCGCTGGCCAGGCTAGCGTTTATTGCCAGTCCCTAACTGTCCAGAGGACAATTGAGAGTCAACCACATTGCAATGGATTTGGAGTCACATGTAGACCAGACCAGGTAAGGATAGCAGATTTCCTTCCCTGAAGGACCTTAGAGAACCTGTTAGAAGGCTGTCTGCAGGTAAGTTTTAATTAAGGCAAGGTTGCAGTATTACTTAAGTGATTGATACTGTAAATAAAGCATAACAGTAATGTGTATTCTCCCTGCATTACATCTCTACTACTTTGTGTGTGTTTTTACATTCATTCTGTGGACTTCTTGATCAACCGGAATATTAGATCAACCAACACACTCCTGGTCCCTTAGGTACCTGTTAATAAAAAGTTTGCTGCGGTTGAAGAGTTTCACTAGGCTGGGCTGAAAGAATTGACATGTCAAGAATGGCATAACAGGTCATATTGTTAGGACTTGACATGGTAAATGCAGGGAAGAATGTTTCCCAGATCCAAGAAGTCCAGAAATAGGAGTCACAGTTTAAGGATAAGCAGTAGGCCATTTAGAATTGAAGTAAGGAGAAATTCCTTCACCCAGAGTGAGCCTGCAGAATTCTGTACCACAGAAAACAGTTGAGACCAAAAAATTGAATATTTTCAAGAAGGAGATAGATATGCTTTTTCAGGTTGAAGGATCAAAGGGTATGGAGGAGAAAGCCTGAATAAAGTATTGAGTTAGAAGATCAGCTATGAATATATTGAATTGTGGAGCAGACATGAAAGGCTGAAAAGCCCATGCCTGCTTCTGTTTTCTGCATTTCTATTCTATTAATCATTTAATGCCGCCTTACGTGTGTCAATTGAGTCTGCCTCAGTGCACTGCCAGGCAGTGCACGCCAGACCTGAACCATTTGTTGTATGAAACATGTGCCTACATCTGACTCCAGCAAAGTGATTGACTCTTAACTGCCTCTTAGGCGCTTAGGGATAGGCAATAAATGCTGGGCTGACCAGCGACACCCATATTTGTGAGTGAATTACGAAGATAGCATGACGTTCATAACAAGCGAGGTACTTACCCAGCCTGTGCTTGCAAATCTCACAATAGTGTACAATTTACATAATTCCACGATTGGACAACATTTGCTAAACGATCCTGAAAGTGCAAAGAGATATGCTGGCAACCCAATATAGAATGTTTTCTAGGCCTGCAGTGTTGTGCACTTGCATATACTGGAAGTTACATGTATTGATATTGTTTTGCAAGGTCTTAAAGATTAAGTAGCAGAGTTAATGCATGGTTTTTCATATCTAGAAAGTGACACCATCGAGAGTGATTGAGTACAGTAGGCGTAACGAGGATCGACGTTCCGGGCATGGGCCCTTCTTCAGGAATTCCTGAAGAAGGGCTCATGCCTGAAACGTCGATTCTCCTGCTCTTTGGATGCTGCCTGACCTGTTGCGCTTTTCCAGCAACACATTTTCAGCTCTGATCTCCAGCATCTTCAGTCCTCACTTTCTCCTACAGTAGGAGTAAGAATTGGACATTGAGGCGGTTTGAATAAGTGCAGAAAGGAGATGAAGGAAGGTAGGCATGCTTAGCTGTGACGACTTTAGCATTTAAATGAACTAGGAATTATCATTAACTAGGCACATTAATCTTGAGCCTCCAACGAAAGAGTAGAAGATAAGCAAAAACACAAAAACTAAGTTGAAGATGTCAAATAGAAAAGAGATATGTGGCAATAAAACTAAAAGAATAGTTTAATGAAGATTGATGCCGTGGAAAGAAATGCACTGGCAAAGTGTACTGTCGAGTACACCATGGGAAGGGAATGTGTGGCAGGGGAGGTAAGACAGAAAGGAGAGGTAAACAATTGGAATACAAAATATAATGTAAATGATGCAAAAAACTTTGGAGGTGTGGTCTGCAGCCTCTAATATCCATCTCAATCACGTGACCTAACATCATGCTCAAAAAAAAAGCTGCAAAGCAAAGAAAGATAAAAGGTTCATCAGAGGAGATGACAGATGCAGGTGACCATGGGTGAATGAGATTTAATATGCTAATATACCATGAGGAACCTCATAAGAAACCTCCTAATCTAATTAGGTTTTATAAAGAAAAACATTATCTCTGTCACAAAGAGAAAGAAAAAGTACATAATACTTTAAAATGGCACATGCCACAAGATGATACTATTCACAACACAATGACTTATTTGGATGCAGACAGCAGACTCGTAATGCGGTACTTGTCAAAACAAAATGAAAAACAATTAGAACATATTATTCAGACAAGATAATTTTGTTTTAGCAATTGAAATTTTATTTCTTTTATTTTCAATCCTAATTATCTCTTTTTTGTTGTCAGGTGTAAAGAAAAGAACTACCCAATGAATTTACCTTCTGCTAGTGTTGTTATCTGCTTTTTTAATGAAGCTATATCAGCTCTGCTGCGGACAGTACATAGTGTGTTGAATCGTTCTCCAGCAAACCTGCTGCATGAAATTATACTTGTGGATGACAATAGTGATTTGAGTGAGTCACCTTAAAATTTCTTGAAACATTTCACTTCTTCTCATCCTTTCTGGTGCCTTGGTGACTTTTGAATTACATGGGACAGTATGTAGGCCACTTTTGGAATATTGTATGCAATTCTGGTCTCCCTCCTAAAGGAAGGATGTTGTGAAACTTGAAAGGGTTCAAAAAAGATCTCCAAGGATGTTGCCAAGGGTATGGAATGAGCTGCCAAAGGAAGTAGTGGAGGCTGGTGCAATTGCAACATTTAAAAGACATCTGGATGGGTGCATGAATAGGAAGGGTTTGGAGGGTTATGGCCCAAGTGCTGGTAAACGGGACAAGATTAATTTAGGGTATGTGGTCGGGATGGACGATTTGGACCCAAGGGTCTGTTTCCATGCTCTATGACTCTGTCTCTATAATCCTCCTTTAACTAGAAGCGTAAGTGAGCAGATACAAAAGGATGGGTCTCAAGGCCAGTAAAGTTAGGCTTGTGAGTGTGCCATCCCAAAAATTAACTTAACTCAATGTTCTAGTATTAAGTCACGTCTTGAATCTGATAGTAGGCTCCTTATTGAATTGCAACTTGCATTTATATGATGTACATGAGTCTTTAATTTTCATTTTATTATCATATCAGGCTCCATAAAACAATGCAGCCTGAAAATAAACAGGGCCACCTCACCTCTACAGTTAAATGACTAGCTCCTTCATGATTAATATCTGTGCTGGCCTTATCAATCAGCATCTAACATTTCAACTGTAAACCATCATCATATGTGCTTGTAAAAACAGTCTGTTTCTCTTTTTTTTGTCAGTTAATCTAAAAGGTGAGCTGGAAGATTATATACGGAATAACTTGCCTATAAAAGTGAAACTTGTTAGAAACGGTGAGCGAGAGGGATTGATACGAGGTAGAATGATTGGAGCATCCCGTGCAACAGGTATTGAATTCAACTTCTTATATGTGAAAGTATTTAATTGTACTAAATTATTGCATTCATTATTAGAAATATTATTTATTGAATTGAAGATTCTCATCAAGATTTAGGAGAAGATTCAACTTGAATCAAATCTATTTCTTCCCATAATCACTCAAATTCTTCCATGTCTTTCATGACGATCTAGAGTTTTAACATGGCACAAATGTTATGATACAAATTGATCAAAGTAAACAAAAACTTGGATAATGCTGTGTATCCAGCCTCAGTGATTGAGAGGATTCAGATTCAGAACCTTAGCTTCAAATAAACAAATATTACCAATATTCTGCTTCAGCTAGGGAGAAGGATGGGGTCAGTATAAAGGGAACTGGAGATTATGATAAGGACAGAAGATAGTTACTTCAGTCTTCCCAGTTTTTAATTGGAGGAAATATGTTGTCATCCAAAACTGAAAGTTAGATATGCTACTTGACAAAGGGGTAACTAAAGGGAGTGAGAAGTAGTATTGAGGTAGAAATAGAATAGAATTTCCTTTTATTGTCATGTGTACTCCATTGTAAAAGAACAGTGAAAACCTTATATAGTGTCTGCCTCTTATGACACCATCTTAGTTACAAGTACCTAGGTACGAATCTTGGATACAATAGGGGAATAAAAGATAGTTGTGGAGGATCCAAGATGGCGGCGACCCAGCAAGTCTGAGTCTATAGTGCTCCTCCCAAGACTTGGGCAAAATGGGCCACCCGCCTCCACCACACACACCAAATCATTTAAAATAGTTTTTACTTAATGTATTTAGTTGCTCAGTACTGAATTTAAACAATCTAATCTCCTGTAAAAATGACTAAAGGGAAGGGAGCCCGCAGTTCTTAGCAGGCCTCCCCCACCCTCCCCAGCTGCAGCTGAGGCGTCCGCAGCCGCCCCGGGGGACTTACGTACGGTGGCGAGCCTCGTGGAAATACTCTTTAAACTTGACGCGAAGATCGACGCCTTCATCGAAGAGTCCTGGAGCCAATGGGATTCACTCTCAGCTGCACTACAAAAACATGACCAAGACATCAAGGAAATAGAGCGCCGAGTCGGAGGGGCGGAGCTAAAGGCTGCGACCTCTGAGACTATAACAGAATCGGCCGTGGGACGGGTCCAGACTCTCGATCAGCGAGTCCGTACCTTAGACAACCAAGGTCGTCGAAAAAATATTTGTTTGCTGGGCCTTCCCGAATGGGAAGAGGAAGGCCAGCTTACAGCATTTCTCGAACAGTGACTTCCACAGCTTTTAAATCTGGAGATTGGATCAGGCCAGGTACGGGCGGAATGGGTCTACCGGGTTGCAATACGCGAGCCCGGCTCGAACCAGCGCCCCCGCCCCGTCCTATTCCAGCTGCAGAGCTATAAGGAGAGGCAGATGTTCTTAGAAGCTTCCAGAAATCTTGGGAAAGACTCCCAAGCCATGATTTATAAGGATCCAAGATTATGTTATTCCAGGACTTTTCCCCAGCTCTTGTCCGAAAGAGGAAGGCATTTGACGAAGCAAAGAAGTGTTTAAGGGACTTATAAATATTCAGTACTCCTTGCGATACCCAGCAACGCTATGCTTTAACCATGAAGGATCCGTGTATAACTTTGGATCACCGGAAAACCTCAAGGAATTTTTGGACTTTCTTAGATAAATTGTAAGAGTTAATTGATGTTGTTTTGCCCTCCCCCCGGTCCGGTTTACACCCTCTTTTTTTATATATTAATCTCTTTCTTTACCTTACTGTTTAATGTTGTCTTTTGGGGGGGGTGGAGAGAAGGGTTTATTTATTTGTTCTCTACTTCGCGATTTTCTCCCATATATATATATGGGGTCTAGTTAATGTAGGTGGGGGGAGGTGATTACTTTATCCTATTTTATTTCTGTTTTTAGGAGCGGGTTGTTTTCCCCTGTTATTTTGTATTACTATATTTAATTATTACTTGTTGAGGCTGTAAGTTTATAGTTGTATATGTTTATACATGGTATTAGCATTATCAAATATATCCAGGTGTTGGTGTGGGTGTGGGGGGAGGGGGTGGCAGGGGCGGTAGGCTGCTCACTGTTAACTCTAGCTCTGTAGTATATTTGAATTTTCTTAATCCTATCGTGGGGTGCCTGGGTCAAGGGTGGGGCACTAGTTTGGAGAGGATATGATGGGCTTTTGAAAAGGCAGTGATGCCCCCGGGAACAAGGGGGAAAATGTCCATTTAAATACGTTTTATATTTTTTAAATTTAGAAATAGTTTTTTATTATATTGATGTGAGTGTATTAAAGAGCCTTTATTTTTGTGAATTTTATATGTTCTATCCTCGGGATGTTCTGGATAGGGTTTCCCCTCCTGAGGGGTCTTGGATGATTATTGTTAATCAGTCGGTTAAATGGTGCACCTGGAATGTCAAGGAAGAAAATATTATCAAACCTCAAGAAAGAAAGGGTTGATATAGCTCTCCTACAGGGGGCACACTTATTAGATAAAGAACACTTGGAATTACAACAGGGTGGATTTGATCAGGCCTTCTTTTCTTTCTTCTGCTCAAAAAGTAGGGGAGTTGTTATTCTTATTCGGAAGAATTTCCCTTTCAAAATCCTAAATCAGATAAAAGACGAATCTGGACGATATATTCTGATTAAAGCCCTTAAAAATGGAGAGGAATATGGGATCTTAAATTTGCATTGCCCCCTGGCACATCCTTTTAAATTTATAACGGAAGCCTTCTCAAAATTGATGGCTCTTGGTGCTCATCATACAATTATAGGGGGAGACTTTATTTGTATTAAGGATCCGAAAATAGATAGGATTCCCAAGAATACTGCGGGAGTATCTCCCAGATGTAGACAATTGGTGGATTTGAACAAAGAATTAGGACTAGTAGATGTATGGAGATGCCTTCACCCACAAGGCAGAGATTTTTCTTTTTACTCCAATCCACATAAATGTCACACCAGAATTGATATGTTTTTTGCCCCCTCGATTTTAAAAAATTCCATATCATCCTGTAAAACAGGCAGTATAGCAATTTCTGATCACGCTGCTGTAGAGATGGAAATCAAGGCGAAGAACAATGAGACATCCCCCCAGCATTGACGTATGGACCCCTTCCTGATGAAAGATAATAAATTTGTGAAGTACTTCTCTCAAGAATTTAAAACTTTTTTAGAAATTAATTCAGGTACGGCTAGCAACCCATCAATGATGTGGGAGACCATCAAAGCTTACGCGCGAGGTTTGATCATTTCATACTCAGCGACTCAGAAAAAATTAAAAGGAGAACAGCAGCGTCTGCTCGTAGCTCGCTTAAAAGCGGCTGAAACAGCATACACTGACGGACCTTCTATTATCAAATTACAAAGGATTATGGCCCTTAGGATAGCTCTAAACACCACGCTTACCCAAACGGCTAAGAGGGAAATATTATTTGCAAAACAAAGGTTATATGAATTTGGTGATAAACCTGGTAGATACTTAGCATTTCTCGCAAAGACAAAGAAGGCCATTCAAACTATCACGCCTATCAAGGAAAGTACGGGTATTCTGACTCATGATCATAAAAGGATTAACGCAATGTTTAGAAAATTTTATTCTGATTTATATAAATCGCAGGATTGTGAAGACAGAACTAGGAGGATGCAGTTATTTTTTAAAAACCTGACCTTTCTGGACCTAACTCCTGAACAGGTATCGGTCCTGAATGTTCCCTTAACAAGCCAAGAAATACTTGACACAATCAGGCAACTTCAGAATGGTAAGGCACCTGGCCCAGATGGCTTTCAAGCTGAATTCTATAAAGAATTTACAGGAATATTGGCTGGTCCACTTATGGACATGTATAACTACCCAAAAAGTTAGGACTGTCTCCCGCCTTTGCTGAAAGAGGCGAATATCTCTTTTATCCTCAAAAAAGGAAAGGACTAATATCCTTGCTAAATGTACATTTTAAAATTCTCTCTCAAAAGTTAGCATTGAGGCTAGAAACGGTATTGCCACACATCATAAAGAAGGATCAGACGGGGTTTATTAAGGGCCATAGATCATCCAATAATGTTATAGAACATAGAAAAATACAGCGCAGTACAGGCCCTTTGGCCCTCGATGTTGCGCCGACCAAAGTCTACCTAACCTACACTAGCCCAATAACCTCCAAATGCTTATCCAATGCCCGCTTAAATGACCATAAAGAGGGAGAGTTCACCACTGCTACTGGCAGGGCATTCCATGAACTCTCAACCCGCTGAGTAAAGAAGGGTTGTTAGAAGGGTTTTGAATTTGATTCAAGCCTGCCATCAGGGAAAGATACCAGGAGTAGTAGTCTCATTAGACGTGGAAAAGGCATTTGATAGGGTTGAATGGTCACATTTGTTTTACACATTGGAAAGTTTTGACATTGGAAAAGTGTTTACCAAATGGGTCTCAACACTGTAAAATGATCCCAAAGCAGTTGTGATTACCAATGGATTAGGCTCGGATAGCTTCAGTGTGGATTGAGGCTGCCGTCAGGGATGTCCTCTTTCGCCATTGGTATTTACGCTAATAATTGAGCCACTAGCAGAAGCTATACGGGCTGACCCTAATATAATGGCCCCGAGGATTGGTACTGGTAAACATAAAATTCCCCTTAAGCAGATGATGTTCTTCTATTTCTCAGTAATCCTCTGATGTCCGTGCCTCACTTAACCCAAGTTATTAATACGTTTAGTGTATTTTCGGGCTACAAAATACACGGGCGGCACGGTGGCACAGTGGTTAGCACTGCTGCCTCACAGCGCCTGAAGACCCGGGTTCAATTTCCGACTCAGGCGACTGACTGTGTGGAGTTTGCACGTTCTCCCCGTGTCTGCGTGGGTTTCCTCCGGGTGCTCCGGTTTCCTCCCACAGTCCAAAGATGTGCGGGTCAGGTGAATTGGCCATGCTAAAATTGCCCGTAGTGTTAGGTAAGGGGTAATGTAGGGGTATGGGTGGGTTTCGCTTCGGCGGGTCGGTGTGGACTTGTTGGGCCGAAGGGCCTGTTTCCACACTGTAAGTCTAATCTAAAAAAAAAATTAATTTTTCAAAATCGGAGGCTATGCCAATGGGCGGCCTTGCTAATATATCCCACTTATTGGACGGATCCTACTTTCCCTTTCGGTGGTCCCTGTAGGGTTTTTTATATTTTTATCACCCCAGTATTTGGTCAGTTATACAAGGCTAACTTTGTGCATTTACTGGAAAGGATAAGGCAGGACCTCCAGCGATGGGGAGACCTTCCAATTTCCTAGCTAGGTAGAATAACACTAACTAAAATGAGTGTCCTGTCCCGTCTCCTGTACCCTATGAGAATGCTTCCAGTGATGCTGCCGAGGCTGGCACTACATAAATTATATGGCTGGCTAAGTTCCTTTATCTGGAATCATAGACGGCCTCTCATTAAGCTGAAGAAGCTACAGTTTCCACAAGCAGGGGGAGGATTGGATTTCCCAGATTTTAGGAAATATCAGTTAAGTTCCCTATTAAGCTACATAGCTGATTGGGTCTTGTCTGACCCGCAATCAATCTGGCTGGACATCGAGGCTTCTCAAATAAAATGCCCACTTATTTACCTCTTGTTTTCAGACAAGAGGAAAATCACCACGGATCAATGTAAAAACCCTATAATACTAAACACAATTAAAGCCTTTGGAATATAATGCATCAAAATGAGGACAACTCACATAAAACATCTCCCTATACTCCGATAGTGGGAGCATGGGGATTTCAACCGGGGCTTACAGATGCTACTTTCAAACTCTGGAGATCCAGGGGTATCTCCTGTTTAGGGAATCTATTTAAAGAAGGGGTCCTGATGTCTTTTGAACAGCTGCATCAGAAATTTGGATTACCTAATGGAGACCTCTTTCGATACTTCCAAATTCAAAATTACATACAGAAGAAGACTACGCTATTAGATAGTCTTTATAAATCAGATAGAGAACATAGAGTGTTATGGCCAATGGGGCTATCTTCCATCAGCACTATTTATAATTTATTACATGATGAAGTATCGAGAGATGTGGACAATCTGCTTAAAATATGGGATCAGGATTTGGGACTGGAAATCTCTAGAAATGTGGAATGACATTTGGGAAAATGCCAAAAGAATCTCCATCTGCAACAGAACTCAGGCCATTCAGTTGAAGATACTTCATAGGGCCCAGATAGCACCGGACCGATTGGCAAAATTTAAGGCAGGAGCGTCTCCAACGTGTCCCAAATGTAAAATAGAGGTGGGCACTCTTGTACATTGCCTATGGACCTATCATAAGATCCGTAAATATTGGACTAAAGTAGCAAGTGCTCTGACAGAAATCTTAGGAATGGAAATTAGAGTGGATCCTGAATCTCTCCTTTTGGGCTTTTCGAACTTCCCCTCCCTGGATATGCACGGGAAGCGATTATTTTCTACTCTCTTTCTGTGCAAGGAAAAATATTTTGGTAAACTGGGTTGCTGAGGGCCCCCCTGGACTTTCGAATTGGCACAGAATAATCAGGGAATGTATTCCCCTTGACTTCATTACAAATGTGGTGCACCAAAAGACCAAATTATTCCATAAAATATGGCAGTCCTTTTTGAATTATATAAATACAGATTTTCGGCCATCCTAACAAGGGCTTTTATTTAATTGAGGTGGCGAACCTGGCTGGTCCGGGGCCCCTTGGGAGAGGAGTCTCGCACAAATATGGGTTTTGTTACGATCTGATGTTAACACATTCCGAGCATGTATCTCACTACTCAATTTCTGTGTTATCCGTCGTTTTTTTTTCTTCTCTGAATAATGTAAGAGATTTAACCATACACTCTGGTTAGTTGTAGGTTAGATTAGTAGTTAGTTGAGTTTTGTTATTTTTTCTCTCGGTATTTTTTTTTTCTGTTTGATAAATTTTGGTTATTATTTATTTAAGATTTAATTGTATATCCATGTTTATACTTGGGGTTTTTTAAATTTGTAAACTTGTAGAAAAATGTTAAATTTTCAATAAAAATATCTATAAAAAAGATAGTTTCATTAATTTACACAGTTTAAAAATAAAAGTTAAAAATAAAACACTGTTAAAGGATTGACATTACAGTCAGGCAAAAATTTTCAAATATCACATGATAGGTGCTTGCCAGCTTTCAGCTTTCCCTCTCTTAAAATACAGTACATGCCTTCACCTTAATAACAGTAACAACATCTGAAGTTAATTAGATCTGACATTAATGAACCCAAGTCTAATTTTCACCATGTCACCAGTAAGGTGCTAACACTGTGAAAACGTGATGCCAGTTTACTCAATCCTAACATTTCTTACCATGGCAGTCATTCATTATTAGAAATAGCTCTCTTTGGAATGTGTGCTCCTCAATTTCCTTGTAACCCATTCTTTGTGAATATATTGTAGCAATTAAGCCTCAGCAGGACATTTAGAAAATCAAGCTGAGTCAACATGATTTTTTTGGAAGAGAAATTATATTTGTCAAGTTTATTAGAGATCTTTGAGGACATAGTAAGCAGGACGGATAAAGAAAAATCAGTAGGTGTGAGATATTTATATCTCTAAAAGATATTTAATAAGGTGCCACATATAAAGATTTGTCACAAACTTATTGCTTTATGGGTGATATATTGATATGGATAAAGAATTGACTGACAGGAAACAGAGTCTCGGAATAAATGATGCATCTTTAGGTGGCAAGCTATAACTTGTGAAGTGCCATTGGGATCAGTGACTATTTACAATCTTTATTTGTGAATTAGATAGAACATCTTCATGTATTGAAGCCACATTTGCTGATGATTCACAGATAGTTAAGAAAGCAAGTAGTGGGAGGCTGCAAAATGCTGTACATTTAGGTTATGTGAGTGTGCAAAAAATGTCACGTGGAGTATAGTGTTAAAAATGTGTGGTTGACTCTTTGGCAGGAAGAATAGAAAGGTATTTCTTAAATGGTGGGAGACTGCAGAGTGCTGCAGTATAGAGGAATCTGTATGTTCTCGTACATAGAGTCATACATCACAAAAACAGACCATTCAGTCCAATTTGTCCATGCCGACCCAGTTTCCCAAGAGAAACTTAGAGTGCATTCAGAGAACGTTTGAACTCTGAAGGGCTGGCCAGGGACAACTTCCAAAGGTATGGCAAATCCAAAAACATTCAAAAGGCAGGCAACAGTTAATGGTGATCAAAGTTATAAACCTGTTCCAGGTAGAGGGAAAGACAAAGGTGCAGGCATTCCATAACCCAAAGCTATGATTCATTACCAGTAAGGTAGCAAATGAAATATAGATTCAACTAAACAGCTCGCATCTTACATTTAAACAACAGCAGTGGAAGTGAGTTCAAGAATGGCAACACTAGTGAACAATATGTTTGGTAAGAAAATTCACTTTTTTATAAAAGATTAATTAAGATGAAAGTAGAAGTGTCAGCTTTTTTAAAAGCAACTTTACTGGATTGCATCTCTATTCATTCAAGGTAACTGTTAAAGATGTCATAATTTGATCAGCTGAGAGCCAGAAGATCCACATTCGCCCTCTACACCATAGGTGTGCAGAAAAATTGGTCACAAGTCAAACCACAAAAACTTATAGCTCAGATTCTAAAATAGACATGTGTCAGCCTCATTCAGGAATGGTGCATGTCATAAGTAAGCAGTGCCTCCTGGAAAGAGACTAAAAATGCTCAGATGGCATTTAGTCCCGATCAGTGCAAGATAAGGTACAAGTTTATATTAAGTGACTCATCAAGGTAAGTAATCCATCAAGTTCAAAAGTGCAAAATGGAACAGGGTCTCATTGATTTAATAGTGTTCATTTCTTTGGTATAGATGCACAACCCTGAACTTCCTAAATAGTTATGATTCTACACCTTGTGATGCAGAGGGGATTCCAAGCTCCTTGATTGAAGTAGTTCTTCAAGGAGTTTCCCACCCTCCAGAAAGGTGGCGGCACGGTGGCACAGTGGTTAGCACTGCTGCCTCACAGCGCCTGTAGACCCGGGTTCAATTCCCGACTCAGGCGACTGACTGTGTGGAGTTTGCACGTTCTCCCCGTGTCTGCGTGGGTTTCCTCCGGGTGCTCCGGTTTCCTCCCACAGTCACAAAGGTGTGCGGGTCAGGTGAATTGGCTATGCTAAATTGCCCATAGTGTTAGGTAAGGGGTAAATGTAGCGGTATGGGTGGGTTGCGCTTCGGCGGGTCGGTGTGGACTTGTTGGGCCGAAGGGCCTGTTTCCACACTGTAAGTCTAATCTAATCAAAGGAAAGTAAATACTGTACATGTGGAGCAGACAACAAAAAATGAGATTCTGAGTTCAATTTTAAAAAAAAGTGAACAGGCTAGTTTTCAGGCCAGGCCAAAATATGTGCTGCAATTCCAATGCTAAGTTGTTTGAAAGAAATATGTTTCCATGTGTATTCATGGAAATAAGTTGAATAGTCTTAAATGACTAGGTTGGCAGTTGAACCCCTATTTACTAGGTCACCATTGGGAAGAAGGTTTGTACGTCTGGCAACTCAAACTGATTTTGACTTTGTTCAGCTAAAATCTCAACAACAAGCTGGCCACACCAGTACAGGTATGAAGAAGTTCAAATATTACCTCAGAGTCGATAAAGTGTGGCACTAGAAAAGGCACAGCAGGTCAGGCAGCATCTGTGGAGTAAGAACGTTGATGTTTGTGCTTAATCCTTCGTCAGGATTGCATGGGGGAAGGGGGCTGAGAAATAAATGGGGGAGGAGGGGCTGGGGTAAAGGTAGTTGGGATGGCGATAGGTGGGTAATTGTGGAAAAGGCCCAGAATGGACATGTCATGGGGAAGTGGGAGGGGGAGTTGAAATAGATGGCTACAGGAAGGTAGGGTTGATTGGTGACTGCCTAAACAAAGGTACTCAAACTGAAGGAGGAATACCTCATCTTCCAACTCGGGAGCCTACAACCACACATTCTCAACATTGAATTTACCAGTTTCCAAATATCCCTTCCCTCACCTCATCCCAGATAGATGTGCTTACACTGGAGGTACATTGTATTTCAGTCTGAGAAAGAAAGTCATTTTGTTACCTGTATTGGCACAGAAATTAGTTTCACAATATCTATACAAGATAGCAAGATGAATCATCGGTCACCTGCACTGATATCCTTTAAGTCAAAGTTGGATGCTTACTAGTTTGAGACTTTTGGTTGCTTCATCCTTTAACATGCCAGTCTTCAGGATCCTTCAAACGCTTCAAATTGCATAGAAGAAAGGAGTAGAAATGCCAAGACAGCGACTAGAAAATTAGACCTGAATAGTGGATATACAGTGGCCAAATCTAAAGTTGGGCACTTAAGGGAAATGTAAAATTTTGCTGTTATTCCTGTCCTGAATTATTGTTCAAGTATATAATTCTAACATGGAGTCAAAAAGTCTTCTAAGTACTCCTAAGAATTATTCCTGGAGTAGAAATTGTGGAAGGTGTAGACATAAACAAGAGAGCAAACTGCAATCAAACTCTGCCACCACCTCAACGCACAGTAAAGGCAGTTGAAGCATTTGTAGGGGAATAAAATGAATTCTTGGTGCTGATCTTGAAATTATAGAAAAGTCACAAAATAGTTCAACTGAGAGACTTTAACTAAAGCAACTGGAGTTGCTTCCCAAAATGAAGATAATAAATCATGGAAATGCCACTGTGCTCAAACCAGTGACTCAGATTGAATTTGCACTGAAGTGTTGGTGGCAAAGCAGGAAGGTTGGTATATCCAAGGACGAAATGATACCACAAGATAAAATATCTACGAATGTATTCTAAGCAAATAGAAGCCAATAAAAAAGAGGCCATGAAATAGCTTTGGCAAATAAAATTAAGGAAAATCCAGAGGGTTTTTACAAATACATTAAGGACGAAAGGATAACTAGGGAGAGAATAGGGCCTCTCAAAGATCAGCAAGGTTGCCTTTGTGTGGAGCCGCAGAAAATGGGTAGATACTAAATGGGTATTTTGCATCAGTATTAACTGTGGAAAAGGATATGGATGATATAGAATGTCAGGAAATACATGGTTACACCTTGCAAAGTGTCCATGTTACCGAGGAGGAAGTGCTGGATGTCTTGAAACATATAAAGGTGGATAAATCTCCAGGACTTGATCAGGTGTGCCCTAGAAGTCTGTGGAAAGCTAGAGAAGTGATTGCTGGGCTTCTTGCTGAGATGTTTGTATCATCGATAGTCACAGGTGAGGTGCCGGAAGACTAGAGGTTGGCTAACGTGGTGCCACTGTTAAAGAAGGGTGGTAAGGACAAGCCAGGGAACTACAGACCAGTGAGCCTGACGTTAGTGGTGGGCAAGTTGTTGGAGGGTTTCTTGAGGGACAGGATGTACATGTATTTGGAAAGGCAAGGACTGATTAAGGATAATCAGCATGGCTTTGTGCGTGGGAAATCATGTCTCACAAACTTGATTGAGTTTTTTGAAGAAGTAACAGAGGATTGATGAGGACAGAGTGGTAGATGTGATCTATATGGACTTCAGTAAGTTGTTTGACAAGGTTCCCCATGGGAGACTGGTTAGCAAGATTAGATCACATGGAATAAAGGGAGAACTAGCCATTTGGATACAGAACTGGCTCAGAGATGGAGGACGGAGGGTGATGGTTGAGGGTTGTTTTTCAGACAGGAGGCCTGTGATCAGTGGAGTACCACAAGGATCGGTGCTGGGTCCTCTACTTTTTGTCAGTTGCTTAAATGATTTGGATGCGAGCATAAGAGGTATAATTAGTTAGTTTGCAGATGACACCAAAATTGGAGGTGTAGTGGACAGCGAAGAAGGGTACCTCAGATTACAACAGGATCTTGACCAGATGGGCCAATGGGCTGAGACATGGCAGATGGAGTTTAATTCAGATAAATGCGAGGTGCTGCATTTTGGGAAAGCAAATCTTAGCAGGACTTATACACTTAATGTAAGGTCCTCGAGAATGTTGCTGAACAAAGAGACCTTGGAGTGCAGGTTCATATCTCCTTGAAAGTGGAGTCACATGTAGATAGGATAGTGGCAAAGGCGTTTGGTATGCTTTCTTTTATTGGTCAGAATATTGAGTACAGGAGTTGGGAAGTCATGTTGCTGCTGTACAGGACATTGGTCAGGCCACTTTGGAATATTGCATGCAATTCTGGTCTTCTTCCTATCGGAAAGATGTTGTGAAACTTGAAAGAGTTCAGAAAAAATTTACAAGAATGTTGCCAGGGTTGGAAGATTTGAGCTATAAGGAGAGGCTGAACAGGCTGGGGCTGTTTTCCCTGGAGCCGCCGGAGGCTGAGGGGTGACCTGATAGAGGTTTACAAAATGATGAGGGGCATGAAATAGACAGAGTCTTTTCCCTGGGGTGGGGGAGTCCAGAACTAGAAGGCATAGGTTTAGGGTGAGAGGGGAAAGATATAAAAGAGACCTAAGGGGCAACTTTTTCACGCAGAGGGTGGTATGTATATGGAATAAGCTGCCAGAGGATGTGGTGAAGGCTGGTACAATTGCAACATTTAAGAGGCATTTGGATGGGTATGTGAATAGGAAGGGTTTGGAGGGATATGGGCCGGGTGCTGGCAGGTGGGACTAGATTGGGTTGGGATATCTGGTCGGCATGGACAGGTTAGACCGAAGGGTCTGTTTCCGTGCTGTACACCTCTATCACTCCATGAGTCTTAAATGGACATGGCATTTGCAGTCTCCAATTGTCTCAAATTGTAAAATGATTTTCCTAAAGGACTTCATGCTTAAAAACTGAGTTTCAAGCTAAGCAACTAATAACATGCACATTTGAGATTATTCAGTTATTTAATCCAGCATTAGTTTTCCCGATTTCTAGGTGAAATAAAACCTCAGTGGGAATAAATCAGATTGGATCTATTTATGTTTAGTATAACTATGGGCAGTGTTATTTTAAAAAGCTTTCAATCGTCATCTCAATAATATTTGTTGAGTCTAAGGACTAATGAATTCCTGTTGATTAAGGAGGAAATATCCTCATGTTAGGAGGATGCAGTTATGTCTCCATTTCAGCTTTTGTCAATATTTTTCATTGCTATGTAGAACTGATGGAAGGCAAGTGCAAATGAGACAAAACCATATTAGAAGAGAAAATAGTACACAGTGATCTTTACAAATGACAAGTTTTCCTGGGGCAGTTTAACTTACTTTGCTGATTGTTAAGATGTATTTTACATATGTATTTTATGATCTTGCAATGGAGATCTTTGAAATAACGAGTAAGAACTTACATTGCACAATGTTTTGGCATGTGGCTGCTCAGGAAGAATTAACATGTTGCTGCTGTCACATCCACCCAATGATATTGCAAGGGTGATAGCAAAGAGAATAAGGCAAAAATAATGCTAGCCAGAAACTCACTCAGTTTGCCCCTTTCAGGACGAATCTAGAATTACACTGCTTGGTCATCATATTTAAGAGACCATTTACCAAACTTATTTAGGTTTGGATTTTAAGCAATTAATGGTTCTTAAGTTTAGTCCCGAGAATTGCCTTGTCATGGTCCAAAAGGCCTAACTCCTGTGCCAATTTTGTAGTTATGATGGTACCCAGACTCCCTTGGCGTATATGTTGAATCATTAAAAGTTAGCTTGTCAATACAACCAGTAATTAAGTAGCTGAATGGTTTATCTTTTATGCAAGTGAAATGTCATATAATAGTAGAAAAGTCCAACAGGCAAACAGAACATTGGTAAGACTGCATCTGTGGTGCACTGTACAGTTTTAGACTCCTTTCTTTAGAAGGAATATACTTACGTTGGAAGCAGTTCCGAGAAGGTTCACGATGCTGATTTCAGGGATAACATGTTGACTTATGAGAAAAGGTTGAGCATGTTATACTTGCACTCACTGGAGTTTAGAAGTCTTGGATATGTTTATTTGCCACTCTCATCAGTTCAGGCTCCACCTCTTGGACACTTAGACAATGCTGATCTGCTTTCAGTGGGTTGAATGCCTTTCTTAATCAGCCTGCTAACTCTTGCTCATCCTTTCTTAAAGTTCTTAGAATTTTCTAAATTATTAAAGAATTTATCTTTCAAAACTTCAGGATCCCAAGTTTCTTTTTTTTAGTCAGTGACGTTTTTGAAATCTAGCTACTGTTGTAATGTGGAGTCAATAAAGTGTGACACTAGAAAAAGCACAGGTCAGGTAGCATCTGAGGAGCATGAGAGTCGACACTTTGGGCTTAAACTGTTGGAAAGGTTGCAACTGGTTTATGCATAGAAAGTATCCACAAGCAACAGTTTGATAATGGTAAGATAATCTAACACATGTGGCAGGGGTGTATTATAGCAGTGCAGTGGGGCTGTGCTAATCTAGGGAAAGGCAATATGTTGAGTTGGTCACAATGAACCACTGGGATGTCGACCAGAAAAGCAAGGTCAGGTTATCATGAAAAGGAAAGTACCAGCTGGACAAATAAGATAGTGGGTGGGGAACTAGAGAACTGGTTGGGTAGGGAGCGGGAAGAAATAATGAATGGAAGAGGACATGGTGGCACAGTGGTTAGCACTGCTGCCTCACAGCGCCAGGGACCTGGGTTCAATTCCCGACTCAGGCAACTGACTGTGTGGAGTTTGCACGTTCTCCCCGTGTCTGCGTGGGTTTCCTCCGGGTGCTCCGGTTTCCTCCCACAGTCCAAAGATGTGCGGGTCAGGTGAATTGGCCATGCTAAATTGCCCGTAGTGTTAGGTAAGGGGTATATGTAGGGGTATGGGTGGGTTGCGCTTCGGCGGGTCGGTGTGGACTTGTTGGGCCGAAGGGCCTGTTTCCACACTGGAAATAATCTAATGAACGTAAGAAGATGACAGGTTGAGATGGTCTTGTGATAGGGGGTGAAATTGAAAAGTTCAAGAATCAAATTAAGACACAACAGTGGTTCAGTGCGAAGTAAAAGAAAACAAATTATTGAGTAGAAGTGCTAAACAAGCTGGAAAAAACAAAAGTAACAATTTGCTGTGAGCACAAACTGAGATCCTCTAGTGGATACACAACTCTAATTAATTTTGTGGTATGCAAATATATTAAAATGTTACACTTTTCCTTATTTGTTGTATCTATGCAGACCTCAGCTTCCCAATTCTGTCTGTAATTAACTTGGACACTGGGGTCATCTTCAACTTTGCTGCCTTAGTTGTAAGCATTACCGACCAAATTTGCTTCCCACTAATGGGATAAATGTTGGATGAGTTCTACAACAGATGGGCAACTTGCTCCATTAGATTGTTACCTAGGTGACAATGGTCATTTTTCATGTTCTACCTGACTAAATGCAACAAGATTCTGCATGACTCCTACCTACCTCTCTGATCTAACTTCATTAGATCTTCTGTAGGTTAAGATCATGCAAGGTACTTCGCCTTTTTTAAAATTAAACTCAAAATAATTATAAAACTTTCAGTTCATTAATCAGCAAATGAGGTGTGTTTTAGGTATTACTCCTACCAGAGGATCTTAGATACACTTGGAGATCAGTTTTCTCACCTAATTTTTAGCATTTCTTTCCACAGGAGATGTACTAGTGTTTCTTGACAGTCACTGTGAGGTGAATGAGATGTGGTTACAACCGCTTCTGGCTCCAATTAAGCAGGATCGCAAGACAGTGGTGTGTCCAGTGATTGACATCATCAATGCTGACACACTAATCTACAGTTCTTCCCCAATTGTGAGGGGTGGATTTAACTGGGGTCTACATTTCAAGTGGGATCCAGTGCCTGCGTCAATGCTGAATGGACCAGAGGGACCGACTGCAGCAATCAAGTAGTAACCCAGTACTTTCTTAACTTCACAATGCAAGATATATAATTTTGCTTCACTCAAACAGCAGCTAGCTGACCCGCTTTCATCAGTTAAGATTTGTACCAAAGATTTTAATATTCTGCTTTTCCAGTTCTAATCTTTTTCCCTGCTTCCTTTTGATGATTGCATATCTGGTCCAAGCCACTTAGGATAAAAGATTCTATGTTCCAATCACTCTTGGAGAAAATAAAGTCTTTAATTTTCCCTTTATTACTTTGGTGTTAAACTTCATTATTCAGTTTAAACAATCTTTCACTATTTAGCGTATCAAAATTGTCATCATTTTATGGTGTGATCCTGGTTTAATCGAATCTCTAACTTAACATATCTATTCACTCAACCTTTGTTTCATAACTCTAATCTTAACTCCTTAATATTGTTCCAGTGAACCGAGTTGAAATCTTTTACTTTTCCAATAACGGGTTCTCAGACAACATTCAGCATTTTTTCCAAAAATCTTGTTTAACTCCAGTATTGTTTTCAGTTTTTTTATATTTCATGCCTTTAAATGTAAAACCAACAATTCTATTTGCCTTTTTTCTAATCCTCATCGAATCTTGCATAACATAAGGTAGTGCATCAGCCAAGCAAGGCTGTGGTGGCTGTTTGAAAAAGCTATTTATTTAGTCATTGAAAGAGATTTTTATTTAGCCCCTTCATTCTCCTGTTCCAAAGCCTCACAAAACTAACATTGAATCAGCTTCTACCATTCTTTAAGAAAATGCATTCTAGCTCATCGTAACTCTCGGCAGGAGAAATTTCTCATCAAACGTGGTTCTTTTTCAAGTTTTGTTAAGAAATTAGTCTTCTAATCTTTAAATTCTATCTATTTGCACTCCTATATTTATGTGTTCCTCTCCCATTTTAGAAGTCTTATAATTTAGACAAACGTTTTGTGCAGTTTTGTTCTCAGATTGAAGTGCTTTAATTTCCTTGTTTTGAATTGCAATTTGCCACTTCTCTGCCAAGTTTTAACTTGTCTATATCTGGCTGTAATCTCTAACAATTCTTTTTCTCTCAGTCCACCATGCCACATAATTTGTTCTTATTGGTAAACTATTGGTTTAACTCCACATTTGTCTCTGTTGGAAGCATATACAGGTAGTTCTCCTATAACACCATAGCTGTGTTCTAGCAAAACCTCGCTTAATAGAAATAATGGGGCCTATAGGAAAAGTGGGTGAGGGGCAGACCAGCTCAAAAGTCACCCAAAATCCTAATACAAAGTTTGCACAGCCTGAATGATCGTTGAGGTCATATTTATTAGTGAAACAAAATTAAATTTAACATAGTACATTTTAAAAATATGAGAAAGCTGCTGTCTGCACAGTGTCTCTCTCTCAGAAAGCTGCTCTGTCAGTAGCTGACATTGCACATGCAGAGGACAGCACAAAGACTGGCGCTGACATCATGCATGTGCAGAACGGTGCTGTGACTTTGACATGGACATCAGCGCATTTGCATAATGACGCAGAGATTTCAACATGGACATTGGCATATGCGCAGAACGAGACTTGCGAACCGATCCTGGCTGTAATCACGCTATTGTCAATGGAGGTAATCGTTCTTGAGAATGCCATTATAGCCAAATTGTGTTGCTGGAATGCGTGTTATCCCAGAGCTACCTGTATATAAATGCCTATACTTTTTGTTTTCCTGCTCCCTACATTATGCTGGGCATCTTCTTTCTCCTTTTCTCAATCCATGCATCTTTCTACTCCTCCCTAACCCAATCAATGCACTCATTTCTTTGACATTCCCTCTTACCCATTCTCATAGCTCCTGGGTGCTTACCTCCTGTTCCTTCTGTTCTAAGCAATTGAATGCTTCTCCATGCTATGGACGGAAATTTGCTATTCCCAGTAGGAATTCTTGCCCACTGTGTGGCGAGGCTTTTAATTGTTTATAAGCAGCAGAGGGAATAGAAGCTAAGAGCAGCACTGGGGGGAGGAGTTGGAAACCATGCTAATTTTCATCTTTGAACACAGCCATGTGGACACTATCTTGGAAATATTAGCTGTGCACATGAATCATGGATGGTTGGCAATTTGTAAGAAAAATCAGGAAATTAGATTGCATGTATTCCCAGTGTGGAGCTTGAAAAGGAATGATGGGCAGAATCCAGTGGTGCTGTTACAATGATTAACTGCCTTTCTAATCTTTTTGCCCTAGATGACTTCGCTCTCGTATTTTAGATTTCTCTTGTGCTTTAGTCTCAGTCTTCCAAGCTTTCCCTTTGTTTGAAGATCAAGGGTAGCTTTCCCACATGTGCCCTGGGAAACCCTGTACTAATGATGGTATTTAGGTACTAGATTTACATCTCTCTAAGATGTTCTTTGAAACCAAGAGGGCATCAAAGCTAAACCAGAGTGCAAAAAACTGTCACATAATATTGATTTTATTTAACAGTAAATAACGTTCTTCTCAACCACTGAATTAAGCAAAATAATTAAAATAATTTTAAGAATGAAGTCTGTGCAAGCAACTTCAAAATACATAAGTGTTTCCCTCGTTTTAAAGAATATTCAGAAGACTGAGAATGGCTGCTTGCTTCTCTTAAATTCAAAAGTGTGTCCCTTCATAGACTTTCTGGCAGACTGTGATTTGAGCAGAAGTTTGTTTTATCACATTTAAGATATGCTAGAACATGCTGGCTCTTGATATCACACCAGTCAGATTGAAAAAGGAACCATTGAGCATACACAAACTGAATCAATCATGTATATTATTTAAGTTTCAATTATTTCTCTTTCTAGAATATGACTGAAAAAAAGAACCAAAATAAGTTTGGGATTTGAATTAAAGTACTTGTTAGGTAGTATATCATAATATGATTCAAAACAATATTTAATTTTACTAAAAAAACTCATTTTTGACATAATTATTTGATTCTCCTCATTATTTAAAAATTGTGGATTATATTTTCAATCTTCACCTTTTTACCTGTTGCTTTCAAAATGGGAGGAGGGAATTGTATTTCAGTCAAAACATTTTGTCATGTAGGCGGTTGCTTCTTAAGGTCCTTTTAATCAATTTTGCTCAGATCTGCAGCAGTGCTTTGTAGTTGCCTTAAGAAATGTTCCTTTTTCCATTCTTGTGTCTTATTCAGGTCACCTACAATGGCAGGGGGTCTATTTGCAATGAACAGGAATTACTTTATCGAACTTGGGCAGTACGACAGTGGTATGGATATTTGGGGAGGAGAAAATCTGGAAATCTCATTTCGGGTAATATTTTTGAGTTGTATGAAGTTCCTCTTTGCAAGAGATTAGGTCTTAATTAAAAATAAACACACAGACAATTATTAGAAATTACAATATGGAAACAAGCTATGTTCATAGGTCCCGGACCCAAAGTGTTGTCCTGAAATGTGTCCATGCTTCTCCCATATGTTTTTCTCTTACTCTTTCATTCAAATACTTATCGGTGATATTTAATAGAAATGATGGTGGGGTCTTACGCACTAATTGAGTTGCCCCTTTAATAAGGCCTGCCAAAATATATGCCACTGAGGTGCAATCTTGACCTGCCTTCCATAAGACCACCTGGAGCAAATTATGCTATGGTTTAAAACTGTTTGACATTGGTCTGTTCAGGATCAATTTCCTTCCAGGAGGTAGGCTGTGTGATTAGAATGGAAGTATGTCCCCTCCCCTGACAAAATTCAGCTCGTAGTTTCTGCTTTAGGCATAAACTTTGAGAATGCATTCCATGGCTTAGCATAATATTTCTCTTGCTCTCTATCCTAACCTTAAATGTAATATATTCCCACATTCTAGACCCATTCCTTATTCGTTGCAGCTATTACTTCAATCTTTCCTGTCCTAGCCAATCTCTGTCAAATCACCTTGCAATCTCATTTGTTCTAATGTAATAGCCACACTTTATTTCTCATTGCTAGTAAATGTGTAAAATTATTGTGTGGGGTTTAATTGAAAATTTCAAGTATCCTACATTATATTTATGGATATGCAACTCACTCACATGAATTAGTTGAAGCAAATGATATCTGTGCATTTAAGGGTAAGACAGTTAAGTAAATGGAGAAAGAAATAGAAGTTCATATTGATAGATTTAAATGAGGAAAGGTGTGAAGAGACCCAAGAGGAGCAATAACAACAGTTTGGACGGATTAGAAAATATGGGATAGAAACAGGCTATGTGGCCCATGTGATCAGTAAACTTCAAAATATAATAGTCCTAAAAGGCAGAAATTAGATTTTCTTTTATGAATGACCAGAAGAGAATGGAAACCCAATATTTATGGATGGGATCAAAAGCAAGTTCAGCGCAAATATTTTTGAAAGATTTCTAAAAGCAGCAGAGAAGTGAGAAAATGGAGGGATTTAAGATGAGTATTCTGGAGGGTTATGTGAACACAGTGGTGAACAGATTAGATGTCAATGGAGAAGCATTGGAATAAGGGGAAACCCAATGGAGGAGTGGAGACTGCATGTAAATAAAGGGTGAAGGAGATTACTGGTGCAGTTTAAGGCATTTGAAAGTGGAACAGGAATTATCTAGCTAATTCATTGGAACATAATGAGACTGAAATATGGAGGTTTGCTGTAGCAAACTGGAGTAGCTGGAGTTTATAGAGAGAAGAATGCATAGAACAAAATAATTCAGCCTGCAAACATTTCAGTAATCTTTGCAGAAATAATATAGATAGGTATTATAAGAAATAGGAACAGGAGTAGGCCATTTGGTTAATCAAGTCAGCTCCATCGTTCAATAAGATTGTGGCAAATTTGATTGTGCCCTTAAATTTCACATTCCTATCTACCTTTGATAATCTTCGATTTTATCTTCAAGTATCTATCTACTTAAATGTATTTAATGAATCTTCCTCCATCTATCTGTGAGGCGCTGTCTGCTGAGAACAAAGGAAATAAGACAAGGTGCAGTGAGTGGGGGAAGATACAAGAAATTTGGAGGACAGACACCATGGTCAGGCTCTGAATTGTAGAATTCAGTATTTAATCCAAGAGGCTGTAAAGTGCCTAGACTGCCAAAGGGGTATTGTTCCTCAAGCCTATGTTATGCTTCATTGGAACATAGCAGCCAGCCAAAAATAGAAATGTTAGCATGGATGTGGTTTATTGATATGGCAATACCTGGAAGGTTGGGGTCATTCCTCCAAACAAAGTGGAGGTATTCTTCAAAGGGATCACCCAGTCTGTGTTTGGTCTTGCAAATGTAAAGGAAACTGCATTGTGAGCAATAAATTAATTGGAAAAATTATAAATTAAACAGTGCTTCATGCAGATGGTATTTTTCTGGACCTTTGACAGTGAGGAGGGGTGACTAGGATGTTACACTTTGTGTTTGCATGGGAAGGTGCCACGGTGGAGTGAGGAAGTGTTAGGAGTGATGGAGGAGTGGACCAGAGTATTTTGGAAGGAGCAGTCCCTATGGAATGCTGACACTGAAGGGAAGGGAATATGTGTTTGGAGGTGACAGAAATAGTGGGGGATGATCCTTTGAATACGAAGACTAGGTTAGAAGGTGAAGGTAAAGGGAATTATTTTGCTGTTCCAGGAAGGACGGAGGACAGAAGTACAGGATCAAACACAAGGTGTGGGGTGTGGAATAATCCTTGCTTGAGAAAAAAATATCATGTTGGGAGGCAGCCAGTGGAAGTGGGATCACCAGAACAAATGCGACAGAGGTGGAGAAACTTGGGAATGGAATCTTTGCAGGAAGTAGAGTGTGAAGAAATGTAGTCCAGGTAACTGTGGAATTTGGTGGGCTTGTAATGGATATTGGTGGATAGCCTATACCAGAAAAAGAAACAGAAGTTAAGGAAGGGGAGAGAAGAGTCAGAGATGGACCAGGTCAAGGGGAGAGAATGATGGAAATTTACAAACAAAACTGATTGCTTTTTCCAATTCCAGATGAGAGCAGGAAGCAGCTTGAAAAAGTGGTGGGTGGTGGCCTAAGTAAGACTAGTAAAAAAATGTTCCATCTACCCCACAAAATGACAGATATTGCTGGGACCAGCAGTGGATATCCACATTCATATCATTTAATTGGAGAAGGTGGGATAGGTTAAATAATAAGTTGCTCAAAATAAGATGTAGCTCATTCATTTGAAGGATTATGGCGGCGGATGGAGACTATACAGGCTGCTTTTCAGGGAAGAAGGAGAGTGCCTTCAGACCATACTGATGAGGAATTGACATGTAAAGGAATTGTCTGTCTCTTATGAAGAGGAGATGGCTAGGGCCAGAAAACTGGAAATTGTGGAGCCAACATAAAAGTCTCAGAAGAATCATGAATATATTTGTGTCAAGTCGGAACAAAGGAAATAAGGGAGGAAGAATAATTTTATTAAGTTAGGAGAGGGCTGAAACAATGCCAGGACAGTCCTATTTCTGGATTTTGGAACGGACGTAGAAATGGTTGGGCACTTTTGGGAGATGATAAGCTTGACAGATATGGAGGGGAGATAAGGTAATTGACAGTTCTGGAAACAGCAGCCTGATGCCCAGGATCATGATCCTGGGGGGAGTTAGGAGGAAGTTGAGATTTAACAATCAGCCTCTGCCAAGTAAAGATCTGCACAGCAAATGACAACAGCACCACCCCTATCAGCAGGTTTGGTAAAGTCAGGGCTGGAACTAAGAGAGTGGAATGCAGCAAGTTCGGAGAGAGACCGGTTAGAGAGAATACAGTGGCCAATGTCACGTCAACATAGAATCATAGAATCCTTACAACGTGGAAACAACCTCTTCGGCCCAACAAGTCCACTCTGACCCTCCGATGAGTATGCCACCCAAAACTATTCCCCTATCTTATTATTCTACATTTACCTCTAATGGCCCTAACCTGAACACAATGGGCAATTTAGCATAGCTGATTCACCTATCCTGCACACTTTTGGATTGTGGGAGAAAACCAGAGCACCTGGAGGGAACCCACACAGACACAGGAAGAATGTGCAAACTCCACACAAACAGTCGCCCGCGGCTGGAATCGAACCTGGTTCCTGGCGCTGTGAGGCAGCAGTGCTATCCACTGAGCCAGCGTGCCACCCCAAAAGCAAGGACTTAACTTGCCCCTTCAGCTGCACCCTTATGCAGAGTTTTCCTACTTGACAGGGAGCCAAGCTTTTAATTAAGATGGTTTCCAGGTAGTAGATACTTTTGAAGAAACAAATCATAGAATCACTATAATATGACAGCAGGCCATTTAGCTATCAAGTCCACACTGACCCTCCAAAAGACATGCCCCATCCAGACCTACCTCATGACCCTACATTTCCCATGGCTAATCCACTTAGCTTACACGTCCCTGTGAAACTATGGGCAATCCACCTAACCTGCACATCTTTGGATAATGGGAGGAAATGAGAGCACCCAGACACGGGGAGAATGTGCAAACTCCACACAGACAGTCACCTGAGGAATCGAACAAGGGTCCCTAATGCTGTGAGGCAGCAGTGCTAATCACTGAGCCACCATGAGTTCTCAATGAAGAGATGAAGGTCAGTTGACTGGGTATACTGGAGATGGGAGAAAAGGTCTGTACGGTGGGAAGAGGACACCTGACCGAAGAAGTTGGCATGGATGTCAAGACGACAGCAGAAGAGTTCAGCATCATGTTGTGCCCCATTGATGTGGGGGATTTAAGGAATAAAGCTAAGTCCTTTGCTAATCACAGATCATTCAGCATCAGAGAATGAGAGGTCAGAGGCTCTCACGAATGCATGCCAAGAAGTGGAATTAGATGAAAATGCAATGTGAGGCCTGGGGAGGGTAGGAAGGATCCATAGGGTGGTGAACCCTTTGACTCTTTGAAGCTTGTGTTAGCTTAACAACTAGAAGAAGAGAAAAGTTTCTTGTTAAAGTTTCAAATGAAAAGAAGAATAAAATGGAACTGGAGACCATGATAGCTATGAGATGGTGTTTTTTTTGGAGAAGAGATCGAGAGTCTGCATGTGGCGGTGCAAGGCTGAGTGTTGGCCTCAGGGTCTGGTGGGAATACCTATTTGAGGAGCATTGTATATCTAGGAAATATCTGTAATCTCAATTAGATTTCAAACACAAGGATGGAACTTAAGTTGGAATTAATGCAGAGAAAGGGGGAGCAAGAAGCAGTCACTGAAGAAAGAGATGGGACTGTGAAAGGAGTTTTAGCTAACAATTTTTCAAAAACTAACAGAGTTAGAAAGCACTGAAAGTAAACAAACTGAAAAATAAAAACAGAAATTTTGTCAGCGAGAAGGGCAGAACTACTTCAGGTTGGATGTACCTGGAAGAGAAATGACACTGAAATAAAAGCAAGATACTGCGGATGCTGGGAATTTGAAACAAACACGTGAATACTGGAGAAACACAGCAGATCTGGCAGCATCCAAGGAGACAGAAACAGAGTTAACATTTTGATTTTTAGTTGCATTGGTTTCCTGGTACTTTTTCTCTAGCAAGTGTCAATATTTTACATTTTTCTCTTCCTTTTTCTACTATGCTTGCGATGCTTTCCTGTGTTTTAAGATAGACCTCTCAATTGAGAACTTTTTCAGCTGAACAAAAACATTCATACTTTTCTTTTTTTCAACACTCTATCTTTTCAACACATTCATTAACATCACTTCTGCCTCAGAAAGGGAGAAATTAGTAAACAGTTATGTGACTCAATAAGAAATTGGTGCATGACTAGACCATATGGTCCCTTAAGACTGCTCTACCATTTCATAATATCGTCGATCTTTTATACCAACTCCACTTTTCTGCTTTTGTTTCATATCCCTTGTTTCCTTAGTGTCCAGAGTAAATTCTCTATCTGGAATTTACTCAAGGACTGAGCTTTCACCAGCCTGAGGTACACATCTTCAAAAATACAGAAGAATAGAAATCTCTCTTTTATCTCAATCCTAAATCATCATCCTCCTATATATTATCCAACTTGTCTAGGAAATGGTTAGATATGTCAGCAGAAGTGTTTTCTGAAAGTAGAAACTCTGAATTGCTTGCTAATCCTTTTTGAATCTCTACATCTCAAAGATCCTTTAAGAGGATGTTTAAAATCATCCTCTTTGATCAAGCTTTTGGTCATTTGTCATGATAGTTCAATATGTGCCTTGGTGTCAGATTTTGTCTGAAATGCTTGTGATGTGATTTGGGACATTTTACTAAGTTAAAGACATTGTAAAAATGCAATTAATTGTTAATGTGTGATGTAGTTTACAATTCAACCATCCATTAAAAATTTAGGTTTTCACCGTATATGTAAATATTTGGCAGTATTCCCTTTAAACTGCCTGGTTGCGCAGTTGAGCAGCAATGCAGAATATACCTTGCAGTGCAACAAACAGGTCACATAACCAGTTTTTCATTAAGATGCACATGTGCATGGTTGCACAGCAATCTTAAAGGGACCATACAGAGCTTTAAAAAAAACAGACTGTGAGCAACAAAGAAAAATCAGAAGGAGCATTGTAAGTGCAAAACAATTTCCAATCAGTTATTTAATCAACTGTAAAAATTGTTATTTTAGACCAAACACCACTTTGACCTCTCATTTGGGGCTTTTCATCTGAACTTATAAATTGAATGTGGAACCAACATAGTTCACGTATTTGCAACATAGTGAATAATATACAACAACAGTGAATTTACTGGAACAGCCGGAACATAAATCTTGATAAATGACTATCATTGGAACCAAAGTAACTAGTAAAAATCAGTTTTATATATATATATCAAATCCACACTCATTTCAGTCATATTCCTCTTTGTAATTAATAGTTGTAGTACCAAAGCAATTATTCTAGCAATGTCAAACAGTACTTGCATTGTGTAGCATCTATTTCTTTCTTAGCATTGCTTTGCTTTGGATCTCATTGTAGGATTCATAAGTGCTCCTCAGATTATACTTCACACTCTTGCTCTTTTATTACTTAGCTGACAGTAAGAGAACCTAGATCTATGTTGTTTGCCAGTAAGAGATTTTCAAAAGGATAGTTCCGTCATACAAATAATAGGACATTAAAATATTAGTGTCATTTTCGCTAAGTCAAATTTTAGGGATAACTGATGCTTTTAGAACAGTCCATGTGAAATTTTATAGCTGCAAATAACCACTTCTTGTTTGCTGTAGCTAGCTAGAACACTCAAAATGATGTCAAATCAAGGTACATTGCCTCAGTTTTTATTTTTTCTGACTTCATGACCTTGCCTGCTGATCTCTTCATTAGTTGCATTGGGCACTAGCAGCTGCCTTACACTTCTGCCCAGTTAAATGTCACAGAGTTTTCTGGCCTTTTGCATGGATGTAAATTATACCGTGGCACTATTTTAAAAGGATAGGAGAATTCTTCTTGATACCTACTCAATATAAATCAATCAAATGACATCACTTTGCTCTTTGTGAAGCTTTCTGTGTGCAAACTGGCAGCCTGGTTTCCTGCATTATGTTAGTGACTACATTCTAAAATACTTATTTGGGTATAAAGTACTTTGAGATATTTAAACATAACAAAATATGCAAGATCATTTTTTTATAGTAGACTACATTCCACCTCCTATTGAGTGAATATATAACGGAACAAATTGACTTGCAAGAGATTATAGCAAGGTCTCTTATTTATAAGGACATTTTAATGCTCTGTTAGACGCAGGATTTAATAGGTTTATGGGAAGCAGGTTTACAGCACCAAGCCGGAAAATACACGTAAGAACAGACAGGCATAATGTGCACTACATGTCAAGTACTAAATGAAAGCAGGCAGGAACCCGCATCCAGATTTTTCCAGTATCACTCAAGTGGTTGTCAAGAAAATTTTGAGAATTGCTGGCATTGCTGCAATTAGAATTTTCTATTTGTCTCCATAGGAAAGCACTTGGCCTCTGTCTAGCAGCTGCTCTCAATGGGCTTCCTGAGATTAGGACTTCACTATTTGAACATTTGCAATTCATTATTAGCCAGCTGAGTTGGGCCACTGCAAACTGTCACTCTTCTATTAGTCAGTTAGAGTAATACATTAAGTTAATTTTTACAGTTGTGGCTGTAGCTCCCTATGGCCTAATGTAGGGGTGGGTGGTGGAGGTGAATGAACAGAGACAAACCCCTCTTTTAAAAGAAAAGTTTACCTTTGGCAAACTATAATTTGCAAAATTAAAAATGCTGTGAAGCCAGGAAACTGAACTTTGTTTATTACCTTACCTTTCTTCTTATTCTTCTTTTCTGTACCTTTGAATCAGATTTGGATGTGTGGTGGCCGTCTGGAAATAATTCCATGCTCTCGGGTTGGGCATATTTTCCGTAAACGCCGACCATATGGTTCACCTAGAGGACAGGATACAATGGCACACAATTCTCTTCGACTGGCACATGTCTGGATGGATGAGTATAAGGTATCTTTCTTATGTACTAAGGTTACCGCCCACTCTACAAATTAGAGCAATTCTGTGATTTTTCAACTGCCTGGATGCCTTGTTTTGCTTTTTCTCAAAGTAGGAGAAGAGTTTGCAAAAACCAATGCCATCACCATCAGTTGGTGAATATTTACCTTTCTTTGATGCAGTTATTTTTTTTTGTTCATTTTGTTTTCTCCTTCTGCATGACTATGTCCTTTTAGGTCAATCCGAAATTTGGTTGTTCTCTAATCTGTTTATTTGCATTCAAACAATGAGGCATGAATTAGCAGACATCTGCTGTGACTGAAATTTATGAAATTCGTGTGCAAAGTAAAAATGTGAGTTATCTTTGAGAGAAAGTTTTAGACAAAATGGCTGTGGTGAATGTCTACCCTATTATCTTTTAAGCAAGTGACGCAATGGAAAAGTTTATGGAATTTTCGCTACATGCTTCTGATAGCTTCAACAGGTATAAGAAAACATTCTTCCAAGAGGCAGCATAACTCAGGCTAATGCTGCAAATCTGATTTATTAATTACCATACATTCTCGATTAGGTTTGAATGCCAGATTCTCGAGTATACAAAATGATACTTTGCCATCAAATCGATTACAAACCTAAGCAATGGTTGAGGATAGCACTGGCTCAAAAGTAGAAGACAGAGCGAGATGGTGGAGAGTTGTTTTTCAGACTAGAGGCCTGTGACCAGCAGTGTGCCACGAGGATTGATGCTGGGTCCACTGTTTTTCATCATTTATATGAATTATTTGGATGTGCACGTAAGAGGTCTGGTTAATAGGTTTGCAAATGACACCAAAATTGGAGGTATAGTAAACAGCGAAGAAGTGATATAACAGGATCTTGATCAAATGGGCAGATAGGCCAAGGAGTGACAGATGGAGTTTAATTTAGATAAATGTGAGGTGGTGCACTTTGGAAAGGCAAATCAGGGCAGGCCTTATACACTTAATGATAAGGTCCTGTGGAGTGTTGCTGAACAAAGAGACCTTGAAGTGCAGGTTCATAGTTCCTTGAAAGTGCAGTCACAGGTAGATAGGAATGATTAGATTAGATTACTTACAGTGTGGGAACAGGCCCTTTGGCCCAACAAGTCCACACCGACCCTCTGAAGAGCAGCCCACCCAGAACCATTCCCCTACATTTACCCTTTCACCTAACACTACGGGGCAATTTAGCATGGCCAATTCATCTAACCTGCACATCTTTGGACTGTGGGAGGAAACCGGAGCATCCGGAGGAAACCCATGCAGACACGGGGAGAATGTGCAAACTCCCCATAGGGGAGGAATTGAACGCGGGTCTCTGGCGCTGTGAGGCCGCAGTGCTAACCACTGTGCGACTGTGTCGCCCAATAGTGAAGAAGGCATTTGATATGTTTTCCTTTAGTGTTCAAAGCATTGAGTAGAGGAGTTGGGGGGGTTATGTTGTGGCTTTACAGGGAATTGGTTAGGCCACTTTTCAAATACTGCGTGCAATTCTAGTCTCCCTGCCATACGAAGGAAACTTGAAACTTGAAAGATTCAGAAATGATTTTACAAGGATTTTGTCCGGAGTTGAGCAATAGGAATAGGCTGGGGCTATTTTCCCTGGAATGTCGGAGACTGAGCATTGACCTTATGAGGTTTGTAAAATCATGGGGGACGTGAATAGGGTAAGTAGATAAGGTCTTTTCTCTGGGGTGGGAGGATCCAGAACCAGAGAGCAAGAGTTTTGGGGTGAGAGGGGAAAGATTCAAAAGAATCTAAGGGGCAGCATTTTCATGCAGAGGCTGGTGTGTATGAAATGAGCTCAGAGGAAGTTGTGGATACTGACACAGTTACGACATTTAAAAGATGTCTGGATGGGTATATGAATAGGAAGAGTTTAGAGGGAAATGGACCGAGTGTGGGCAAATGGGACGAGATTAGGTTGGGGTATCTGATTGGCAAGGATGAGTTGGACTGAAGGGTCCATTTCCGTGCTGTACATCTCTATGACTCTAAGTAACAATCTGGATAGGACAGTAAAAGTGTTTTCTATATTCTCCCCCTCCCACTCTGCCTAGGACATCCAAGTCCTAGGCCATCTCCACTGCCAAATTCAAGCAACGCCTCATCTTCTGAAATTGGGACCTTCCAATCACATGGCATGAACGTTGACTTTGCCAGTTTCCTCATCTCCCATGCTCTCCCACCTCATCCCCCATCCCCCCACCTCATCCCAGACCCAACCGTCCAACTCAGCACTACCCTCTTGAACTATCCCACCTGTTAATCTTCCTTCCCACCTATCTGCTCCACCCTCCCCACTGATCTATCACCATCACTCCACCCCATGCATCAACCTATCGCCTTCCTAGCTATTTCCCCCCCACCCCCTCAGCCCCACCCCACCCTCCTATTTATCTCTCAGCACCCCCCACCTCCCCCACATTCCAGATGAAGAGCTTATGCCCAAAACGTTGACTCTTCTGTTCCTCGGATGCTGCTTGACCTGCTGTGCTTTTCCAGCACCCCAGTTTTCAACTCTTTTAGATTCTTCTTGAGCAAGGAGGGTGAAAGTTCTCGGGTAGTTTGGAATGTGGAGCAGGCTTGAATGACCTGCTCCTCATTTGTATGTGCAATATATGTGCTGTTATAAACAACCATAATAACCCTATTTCCCACCCTGGAATCTAGACCTTATGGTTATTACTTATTGTTGGTTCCATAGCAAATTGCCTTTATTTTCTGTGGAGATAATTAATACATCTCATACATGAATTTCACTTTTCTGAGACTTGAAATAGATAATTATCTTAAATATTAACTATAGGTTATTTTATAAATTCCAGGAACAATATTTCGCCCTGAGACCTGAGATGAGAATCCAAAATTATGGTGATATCAGTGAACGAGTTGAGTTGAGAAAAAGGCTCAAATGTAAATCATTTAAATGGTATCTGGACAATGTGTACCCTGAGATGCAAATTATTGGACCAGATGGAAAAACCAGGGTGCAACAACCATTGTTAATTAACAAAGCTGTGAGACGGCCAAAGGTTCTCCAACGTGGAAGGGTAAGGGTTCAATGTAACGACAAATTAGCTGATAATTTTTCGAAATCTGCAGTTAAAGCTTCCTAGAGCCATTTTTGAGAAAGTTATCAATTTAGTCTTCATTACTGTCTACTATAAATAACTTTATTATAAATTCCTGATTTTAATTTCCTCAAACTTTACAACCTGATATTTATGCCAAATTTAGTCTTTTTTTCCCGTTTGCAACTGTCTGAAATTCCCTGTGAATTTAGGGGAATGATCCAAACCCAAACAAAGAACAACTTTAAACTTTTGGGACCTGGAGATAGCATGCAAGTTAGACAAGTTTCCTTTTTAATATGTCTGAAGGTGAGAGTTTTAGACCTGTGAACCATCCTAAATCAGACTTCCCTACATTCTGTTTTCCTGCTGATCAGTACAAGTGTTGCACACTAGGGACATTAATCAATAGGAATCAAGCATCTTTTACCAATTCTTTGACCAACAGTACGTAAATACCCTTGCAAAATCCTTTGCCTACTCCGTGCCTGAAAGGCAGGACTAGACTGCCCTTCCAAATGTTGAGTTGAAGCTTGAGCCTCTAAGGACCAACCTCCTAAGAACATACAACTATCAACATCTCAATGTTTAATGATATAATATAAACTTTCTGTCTGCTCTGCTGTAGAGTCTGGACTATCATCTGATAGGAACGCTAGAGGATATAAAAGATCATTAGGGACTCACTGCAAGATGGTAATTACTGTTAGCCATTTGTATATTGCAGTAAAAGTAATAATCTGTTCTGCAGTTTTTGTGTGCAGAGAGTTACTGCAGCAGGTGGTGACCCTGTGACATTAGGTGACTTGAACACCACCATGCTGTTTATTAGAGGGTAGACAACTGGGAGAGATGTTGGACATGACTGTTACTGCAGCAGTATATGGATTAATAAGGTGATAAGTTCTTCAGTGAATTACAGCTGTGGTGGTCCTGCTGTAGACAAATATTGGAACCTATTTATTATGCAGATCAGGCAGGAAAGTGGAGTTGAAGTGCATGATCAATGTGACCTTAATGAATGGCAGAGTAAGCTGAAAGGACTATGTTAATAGAACATAGAATATTACAGCGCCGTACAGGCCCTTTGGCCCTCGATGTTGTGCCGCCCTGTCATACTAACCTGAAGCCCATCCCACCTACACTATTCCATGTACGTCCATATGCTTGTCCAATGACGACTTAAATGCACTTAAACTTGACGAATCTACTACTGTTGCAGGCAAAGCATTCCATACCCTTAGTACTCTCTGAGTAAAGAAACTACCTCTGACATCTGTCTTATACCTATCTCCCCTCACTTTAAAGTTGTGTCCCCTCGTGTTTGCCATCCCCATTCTTGGAAAAAGGCTCTTCCTGTCCACCCTTTTGTTGTTACTTCTGATATTATTTCTTATATCTTCCTGCTTTTTCAGCATTCTCTAAGTCATCAATGTTCTTTTTTCTCGTTGTATTGTCCAAGTGTAACCTTTGTTGCAGACCAGAATTGAATAGAACACTGCAAAGGTTCATAATTCAGGTAAGGGGACATTCATTTTGGGTTATATTTCCAGACATCAGAATAATTAGCTGAGGACTCCCAGTGGTCAGCTTCAGAAGGACTCTAACTGGGTCATGAATTCAACTCATGCTCAGCTCAGTCACTGAACATAGGATTCCAGGAAACATTATAATCAAATTGTGCAGCAGATTTATTTTGTCCCAAGCAGCCAGGATGTCAAACTTGCTGTACATTTTTTTTTAAAATTGCAGGTAGTGGTGTTTCCATACGTTTGCTGCCCTTGTCTTCCTAGGTGGGAGATGTTCTAGGATTGGAAGGTGCTGTCCACAGAGCCTTGGTGCTGTGCATTTATAGATGGTACATACTGCTGCCAGTGTGTCTTAGTACTGGTGGAATGAATGTTTGTGCTGGGTGATGGGTCGTGAATCAAGCAGGCTGCATTGTTCTGAATACTGTGGTACTTCTGGAGTGTTTGGTGGGGCTGAACCTGGCAAGGGAGCATTCCATCACATTCCTGATTTGTGCTTTTTGGATGGTGGACAGTGTCTGGCAATTCAGGACGTCAGTTAGCAGTCATAAACTTCCCAGCCTCTGATCTGCTCTTGAAGCCAGAGAATTTATATTACTGGTTAATTTAAATTTCTGGTGGTATATATTTCCAAGAAAGGGTGGTGAATTGCTTGCAGGGTGAATATACTATTAGTGACATTCCTTCTTCTAGATGGTAATGGTCATATGTTTGGAAAGTGCTTTCTAAGGACCCTTAGTGAATCTTTGCAGTGTATCTCGATAATAGTGGTGGTGGTAGAGGGAGTGAATGTTTGTAGATGTTCCGATCAAGTGAGGGGAGGCGATTGCAATGTAATATTATTTCTAGTCTATTAATGTAGAAACTCAGCTAATGTTCTAAGGATGCGAGTTCGAATCTTGCCATTGCAGATGGTGGAATTTGAATTCAAATTTTTTTTTAAATCTGGAATTAAAAGTCTACTGATGATGATGAAACCAATGTCAATTGTCAGAAAAAACTATTTTACTAATGTTCTTCAGGGAAGGAAATTTGTCATTCTCATCTGGTATGGCCCACATGTGACTCCAGACCCATGGCAATTTGGTTGACTCTCAACTGCCATCTAATTCTTGTATCAACTGCTACGAAGTCTCAACGCTTGTATCAATCGCTATGGTACCAAAAATGAAACCAGATTGACCACATGGCATCAATCTAGACACCAGAAAAGACAATGGCAGAAACAACCTTAATAACCCTCAAAAGTCCTCCTTATTAACATCTGTGGCCAGTGCCAAATCTGGGAGAGCTCTCTCTCGTAGTCATGCTTATGGAATACAGCAGTGTATAGATAGATTGGAGAGTTGGGCAGAGAAATGGCAGATGGAGGTCAATCCATGCGAATGTGGGGTGTTTGCATTTTGGCAAGTCTAATTCTAGAGCGAATTGTACAGTAAACAGAAGAGTCTTGGGAAAAGTTGATGAGCAGAGAGATCTGAGAGTTCAGGTCCATTGTACCCTGAAGGTTGCTGCACAGTGGATAGAGTGGTCAAGAAGGCATATGGTATGCTTACCTTCATCGGATAGGGTATTGAGCATAAGAGTTGGCAGGTCATGTAAAAATTGTACACGACATTGGTTCAGCTGCATTTAGAATACTGTGTACAGTTCCGGTCACCACATTATCGAAATGATGTGAATGCTTTGGAGAGGGTGCAGAGAAGGTTTACAAGGATGTTGCCTGGTATGGAAGGTGCTCGCTATGAAGAGAGGTTGAGTAGTTTCGGTTTGTTTTCATTAGAAAAAAGGAGATTGAGGGGGGACCTGATTGAGGTTTACAAAATCATGAAGGGTATAGACAAGGTAGATTTTTCCCAGGGTGAAGGATTCAATAACGAGAGGTTACGCTTTCAAGATGAGAAGTGAAAAATTTAAGGAGATACACGCAGCAAGTACTTTACACAGAAGGTGGTAGGTGCCTGGAATGCGTTGCCAGCAGGGATAGTAGAGGCAAGTACAGTTGATCCATTTAAGTTGCATCTGGACAGATGCATGAGTAGGTGGGGAGCAGAGGGATACAGATGCTTAGGAATTGGGTAGCAGGTTTAGACAGTGGCTTTGGATCGGCTCAGGCTTGTAGGGCCGAAGGGCTGGTTCTGGGCTATAAATTTTCTTTGTTCTTAGGTAAAAGACCTTTACTATTCACCTTATCTAAGCCCCTCATGATTTTATAAACCTCTATAAGGTCACCCCTCAACCTTCTATGCTTCAATGTAAAAAGTCCCAGCAGCCTCTCCTTATAACTTAAATCCTCCAACCCCAGCAACATTCTAGTAACTTTTCATACAAATACCAGATGATGATCATTTCTAATAAGAGACAATCTAATCACTGGTATTGCTATTCAATCGTATTACTATCATTGAATCCCTGTATCAAAATCCCAGGGATTACCATTGACCAGAAACTCAACTAGACTGACCATATGGCTGCAAGAGCAGGTCAGAAGCTCGGAATACTGTGGCAAGTAACTCACCTCCTGACTCCCCAAAGCCTGTCCACCATCAACAAGGCACAAGTCAGGAGTGTGATGGAATACTCCCCACTTGCCTGGATGGGTGCAGCTCTGACAATGCTTAGAAGCTTGACATCATCCAGGACAAAGCAGCCCCATTTGATTGGCACCACATCCACAAGTACTCACTCAGGTGGTGGCCTAATGGGATTATCACTGGACTGTTATTCCAGAGACCCAGGTCATATCCAGAGGACCCAGTTTCTTGTCCTGCCATGGCAGATGGGGGAATTTGAATTCAATAAACATCTGGAATTAGGAGTCTAATAATGACCATGAATCTATTGTCAATTGTTGGGAAAAACCCATCTGGTTTACTAACATCCTTTAGACAGGGAAATTACCATCCTTACCTGGTCTGGCCAACATGTGACTTCAGACCCGCAGCAATGTGGTTGACTCGTAACTGCCTTTTGGGCAATTAGGAATGGGCAATAAATGCTAGCCTGCTCAATGCTACCCTAATAAATGAATTAAAAGAAAAGCTCTCTCCACTATTGATGCTTAGCAGTAACAGTGTGTACTATCGACAAAATGCATGACAGAAATTCATCAAAGGTCCTTAAACAGCATCTTCCAAAGCCATAGTCACTTCCATTTAGAAGGACATGGAAAATAGATACATGGGACAAGATTATTCACCATCCTGACTTGGAAATATATCACCATATCTTCACTGTTGCTGGGTCAAAATCCTTAGGGCATGTGTATCAACCCTCAGGGTGTGGACTGCAGATGTTTAAAAATGCAGCTCACCACCTTCTCAAGGATACCTAAGAACGGGCAATAAATACTGGCCAGCCAGTGATGTCAATGTCCCACAAGTGAATACATTAAAAAAGTGGACTGTTTTGTCTTGGATGGTGTCAAGCCTCTTGAGTTGTTGGAGCTGCACTCATTGAGACAAGTGTGGAATATGCCATCACACTCCTGACTTGTGCTTTGAAGATCATGGACTGGTATGGGAAATCAGATGGTGAGTTACTTGTTTCAGGACTCATAGCCTCTGACCTGCTCTTGTAGCCACAATGTTTCTATAGCTAGTCCAGTTCAGTTTTTGGCCAATGGTAATTTCAAGGATGTTGACAGTGGTGTATTCAGTGATAATAATACCGTTGAATGTCAAGGACAATAGTTATGGATGTTGGTTTGCTCGCTGAGCTGGAAGGTTCATTTCCAGATGTTTCGTCACCCTACTAGGTAACATCTTCAGTGGACCTCAGGCAAAGCACTGCTGATAAGTCCTGCTTTCTATTTATATGTTTGGGTTTCTTTGGGTCGGTGATGTCATTTCCTGTGGTGATGTCATTTCCAGTGGTGAAGTCAGTTCCTGTTCTTTTTCTCAAGGGGTGGTAGATGGGGTCTAACATAACGTGTTTGTTGTTAGAGTTCCAGTTGGAATGCCTTGCTTCTAGGAATTCTCGTGCATGTCTTTGTTTGGCTTGTCCTAGGATGGATGTGTTGTCCCTGTCGAAGTGGTGTCCTTCCTCATCCATATGTAAGGATACTAGTGAGAGAGGGTCGTGTGTTTTTGTGGCTAGTTGGTGTTCATGTATTCTGGTGGCTAGTTTTCAGCCTGTTTGTCCAATGTAGTGTTTGTTATAGTCCTTGCACGGTTTTTTGTAAATGACATCCTAGGATAAGCCAAACAAAGACACACAAGAATTTCTAGGAGCATGGCATTCTGATCCGAAACTCCGTCAAAAAATACATCGAGTTAGATCCCATCTACCACCCTCTGAGAAAAAGAACAGGAAGTGACTTCACCATAGGAAATGACATCACCGACCCAAAGAAACCCAAACATATAAATAGAAAGCAGGACCTATTAGCAGTGCTTTGCCTGAGGCCCACTGACGATGCTACCTAGTAGGGTAACAAAACATCTGGAAATGAACCTTCCAGCTCAGCGAGCAAACCTATATCCAGAACCTCAACTTGAGCTACAAATCTTCTCAAAACTTGCTAAGACAATTGTTATATTCTGTCTTGTTGGAGATGGTCATTTCATGTCACTTACGTGGCACGCATCTTGCTTGTTACTTGTCAGCCCAAGCTAAGGTTATGCCGAGTTGTTGCATTTAGACATGGACTACTTTCGATGAAAATGTAAGTGGTCTGATTAGTAATATGCAGGCAACATGAAGATTGGGTAGTGAGGAAGATTATTAAAAGGTGCAGCAGGATATAAGTAAGTTGGAAAGGTGCGCGTTAAATGGAAGATAGTTTTGAGTTTAAGGTGATGCAAGAGGGAAGTATACAGTAAATAGCAGGAGTGTTGATATCTAGACGGATCTTGGTGTACTCCATGAAAGTGGCAACACAAGTGGATAATGTGGTAAAGAAGCCATAAAACATGCTAGTCTTCATTCATCTGGGCGTTGAATATAAAGGTTGGCAAGTCGTTTTGCAGCTGTACAAGATTTAAGTTAGGCCACATTTGGAGTATTATGTGCAGTTCAGGTTGCCACGGTATAGGAAGGCTTTGGAGATAGTGCAAAAGAGGTTTAGCAAGATGTTGCTTGGATTAGTGTATTAGCTACAAGGAGAGGTTGAACAATCTTGGATTGTTTTAGCGAGAGTGTCGGAGGCAGAGAGTGACCTGATGGACGTATATAAAATTATGAGAGGCATGAATAGAGTGGATAGTTGTGGCCTTTTTGCCAGTGTGAAAATGTCAACACTGGGGGTATTAGGTTTAAGGTGAGACGGGGGTGTTTAAAGAAGGTGTGTGAGGCAAGTTTTTTTACACAGAGGGTGGTAGATGCCTGGAAAGTGCTGCTAGGGAGATGTTGGAAGCAGATACATTAGCAAAGTTCAAGAGGCATTTGGACAGACACATGAAAAGGCCATGTGCAAGTTCAGAATAGCATCATGATTGGCACAGATATGGTGGGTTGAAGAGCCTGTTCCTGTACTGTAATATGCTCTATATTGTACTTGCAAATATTCTTTTCCCCACAAACCTATATTTCCATGAATCAATGTAACTGAAGAACAGTTAATTTGCTGTAATGAGATTCCAATTAATTTAGAACCTTTGAGACATAAAAATGCTACACTGTTTTGCAGAGAAGTAAGTAACCTTTAGCTGAATTAAAGTATATGCGCTTGCTGTATTCCCTGAGTAACTTTTCACTGCTCCTTAATCCTATCCAGCACTCATAAGTATGTAAATCTTTTAGCACTGTAGCTGCAGCATTTTACTAGTGTTTCTGTTATCCACCTGCTCAGATACAGCAAACCTCATGTTTTCAACTGTGTAACTTTATTATGAAATAATATTATGAAGAGGAGAGTCGACAAGATAGAAGGGAGAAATTGTTTTTTAAAATTTGTATATATTGCATTTAAACAGATTTTACACCCATTACTCATGACCTTGGGGCGAAATTGCTTTATTTGCTGTTTGAGAAAAGGCATTTAAATTATATCGATTCAATTCTTTTTAAAAGAAAAGCTGAGTCATTTTAAATGAACTTTTCAGATCTCCTGTGGCACTGCTTGCTGATTCGAAGTATTGTGATGCTTAACTATTAACCTGGACTGTCCTATTTGAGGCTGACTGCTCTCTCTGATAAGGAAGTCTCAATACTCTAGCCCAATTAATTACAGCTGTTTAAATTTGTAAATTTCTGGTGTAGATCAGAAAAATTATTGACTTTCTATCTTTTTGCGGATTATTTTCTCATTTGCAACTAAGTGTGTTAGCCTTGCATTAGATTTGATAACTTCAACAAAGTTAATATTAGCAATTCTCTTTCAAATCATTGGAATCTAATCAAAAACACTTTACTTGCTGTTTGTTCCCAGTCTTGCTAGGAAATGATCCAGACTAGAGTCATAGAGTCATGTAACATGTAACATGTAACAGACCCTTCGGCCTAATTATTTCATGCTGACCATGTTTCCTAACTGAACTCGTCCCATTTTCCTCTGTTTGGCCCATTATCCCTCTGAACCTTTCCTATTCATGTTACATTTGCAGCATTCATAGTTGCTGTATGGCTGGTCAAAATCCAGCTAAGGTGTCACTCACAAGAAGATATGGAACAAGTAAATGTATTTGCAGTTCAAACAGTTGCAGCACTGTTGGAGCGAGGCCTGAACATTTGGGGTCATATGCAGTTAGTGACAAAGTAAGCCAAGTTTTCCTAAACAACAGGTCACGATCCCCAAATCCCAAAATATGGAGTTGTGAGCTGCGAGGCAGCATTGCTGTTGTGGAGCTCTGGTCCAGTCCTGGCAACTACGTGGTCCCTTAGAATCTCTCAATTCCATTCATAATGGAAGTAGTGTACCTTGCTCATTTTTAAAGCCTGAATCCCATCCAGAAAATCCCAGTGGGAAAGTAGCTACCTTTTTTAGTTAAATTCTGCACTGACATGTCTCTCAACCACTTCCCCCAACCACCCTCCACTACCTCAAGTCTTTCAACCTTTCACCTACCCCTACAGGTTCCCACCTTCCACCTTCTACCCTCTGCAAGTTGGGTCTTGTAAATTTTCCAAGTGCCGAAAGGAGATAATGATCAGAAAAACATCTGGGGATACAGCGTTTGAAATGATTTGAAGAATGACAATAGAGCCAGGACGTACTAAAGCTGTGATAGCCTCACACTAGGTGGTGATCTGAACCTATCTGATCTAAAGCTGCAAACATGACACCAGACTGTACAACTGCATACCAAGAGGATTGATATGTCACAAGAAACAAATTCAGTAACAAGCTTGCTTCCATGGTCTTGCATCAACTGAAGGCATTGAAATTGAATCCGAATTTATCAGGGTTTTCACATTTCCTGCCTTCACATTGTATTGCTGATCTAGCTTGTAATGTTCTGCCAAATTTTCCTCTACCATGTTTACAAGACTCTCTGCATTATCTTTATAAGTCCTGGATCCAGTCACAAAATACATCAGAATACCCATTGACAATGAAAAGGTGATCTAAACAGCTGATCGTACAAAGACTAGAGAAAGCAAATTTAAGGTTTTAAGCAAGTAATGCAGGGAGTGATGTGTTGGAATACTTTTTATAAATTAAACGGATCTTGCTGTCTGGAAGGGTGGTGGAAATAAAGGAAATTGAGTAGGCTGTTAGGGAAATAAATTTGCAGAATTATGCGCATACAGCAGGAGAATGGGATTGACGAGATTTCTCTGCAGACAGCCAGCATAGGCCTGATGGGCCAAATGGTTTCTTTCTGCATTATAATTACCCTAAAACTACATGGTTGATTTAAATCTGTGACAAGAAAAATGCGAACCTTTAATAGATGCCATTAATAACACCCCAATTTTAACTGCGTTCACTTGGACTACACTGCAGTAATTAAAAGCAGTAAACCAAATTTCAGGAGGGATGATTCTGTCTGACAAACTAATGGAGTTTAAGGAGGTTGTAGGTATGGTATTACAATGGATGCAGTGTACATAGATTGTTTCAAAACCATTGACAAGGTACCACACATGAAATTACTGCTGAAGTTTAAGGTTCATAAATTCGAGAGAGGATATTAAACACTGACTGAAAGGGATGAGCTACTATGTCCTGTCATGATTTTTGTTGTGTGACTGGTTTTGTTCATTTTCAGTGATTTGATATGATCAGAAAAAGCTTTGCATGCAGGAAGTGTGGTTAGGGTCTGGAATGCGCAGTGGAGGTAGATTCAATCAAACCATTCAAAATGCAGTTAAATATTGAAAATGAAAAATGTGCAGTGTTGTAGGGAGAAGGAAGGGGAATGGCATTAAATGATTTAATGGTGGATTAGACTCAGGGTCAAATGGCTCAGTTTGCTCTTATAAGTTGTGGTCTAAAAACATCCACAGGTTTTAGGCTTGATCACAAGTGAAAACATGTCTCTGTACCTTGTCAAAATCTTTCAGCATTCTCCTTACAATATAAAGAACTACTTTAACACATTTGACTCATTTTGTCAGTATTGACACTTTGAATGAAGTGAAATGTTCATTCAGTGTCAACACCGACACAATGGGTCAGATGTGTTATATTGATTCTTGATATAAGGAGAAAGCTGGAAGATTTTGACAACGTACTTGGAGTGCAGGTTCATAGCTCCTTGAAAGTGGAGTTGCAGGTAGATAGGATAGTGAAGAAGGTGTTTGGTATGCTTTCTTTTATTGGTCAGAGGATTGAGTACAGGAGTTGGGAGGTCATGTTGCGGCTGTACAGGACATTGGTAAGGCCACTGTTGGAATATTGCGTGCATTTCTGGTCTCCTTCCTATGGGAAAGATGTTGTGAAACTTGAAAGGGTTCAGAAAAGATTTACAAGGATATTGCCAGAGTTGGAAGATTTGAGCTATAGGAAGAGGCTGAACAGGCTGGGGATGTTTTCCCTGGAGATCAGAGGCTGAGGTGTAACCTTATAGAGGTTTACAAAGTTATGAGGGGCATGGATAGGGTAAATAGCAAAGTCTTTTCCTTGGGGTCGGTGGAGGGCATAGGTTTAGGGTGAGAAGGGAAAGATATAAAAGAGACCTAAGGGGCAACTTTTTCACACAGAGGGTGAAACATTTATGGAATGAGCTACCAGGGGATGTGGTGGAGGTTGGTACAATTGCAACATTTAAGAGGCATTTGGATGAGTATATGAGTAGGAAGGGTTTGGAGGGATATGGGCTGGGTGCTGGCAGGTGGGACTAGATTGGGTTGGGATATCTGGTCGGCATGGACGGGTTGGAGCGAAGGGTCGATTTCCCATGCTGTACATCTCTATGACTCTGTGTTTCCACTTGTGATCAAGCCTAAAACCAGTGGATGTAATTATAAGATAGCGAGTAATGAATCCAATAAGGAACCCGAGAGAGTCCTCTTTGTCAAGAAAATGGTTATGGCGTGGAACATGCCACCACTTGTAGATATTGTTGAGCATAATAATTTCCTAAAATTTGTCTGGACTCAAATTTGTTATTGTCCTACCTGTGTTTCACAATGACATATACGTTGTAATCTCCACTAATGGCATGACCACAAACTGTGCAAATTGGGGTCAAACAAGGTTGTGTCATTATAACAACCCTTTTCTCAATTACCCTAGTGGAAATACCGTAGAAAATTACTCTATGGAATGGAAGTAATGTACAGACCAGATGGGAAATTGTCAAAAATTCTCCGTTCAATCCAAGACCTCTTTGACCTCAGTTAGGGAGTTCAGAATGCAGATGATATTTATGTTCACACTCAGCAGTAACTTCTTCATCACCTCCGTGCATTGACCAGAGTATTTGAGACCCAGGATCTCTAACCCAGGACTAAAGTCATGATTTTACTGGGCAGCAGTGATCCCTGTGCTCCTAAATGCTTTAAAGCCTTGGATTACCTACAGCATGCACTGGAGAAGTACCACTAGCATTGCATTCACAAGATACTCCACATTCAGTTGGAAGAGAAATTGTCCAACAGCAACCATTCTCCCCCAAAGCCTACATGTGCAGTGTTGATGTGCCAATCAGTCAAAATCACCTTGCTGAGGAGGACGTTTTTTTGTATGTGGGCTTTGCTGGCTGCGTTAGTATTCATTGCCCATCTCTAATTGCCCTTGAAGAGGTGCTGGTGAGCTCTCTTGTTGAACTGCTACAGTTCATTTGGTATAGGTATTCAAAAATGCTGTTACGGAGGGAGTTCTGGGATTTTGATCCAGTAGGGTCAGAATGGTAAGTACTTGGAGAGGAACTTGCAGTGCTGGCGTTCCCTATATCTGCTGACTTTGTCTTTCTGACTGGCAGTGTATGAAATTTGGTCGGTGCTGCCGAAGGAACTTTGGGGAATGTCATGTTGTATTGTGGATAAGCTGGACGCCAAAGGAAGCAATTGCTCCGCTCTGAATTCGGTCACAGCAGGAGACTCCAGAGGATAATGAATGCCTTAGGGATGTTATCAAAGCATCCCTGAATAGATCAAATAGATTTGTGGAAGATCCTGGATTGTGACTATACAGTAAAAGTACTTAGAGCTAGGCACCAAACACCTTGAGAGAACGCTCCTGTGCCAAGCACACACGCCCACCTACATGTTACAGAGTCTGCACATCATTCATTGGACTTGGAAGCCATTTCTGAACCTATCAAACCAGAGTAGAAGCAATTCACCCCTAAATCCTGGGGGCTACCTGTGAAAGAAGAAGAACATAATTGTACTTAACTGATATCTGGTTAGGGGCATGGAGAAGAATATGCTGAGAAGATTATATGAAATAAGGTGGGCAGAGGCACGTGTGGACAATAAGCTCTAGCATAGGTGGATGATCAAGTGGTTTGTTTTAGAACTGAAAAGTCTGTATAGTTCTTTGAATGTTAAAGCATTGAGCAAGATCTGAGTAATAAGACAGTCATGTTGAAAAATCATTTTATGTTGTAACTGACCTTGCTCTCCATCTCTGCAGATACGACACCTGCAGACAGCCAAGTGTATCAGTGCCCAGAACCATCCTAGCCAGAAAGCAGGAATAGTGGTGCTCAAGGACTGTGACTTAACAGATCCAGATCAGGTGAGCAGCTTTGAGAAGTTTTTGTTTCACACCAAATTCCTGGATTTTTATTCTGGAGTCAGGGGTAAGTTTCCTCAACAAATCGACAACTTTATTTCAGCAAATGAAATATAATTTTTGGAGGATGAGAAATGACAGTGATTTTCAAGGGAAAATAATTGACATTTCCAATTAACAAATAAGTTTAACTGGCTTAGTTTCAAAGAGTACAGTCTGTGGATGACTAACAGGAGTAGGTATATATGTCATGGCACATAATCAGTGAATGAATGCCAGCCTGCACAAATAAGATATGCTTCAAAGCACCACTGCAGCCAATTAAAGGGCTATGATACAAGTTACATATACTGCCCTTGAGGTGGAAGAAATGAGAGGAAGGAAGGATGTCTTCTGAAGAATACCTATGGCAGAAGTACAATTGCTAAGTGCCCTTTTCTATGTTGTATCATTGTATGATTCCATAAGAATGACTTGCAATGCTCAGAGTCATAGAGATGTGCAGCATGGAAACAGACCCTTCGGTCCAACCTGTCCATGCCGACCAAATATCCCAACCCAATCTAGTCCCACCTGCCTGCACCCAGCCCATATCCCTCCAAACCCTTACTATTCATATACCCTTCCAAATGCCTTTTAAATGTTGCAATTGTACCAGCCTCCACTACATCCTCTGGCAGCTCATTCCATACACGTACCACCCTCTGCGTGAAAAAGTTGCCCCTTAGGTCTCTTTTATATCTTTCCCCTCTCACCCTAAACCTATGCCCTCAACTGATAATTGTTTCTGGCAGCACTTATTTGGGATCAAATGTAATATTTCCAAGTTTACTTATGTCAGACGACATGATGGGTTTGAGAGTTGTAAGGAGGATGCAGAAAAAATTGCAGGAGGTAGACTAACTGAGTGGATATGAATATAGCAGGTAGAATATAGAATGGATAAATTTACATTTAGGAGGAAAAGCAGAAATACTGAGTATTTCTTAAATTGTGAGTTTTGAGAAATGCTGGTGGCCAAACAGAACTGGATTTCCTTGTTCGTGAGTCACAGAAAGCTAAGATGCAAGCACAGCAAGCATTTAGGAAAGCAAATTGAATGTTGTCCTTTATTGCAAGAAATCTAAAATATAAGAGTAAAGATGTCATGCTGGAATTCTATAGCATGTTGGTGAGACTGTGCCTGGAGTATTCTGTACACTTCAGTACCTTAGGATATATTTGCCATTGTAGAAGTGTAACCAGGGTTTACCAGACAGATTCCTGAATAAAAAGCCCCAGTTTTGTCCGACAGCACAACATAAGGATATTTCTGTATAAATACTGTGTATTAAGACAAAAGTATTTTAGGAATTTAGTTATAATTCAGGCATAATGTTTGTTTTCCTCTCAACATTTCAAAGCAACTCTGTATGTTAACTTTTCATTTTCTGCAACCACTGCCATGATGTTTACAGATTTGGGTTTATGATGAAGAACATGAACTGATTCTGGCCAATCTTCTCTGCTTGGACGTGACAGAGACTCGTTCATCAGATCCTCCACGTCTCATGAAGTGTCACGGGTCTGGGGGATCCCAACAGTGGACTTTAGGGGTAAGACTGTGATGGTTGGAAACTGAACAGACTGTGCCAATTGTGATAGTCTTGAATGCACAGCCAAAGACACACCTAATGCATTAACGACTGCTGTCAAAAAATGTCACGCTGGAAAAGCACAGCAGGTCAGGCATTAACAACTACTAACAATCTGACCATATTCTTTTAAACAAAAGCAATACTGTGCTAGAAATCTGAAATCAAAAAACTAAAATGCTAGGAAAATTCAGCAGGTCATTGAATACCTATGGAGAGAAACAGAGTTAACATTTCAGATCCAGTGATGTATCATCTAAATTGTTTTTAAATGTTTGTTACACTACTAGCTGTTAAGGAATCTCTGGATGACACTTAAGAGTTATAATGACAGGGAGCTGTAAGATGTATGAAAATATGACAGAAATTTTGCAGTTCAAACTTGTGTGTTTTAATGTCCTGGCCATGAATCACTTTGCTGTGGTTTTTTTCTTTCTCATCTCTTGCAGTCTCTGACCTCATCTCATTGTTGAGACCCACCTCGCACTCTTTTCCCTGTTTTTCAACATTAGCTCCAGGTGAAATCAGAGCAGCTAGAATTATTGCCTTCATTGCTCAACCACTCCATTAACAAAACCTGCAGCCCCCTCCCCATCTCATTTTCTGACCGTGTATCTTTTCAATTAGGAGTGACCTCCGACTTGCACATTTGTACCATTTCAATTTTCTATCCCAATCAGGTGAGGGGGAAACAGGAAATTTGACAAGATTCTCCTTTTGTGGTTTCTAAAATTAATCTTCCTAATTTCCATAAGTTCCTTACTCTGTTGTTGCTTACCTGTTATAACTGCAGTATTAATAGCAAATCAGGTTATTTAGTTTATGCATCAGGTCTCCCTTACCACCCCACACTGGATATACAAGAGGCAACCGTATGTTCTTGGGGTCTTGAGTGATCTGGTAGGTGTAAAAAGTGAGGTCTGCAGATGCTGGAGATCAGAGCTGAAAATGTGTTGCTGGTTAAAGCACAGCAGGTCAGGCAGCATCCAAGGAACAGGAACATTCCTGATGAAGGGCTCCGGCCCGAAACTTCGAATTTCCTGTTCCTTGGATGCTGCCTGACCTGCTGTGCTTTAACCAGCAACACATTTTCAGCTCTTTTCTGATCTGGTAGGTGCTGAACCTTGCTGCACTTACAAAAACAGGCCAGTTGATAGAGAAAAACGCACTACTCTCTTCCACATAAAGCAGTAGTCCTCTGACATCAACAGCAGTGTTGGATATCCAATTCCAATTCAGTCAATCAACTGAAGATACATGGTTCCACTGGAGTCAATTGGTGAACCTACATTAATTTATTCAGCAATAGAAAATAATTTAGAATTGCTGTCTAGACCACACAGCACAGGAACTGGTATTCCCAATTCTTTCAAAGAATTGTTTCAAAATTAAGTAAGAGCAGGATTAAATCTTATGTCCGCTTTAGAGCTTGATCTGCCATTCATTCTGTTTACAGCTGACTCCACTTTTATGCCTTAACTCCACTTTTCCACCTTCTTTTCATATTCCTTGGTTGTGTTAGTACCCAAAAAGTTATAGTGCCCAGTCTTGAATATACTCATCAACTGAGCAACCAGAACCATCTTGAATAGAGAATTCCATATACTCACAACCATCTGAGGAAATAAATGTCTTTTTGTCTTAAATCTTAAATAGCGATGACCCCTAGTTCTTCAGCTCCGTGAAACAGTTTCTCAGCACACACTTTCATCAAGCATTTTTGCACATTGCGTGTGATCTTTGGATGGTTCCAAGTTCAGGATGGACACTCTGTTCATTGCATCCATAATGTAGCAAACACTGTTTATGTATAGTTTAATAATGAAACCATTCTATTACTTACGATACGCTGCTATTGTTAGTGAAACTAATTTTGGAAAGTGACTTTTAATTTTTCTTCACAGAAAAATAACCGCATATATCAAGTGTCAGCTGGACAGTGTCTTCAAGTGGTAGATCCTGGTGACATCAAGGGATATATCATGATGGCAATTTGTGATGGCTCTGCAGGACAGCAATGGCAGATAGAGAGTTGATATTTGGAGGGAACCTTCGGAAATGTTTAAGAAGATTGACTTGAGAATTATATCTTCCACTGAAAACGTTACTCAGGAGCAGGGAAAGCTGACAGTTCCATTCTTTAACAGAAAAGCAGGAAGCTGGTGGCAGGTCCTTACCTCAGTGTCTCAACTTGCTGATTATAATAATTTACAATAGTAATTTTATCATAAAATATTTTTCTATTTTAGCTTCAGATTTGTTCTATGATTCTCTCTCATCACAAGGAGTTTAGAATTGTATAAAAATCAATATTTTATTATTATTTATGATTTTACTTGTTCCTTCCAATGATTGTTCTACATTTGACAATGTTGCATTCATCTCTATGCATGTTATGTATTGCAAATTTTAAAAAAATTATGGAATATTTACAGTAGATAAGTGAATCATGTTTGAGTAGAGCCACTTTATAATGAAGCTGTAATCATCTACCATGGTTGTGTCAATGTTGTCTGTCATGAAACACATTTTAAAAAGATCATATGAAACCTTTTATCTGTAAACATATGTTGAAAGTTCTAAGGTGATACCTGTGAAAATGTAAAACTATTTGTGTATATAGTCTAATAACATATGTGAGCAAAACTTTTCATCATAAGCATTTTGTTTCCAATTTTAAAAGTAGTTATTTAAATCCTTCAGATCTATTTAAAATTGCAATTCAGAAGAGAAAAGGAGAGCCTTGTTGTATTTGAAAGTGCTGGTGAGATCTGATTTTCACCTCATCATTATTGAGCTGCTAAATGTTTTTGGTGTGATGATCATTTTAAAGAAAGGGAACTACAGAACTGATTTTGAACAGCTGCACAATAGATTTCTTTTGAATTAGAAAATTATTTGCTCCTTCTCACCACTCCCACTGCTGACAGCATATAGACTGTTCCTGATGGTCAACAATCACCATACCTCTTTGTATTTCCCTTCAGAATGTCACTCCATTAGCAAATAAGGTCCTTGCCACTCATGACCTTGATGTGAATAGTTGCATTGTTATCATGGCCTTGATGGTAACTTGATTCACAGGCCACAACTGCTTGGATCTTACCAAAGCCTCCCTGCCTATAGTGGATTGATCTTCATCTTAGCCTGGCCCCTACATTTCTCATATTTGCATTGTATTTCAGTACCTCGCCTTGTTCTTCACTTCAACCTGTCTTTTGAAATCTGTTACTTGCTACCAAGCTTGAATTTTCTATTCCAGTCACACAGGAAGTCTGCCACTCCTGAGATTTCCTCACCATTTTCCTTCCCTATCCTCTTCATTAGGCAACCTCTCAACCTTGGTGATTTCAATTTCCATCTCATTGTTCCTTTACTTCTTTCCCTCATGATTTGGAGATGGCAGTGTTGGACTGGGGTGTACAAAGTTAAAAATCACACAATACCAGGTTGTAGTCCAACAGGTTTAATTGGAAGCACACTCCGAAAGCTAGTGTGCTTCCAATTAAACCTGTGGACTATAACCTGGTGTTGTGTGATTCTTAACTTCTTTCTCTCCGGTTCAATGCCCAGCTCTCCTCTTAAGTAAACTCTTCTAAGCTTATTCACAGCCAATCCCTCAAATTCTGACACCACATTCTCAACTCCCATTGGCTCAAACACAGGCAAGGCTATCAGTTTCTCTTACTTGTATTCCTAACCACTCCCATTCCTTATGTGTCAGCCTTCAGAAATAACTCTCGCCTAAGCCACTTAAAACAGAACTCTGAAGCTCCCAATCTTGCTGCTCTTTCAATCTGCTCTCCTCAGCTTGATCCCAGTAAATTGTTTACTTCTTCCTGAACTGGCATCTGGATTTCATGATTTCATGATTTCATTTCACTCCCTACAGTGTGGAAACAGGCCCTTCGACCCAACAAGTCCACACCAACCCTCCAAAGAGTAACCCACCCAGCCCCATTCCCCCTAACTAATGCACCTAACTCTACGGGCAATTTATTGTGAGCAATTCACCTGAACTGCGCATCTTTGGACTGTGGGAGGAAACTGGAGCACCCGGATGAAACCCACGCAGACAATGGGAGAATGTGCAAACTCCACAAAGACAGTCGCCTGAGACAAGAATTGAAGCCAGGTCCCAGGCGCTGTGACGCAGCAGTGAGAACCACTGAGCCACCGTGCTGGCCCCAGTGCTCACTGTCTTATGTTTATGGAGGGCAGGGCAGGATGCATGCAGCTCCCAGCTGGTTTAGCCAGCTTCACGAGAGTTTGCTGAATTACATCAAGCATCGTATTGCCTTACTCTCTTCTTCCAAAGTTACTCATTATTCCAGGGCTATCCATAAGAGTCTCCTCTCTATAAGCAGCTATCTCCTTGCACCACTCCCTCCTACTTTTCTGCTTTGATTCCTAAAGTGTGAAAACTCCACACTTTATCTAAAGGACAAACTCCACACAGACAGTCACCTGAGGCTGGAATCGAACCCAGGTCTCTAGTTCTAAAGGACATGCTCATCAGCCACTCTAGGTTTTACAACATTTTCGTCATCATTTCTACTGGCACTTGTCTAAATTCATGCCATCTGGGCTGTCATAACCACTATGCTGTTCTGTGCCTACTGTTTTGTGGCAAGGCTCCATAGTTGACATTGGCTCCTCCATGCCAACATTTACCTGTAATCGACAGGTTGAGGTTTCAGAAACCATTCAGTCTAATGGAGACTAATAGCCAAGGTTGTCTTTGTTCCCTAAACTGTAAATGCTGGAAGGCAGCCTACATTGCTCCACCCAGCTCTGATGTGGGAAGAGATGAGAGCGAGTCACATAAATGATCAATTGAGCTGCCACCTTGATTGCCACTGAGATAGGATGGCAATCCACAGGTCCTGCTCCAGCAGCTGACATAATTCAATCCCAGTGTCTTCAAATACCAGTGTGAAGAGCCTGGCATGGGTCAGATGCCAGTGGCTATGGATATGGGGTGCATTTGGTTTATAAGTTGGTTTCAATGTTTCTGAACTAAAAGTTTTATCCCTGTATTCCCTGCCCATCTGTATATTTGTCAAGATATCTCTTAAAATAGTAGTGTATCCAGCTCCACCACCACCACCACCTCTGACAGTGCATTCCAGGCACTTACCATGCCTCGTGTAAAAAAACTGGCCTCTTGCATCTCCTTTAAACGTCCCCTTTTATCTTGAACCGAAGTCCCCTTGAAATTGACATTTCTACCCTGGGGAGAAAGATTCTGACTAACCATTCTATGCACACCTTTCATAATTTTGTAAACTTCTATTAAGGGAAAGGGAAGGGAAACATGCTTAACCACCTTATCCACTAGTGCTGTCACCTTCAGGGAACTGTTGACCTGTAAGCCTACATCCCTCTGTATGTTGATGCTTCTAAGGGTTCTGCCATTTACTGGATACTTCCCTCCTGGACTAGATCTCCCAAAATGCTTCACCCTTGCGTTTGTCTAGATTAAGTTCCATCTGCCATTTCTCCACCCACATCCCTAACCTATTTATATCCTGCTGCATCCTCTGGTAATCCTCCTCATTGTCTGTAGCTCCTCAATCTTTACTAATCAGGCCACCTGTATTCTCCTCCAAATCATTTATGTCTGTTACAAACAGCAGGGGGCTGAGCATTGATCCCTGCAGAACATCATTTGTCATATACCTCCAATTTGAAAAAACACCTTCCAACACTATGGTCTGCCTTCTATGACTAAGCCAGTTCTGTATGTCTTACCAGCTCACCAGAGATCCCATGTGACCTCAACTTTTGTATCAGCCTTGTCAAAGGCTTTGCTGAAGTCCATATTGACACCATTTACCATGCTACCCTCATCAATATTCTTTGTGCTTTTTCAAAAACTTAATCAGACATGACCTTATCTATCCACATGCTTTTCAAAATACCTCCTAACAACACAGCCACTTTTATTTTGACATGCCCTAAAATATCAGTATTCACGTCTCTTGACTCCCCACCCACCATGTCATTCTCTTTTGTGAATAAAGAGAACATCTCTGGTAACTGTTGAACGCTGCAATGACCTCTCCCACTCCGTCAAGGACATGCAGGTCCTGGGCCTCCTCCACCACCAAACCGTTATCAGCCAACGCCTGGAGGAGGAACGCCTCATATTCCACCTTGGGACCCTGTTGAAATGTGGATTTCAATAGGTTCCTTATTTCCCCTCCCCCCACATTATCCCAGTCCCAAGCCTCCAACTCGGCACCGCCCTCCAGACCTGTCCATCACTCACCCCTCTGACCTATCACCTACTCCCTCACCTTCATCCATCTATCGCTTTCTCAGCTACCTTTCCCCAAACCCCACCATCCTCCTGTTTATCTCTCAGCCCCCCGACCCACAAGCCTCATTCCTGATGAAGGGCTTATGCCTGAAACATCAATTCTCCTGCTCCTCGGCTGCTGCCTGACCTGCTGTGCTTTTCTAGGACTTCACTCTCAATTCTGATCTCCAGCATCTGCAGTCCTCACTTTCTCTCAGTCTCAGAGTCCTCCTTGGTCATAATACTTACTGACATACTGCTCTGTTTCCTGCTTCCCACCATACCAGTTGAAACCCTCCCAAGTTGTAGCAGATCTCCCTGCCAGGATATCGGTACCCCTCCAGTTTAGGTGCAACTCACTCTTCTTGTACTGGCCCTACCTCCCCCAGAAGACATCCCAATGATTCATATACCTAAAGCTCTCCCTTCTACCACTAGCTCATTAGCCACGTGTTCAACTTTACTATCTTCCGATTTCGAGCTTCACTGGCATGTGGCATAGAATGAATCCAATATTACAAGCCTCTCTTTCTGTCTCTGTCTCTCTATGGGCTGGCCCACTCAAGACCATCCTTGACCATGGCACTACTACCATTCACCAACACTTGGACGGTCCCTGCTGTTACAGTCATAGAGATGTATAGCACAGAACCAGACCCTTTGGTCGAACCTGTCCATGCCGACCAGTTATTCCCAACCCAACCTAGTTCCACCTGCCAGCACCCGGCCCATATTCCTCCAAACCCTTCCTATTCATATACCCATCCAGATGTCTTTTAAATGTTGCAATTGTACTAGCCTCCATTACTTCCTCTGCCAGCTCATTCCATTCACGTACCACCCTCTGTGTGAAAAGGTTACCCCTTGGAGCTCTTTTATATCTTTCCCCTCTCACCCTAAACCTATGCCCTCTAGTTCTGAACTCCCCAACACCAGGGAAGAGACTTTGCCTCTTTATCCTATCTGTCCCCTCATGATTTTATAAACGTTTATAAGGTCCACCCTCAGCCTCCGACACTCCAGGGAAAACAGCCCCAGCCTGTTCAGCCTCTTGCTGTAGCTCAAATCCTCTAACCCTGGCAACATATTTGTAAACCTTTTCTGAACCCTTTCAAGTTTCACAGCATTCTTATGATAGGAAGGAGACCAGAATTGCATGCAGTATTCCAAAAGTGGCTGAAACAATGTCCTGTACAACCTCAACATGACCTCTCAACTCCTGTACTCAATACTCTGACCAATAAAAGAAAGCATGCCAAACACCACCTTCACTATCCTACCTACCTGCAACTCTATTTTCAGGGAGCTATGAACCTGTACTCCAAGGTCTCTTTGTTCAGCAGTACTCCCTAAAGCCTTACCATTAAGTGTATAAGCCCTGCTAAGATTTGCTTTCCCAAAATGCAGCACCTTGCCTTTACCTAAATGAAACTCCCTCTCTGCCACTTCTCAGTCCATTGACCCATCTGTTCAAGATCCTCTTGTAATCTGAGGTAACCTTCTTCGCTGTCCACTACACCTCCAATTTTGGTGTCATCTGCAAATTTACTAACTGTACCTCTTATGTTCACATCCAAATCATTTATATAAATGACTCAGCACCGATCCTTGTGGCACTCCACTTGCCACAGGACTCCAGTCTGAAAAACAACCCTCCATCACCATCCTCTGTCTTCTGCCTTTGAGCCAGTGTGATATCCAAATGGCTAGTTCTCCCTGTATTCCGTGAGATCCAACCTTGCAAACCAGTCTCCCATAGGGAAAGCTTGTCGAACATCTTACTGAAATCCAACAAGTGCATACCTGTTTGAGGGGGAAATGGTCACAGGGGACTCCTGATTTATTTGCCCAACCGTTCTCATCTTCCTGGTGGTCATCCAACTCTTGTCTGTCCGTACAGCCCTTACTGGTGTTACCAGTTCACTAAAAGTGCTATCCATGACATTCTCAGCCTCACGGATACCTAATAATAAGTCTAACCAAAGTTCCAGGCACTCCATGCGGTAAATCAGAAGCTGTAGCTGAACACACATCCGGTATATGTAGCCACCATGGAGTCCATAATTTCCAAGGTATTGGAGGAGGAGTATTCCATGGGGTCAGAGAATTATCCAGGAACTGAATGCAAAACCTTACTCATTGGTCACCAAACTCAGGTCTCTCACTCCCACTCTCTATTCCTAGCAGGTTAGAACTGCAAAAGATAAGTACCTTATCTCTCTCTGTGCACTACTCGCTCAACCTGCAAACCTGGCTTCCTGAGCAGCCAATTCTTTGCCCTTCTCAGTCCTAGTGACTGAGTCAACTTCTCCCAGAATCTTCCTCAGTCACTTCTCATCAGCACCTTCTGTTCAAAGGTAAATGTGCCAAAGTCCTATTGTCTCATTAGCGAGAATTTCATCGTGATGTCTCAAACTCAGTTGGAAAATACAACCTGTTGCTACAGATATTGAGAAAGGCCCTCAAGATTCTCTCAAACTTCCAGGCATAACCCATCTTGTTCAGGGTTTTGGAAGATTCCAGTCCAAGTTTTTGTGGACTTTTAAAATATTTATGATGTGTGTGTTGCTGCCTGGGTCAATATTTATTTCCCATCTTAGAGGACAGTTAAGAGTCAACCATATTGCTGTATAATAAAAACAGAAAGTGATGGAGAAACTTGACAAATCTGGCAGCATCTGTGGAGAGAGAAACAAGTTAACATTTTGAGTCTGATACGACTTCAGTACCCAAGACAATGTTGCGGGTCGGGAGTCATACGTAGACCAGAGCGGGTGAGGTTGGCAAATTTCCATCCTAAAGGATGAGTGAACAAGAAGAGCTTTTACAAAAATGAACAGTCATTACACAGATACCCTTAAGCTATAAGTGGTTAGCATTGCTGCCTCTCAGTGCCAGAGACCAGGTTGAGTTCAACCCTCGGATAACTGTGTGGTGTTTGCACCTTCTCCCCGTGTTTGCATGGGTTTCATCCGGTGGTGTTACCAACTCGTTAAATGTGCTCCAGTTTCCTCCCACAGTCCAAAGATGTGCAGATTAGGTAGGTTGAGCATGTTAAATTACCTGTAGTGTCCAGTGATGTATGGGTTAGGTGGTTTAAGCCATTGGAAATACAGGGTGATAGCGTAGGAGGTTGGGACTGGGTAGGATGCTGTTTGGAGAGTGGTGTGAACTTGGTGGGTCAAATGGCCTGTTTCCACACAGTCAGAATTCTATATTGCTATTCTAGATTTTGTTTTTGTTGAATTCAAATTTCACAATTTACTATGGTGGGATTAAAACCTATGTCCCAGAACATTAGCCTAGGGTATTGAATTCTAGATTTGTGACATTGTATATTGTGGCCTTCCTGATATAATATTGGATTTGTCTCAAGAGGGCACAGAATAGTTTATTATTCTGTTGATCTGTTACCCTCTGAGGCAGTACATTATTCCGATAGGGTGCTGTGATCCTGAGGATGTTCTGCCATCGGAGCAAAAGGAAATGTTTATTAATCACACTGTGTTTTGATGCATTTTACAAAACAAACATATTACTATGCAAGTATGCTCTCATCAATCAAGACCTCTATCAAGATAACCTATTCTTATTACAAAAATGCACTTTCACATAAGCTCATTGGAAAGTGAATGAGACTTGAGGTAATTTCAATGATCAAGATTCCTATTTTGTTTTGCACTTATTGCTACATCACAGCACGTTTTGAATATTCATTATTCAACCAAGGTATATTTTAAAGTAAATCAACTGGATGAATTCAAATTTGAATTGTGTGTGTTGCTGCTATATACCTCTGATTACATAGAGTGTGCCATATTTGTAATGTATAATTAAAACAGTGTGCATATTAGCATTGGTTGCATTCTTTGACAAAATTTATAGCAAATGTTATTTAATCTTAAGAGACAAGAGTGAAATACTGGACATTTAAAAAGGAAAACAGAAAACATTATGTGCATTTACAGAAAATGCCATGCATCAAAAGGATGGATTATCTGTCATGATTCCTTAAGTGTGAACTTTTTAATTTTATCCAAATAAAAGACAACCAAACAAGTCAAGCTGTGGGATTTCAGAGGACTTAAAGAAACATCTGTTTCAACGTATCCCACTGGTAACACTTAAATATTGCACCATAGGAACTAGGAGCAAATGCAGGCCGAATGATCAATCTCCTCTTATAACATTTTCCCCACAGTATCCACATATCCCGTAATTTCATTGGTATCCAGAAATCTATCAATTTTGGTCTTAAAGCCTGTTGAGTGATTGGAATTCTCCATCCAAGAGGTTTGTGGAAACTCAAAAGGTTCACCTCCCTCTAAATGAAGAATCTGAGAATTGTTACAGTGCAGGAGGAGGCCACTTGGCCCATTGTGCCTGCACCATCCCTTCAAATGATTTCACTATCTACCACCAGTCTCCTGCCTGTTCTCCATACCATTGAATACTATTTTGATCTGCAAATGTCACCCAATGGCCTGTTGAATGCCTCAATTGAACCCTGCCTACACTTCTTTTCCAAGCAGTGCAATCTATACCCTACTTGCTTTGTAAAAGTATTCTTTCTCACATCATCCTTGCTTCTATTGCACATCATTTCTATTGTAAATCAATACCATCTCATTCTTGTTTCTGTTACAAGTAGTAACAACTTTTCCCTATCAGTTTTCAAATCTTCCACATTCCAAGTCATCTGCAAACTTTGATATGATCCCTACACACCAAGATCCAGACCATTCACTAGTTTATATCAGGAAAAGCAAAAGTACCAATAGCAACCACTTGGGAGGGTGATGGTTTCCTGGTATGATCACTAGACTATTAATGCTGTAACTCAGCTAAGGTTCTTGGGACCCATGTTCAGATTGCACCACGACAGATGGTGGAATTTTAATTCAATAAACACCTGGAATTAAGACCATGAAACCACTAGCCAGAAAGACTAATCTGGCTGACTAATGGAAGCCCTTAACGGAAGGAAATCCTTATCTCATTTGGCCTACATATGACTCCAGACCCATAGCAATATGATTGACACTGAACTGCCCTCACAAAACCACCCAATTGAATCAAATACGAAATCTGAACAAAGAACTGAAACCAAATGGACCATCTGATATTTACCTAGGCATCAGAAACCAAAATGACACAAACAGCCCTGTCAACCTTGCGAAGTCCTCCTTTCTAACATCTGCCAAAATTGGGAGAGCTGTCTCTCAGACTAATCAAGCAACAGCCTGTCATGGTCATACAGAATCATATCTTACAGACAATGTCCTAGACATCATTATCCTTGGATATGTCCTATCTCACTGGCAGGACAGACCGAGCAGAGGTAGTGGCACAGTGGTATACAGTTGGGAACAAGTTGGCCTGGGAGTCTTTAACATTGACTCTGGACCCCATGAAGTCTCATGGTTTCAGGTTAAACATGGACAGTAAAACAAGTTGCTGATTACCATGTACCATCCTCCCTCAGCTGATGAATCCATACTCCTCCATGTTCCAACAATTGCCACATTATCATATATTCACTTTTTTAGCTAAAAGTAATTATTTTTTCTTTGTTCTTTTATTTACTAGAATGGATGAGGTAAGGGATTATTGTTTACAGCAAATATACATTCCAGTGTGGAAGCAAGAGGTTAAGCCAATTATGGTTAATCAGAGAAATTAAGGATGACATCTATTGATGGAAAAAGAAATGCCATGTGGCAAAGTTGAGTGGTCAGCCTGAGAGTTGGGTAAGTTTTAAAAAGCAATAAATGATGACCAAATAAATAATAGGATAAAATAAACTTGTAAGAGTGTTATGAAGGTGTAGAGGTACTGTACCTTTAAGAGAGTTGAAAAGTTTGCAAGAACAAAGCACAGAGTCCAGAACAAGGTAACAATGTAACACTTGGTCAAAACAGCAGCAGCTAGGTTGCCATGAAACAAAAACAACTTTAAATTTGGGTAATCAGTTCAAATTATGCCCCAAGATACCAAAATCCAATTCCATTTGAATTTAGTATTTTGATAATATTAAAACCAATGAAATGATCCAATGTTTTTGGGGTATAAAATTGGACATTTTGAACAGCTAGGAAGAGAATTGCCAAAAGACCAACAAATGCAGGTTGCTAGCTCAGAGCTCTCTAAAAGAAACCTGTCTGTGAACATTGAAACCGACCTGGGAAAATCTACAAAGGAGGCTCGACAAAGCTGACTGGTTTTGAAATGTGTTTTTTTTTGGTAAATCTTAATCAGTTTTTGTTTTGAACCATCTAGTAGAATGAGGTAAAAGATAAGTTTAAGAAAAAGGAGTTGTAAATAGTTTTTGCTTGTAATATTCTCTGTTGGACTTAAAGAGTAAAGCTGTTAATGTTTACTTTAAATTGTGACCTCTGGGATAGTTCTTTGCCTCACAAATTTTAACAGGTCCTTCAGGTGTTGTGTGATTTTTAAGTAATTTTAAGATAGACAGCAAGACCTTTTATAAAAGGAGTAAAGCTTAAGTGAACATAGGCCTCTTAGCAAACAAGGCTGGGAAGTAATAATGGGGAACCAGGAATTGGCAGAGGAGTAGAATATTTACTTTGCATCAATCTTCATAGTAGAAGACATAATACTAAAAATACTAAATAATCAAGTGATGAAAGGAGCAGATGAAATAAATATCAGTAGAGAAAAAGTGCTAGGGAAGCTAATAGGGTTAAAGACTGATAAGTCCTGACAGGGTAGATGTGGAGAGGTTGTTTTGTGGCAAAATCTAGTCCAGTCAGAGGGCATAATTTCAGAATAAAGGATCACACGTTTAAGACAGAGAATGAGGAAGAATTCCTTCTGTCAGAGGACAGTGAATTTAGAATTCCTTACTACAGAGGCCTGTCAGTTTGGGCTGTTAAACATAATCAATGCAGAGTTAGATTTTTATGAGGAAAAGTCAGGTAAGTGGCTTAGAGGATTATCAGATCAGCCGTGATCTCGCTGAATGGCCTTCTGCTACTTAATAATTTACGGTCTGACAAAATAAGTGACCTATTTAAACCTATAGCCATTATGCAGTTACTACAGTCTTTATAAATTCCCATGCAGCCATGAGCATATAGCATGAAGGTCCCAGACCAAAACCCAATTGAGTGTGCTGGAAATCTGAACAAAAATGCTTCAAATATTCAGGTTTGGCAGCGTCTAGAAAGAGAGAGAGAGACCACACAGAGTTAATGTTTCATGTTGTGACCGTTCCTGTGATGCTCCCATTTGGTTTCAGATGGCAGAAAAGATGCCACCTTACATCTACATTTCTGTTTCTGAAGATTTAAATGATAGATAGATTGCTTGAATTGTGGAAATTTTTAAAGCCCCTATAGCTTCTACTAAGCTGTGACATTATACTTCATTGTAAATCATAAAAGCAACACAAAATATAGGGAGCAAAGAGATTAAATTGGCAGTGGGATATTCCTGCAAGGAGTATGATGGGAACCCATTTTTCTTTCAAACATCATACATATTTCTCCTGAAAATCCTTTCATGCACACTTCAAAATTCCTAAGCATCATAAGTTCAATGAAAGCTGTGAATCAAAATTCTTATCCCCATTCCCTGACACAGATGTGCCAAGGAATTCAGTTATATTTCAGTTATTGATCATAAAGAACCATTTCTGAATTTACAGATAAATTGTTCATGCATTTTTCAAAATTGCATACCATGATAGAATCTTGACTCTGAAATATATAAATTTACTTAAGTTACTGATTTTTAAGGAACAGCATATTGGGATTCAATTTGCATTTTTGTGGTCTCCCCCATCAATGAGGACAGAAATATTTATGGTGCTTATTCCTCCAGCAAGTTAATTGTCAGCCACAAATTGTGGATTCAAAAACTATGTGACAAGACTGCAAAGCTTCTAACTGATCTACTTTTCTGGGATCATTTAGCTGTCTATCATTTCTTGCTTTTGCTGTTCTACACACAAGTCTTCCTGTGTTATAGCTTCACTAACTTGAAATTTAATTTTCAGGTATGCCTCATGCTGTTCCTATCATGCCCTCCCGCACTACTTCTCTACTAGATGCTAAAAAAATGAGATTGGCAAAAAGCCAGACCATGAGATCGGGGGATTGTATTGGAGTACAATTTTGCTGATGGCACATAGCGTCTCAGGAGTTCTCTATTTTGAATGGCTAGATCTGTTCAAAGTTAATCCCATTTAGCATGGTGGTAGCATCACAAAGCACAAATAAGGGTTTTCACAAGGACCATGCAGTGGTCTCTGCTACTGATACTGTCACAGACCCATGTATTTGTAGCAGGCAGATTGGTGAGGATGAGGCCAAGAATGTCTCTCCGTCTTGCTGGTTCCCTCACTGGCTGCCACAAACCCAAGCTCGCGGCTAGTTATATCTCTTAGGATGATCAACTCAGTAGTGGTGCCGCCAAGCTTCCTTTGGCGAGTAAAAGCTGCACTGCTGTCACCCTCAGTAATTCCTCAAGTACAATTCAACATAGCATAACCAGGCACATGAACCAAGGGCTGGTGCTATGCGGTAATCTGCAGGATGGTTCCTTGCCCATGTTTGACTAGACACAATGAGACTTTATGTGAATCAATGACTTCAATGTCGATGACCACTTCCACCCAAATATTTAACATTGTGCTGCCACTTCTGCTGGGTCAGTACTGCCAATGCGACAAAACAAATAGGACACAGGGATGGTGGTAGTGGTGGTGTCTGGAGCATTGCCTGTTTAGTATGATTTGCTGAGTATGGCATGTATGGTTGTTGCCTTATGAGACAGTTCTCCAAATTTTGTACTAGCCTTGAGACATTAGCAAGGAGGACTTTGCAGGTTGGACAGGACTGACTTTGCCATTGTTATTTCCAGCAGTTGGGGTGATGCCAGGTAGTCCATCTTGTTTCAATTCCTCGTTGCATCAAACCACTACATCGGCTATTTCAGAGAGCAAATATAAGTTGGCCACATTATTGTGGATTTTGAGTCATATGAATGTCAGACCAGGTAGGAATGACAGTTTTGCTTCCTTGAAAATTGGCAAAAACAGCTCTCGCGACCCATCAAAATTCTTTTTACTAACATCTGGGGTCTAATGCCAAAATTCAGAGCACAGTGTCTCAGGCTAGTCAAGCAACAGTCTGACATAGTCATACTCATGGAATCATACCTTACAGTTTTCTAGATACAACCATCATCCCTGGATATACAAAGAAGAAAACAGCATAGGAACAGGTCCTTTGGCCCTCCAAGCCTGCACTGACACATGCTCCTCTTTCATCCAAAAACGGTCTTCACTCACAGGATCCATATCCCTCTATTCCCTTCTTTATTCATGTAAGTGTCCAGGTGCTTCTTGAATGCTGCAATTGTGTCTGCTTCCACCACCACCTTCTCTGGCAGCTTGTTCCAGGCACTCACCACCATTTGTGTGAAAAACATGCCCTGCACAAGTCTTTTAAACAGCCCCTTTGTATACTGAACCCAAGTCCTGTTCCAACTGCAGGACAGATCCAGCAGAGGTGAAGGCACAGGAGTTAACAGTCAGGGAGTTGCCCTAAGGGTCCTCAACATTGACTCTGCACCAAATCGTCTCTGGCTTCAGGGTAGACTGGCAAGGAAACCTCCTACTGATTACCACTAACCTCCCTCAGACTGATGAATCAGTACTCCTCCATGTTGAACACTTGAAGGAAATGCTGAGGGTGACAAAGGTGCAAAATGTTCTCTGGGTGGGGACTTCAATGTCCACCACCAAGAGTATCTTGGTAGCAGAACTCCAGATAGAGCTGGTTGGACTCTAAAGAACCTAACTGCTAGAACAAATCTGTGGGAGCCAAATGGGGGTGGGAGTGGGGCGGAGCTGGTTAAAAAAAACTTGATTTCATTCTAATCAGTCTGCCAGCTGCGAATTCATCAGTCCATGACAGTATCGATAAGAGTGATCACTGCATCGTCTTTGTGGAGATGTGGTCCTGCCATCACATTGAGAATACTCTCCATCGTGTTGTGTGGCACTATCACCATACTAAATATCCTTCAAACCTGATCTAGTTACTTAAGACTGGACATCTATGAGATGCTGTTGGCCATCAACAGCAGCTGAATTGTGACACAACACAATCTGCAACCTCAACACCTGGCACATCCCTCATGATCATCAAGATCAATGCCGGTTTAATGGAGAGGGCAGAAGAAAATGCCAAGAGCAGCACCATGCAAACATAAAAAATAAATATTAACTTGGTGAAGCTACCAAACAGATTTACTTGCATGCCAAGCAGCAAGTGATAGAGTTAAGCGATACTGTGACCAACAGATCAGATTTAAGTTCTGCAGTCCTGCTACATCCAGTTGTAAATAGTGGTGGGCAGTTAAACAAATCAATGGAGGCAGACACTCCACAAATATCCGTATCCTCAATGATGAAAGAGACCAACACAAGTACAAAAAAAAGGCCAAAGCATTCCAAGTGCTGAATGGATTATCCATCTTGACTTCCACCAAGTCTGTAGACGATTTGACTCACTCCATATGACATCAAAGAACAACTGGAGGCACTGGAAACAGCAAAGGCCAAGGGGTCCAGACAATATTTCAGCAATAATGCTTAAGACATGCACTCCAGAACTTGCTGCTCCTCTTGCTAAGGTATTCCAGTACAGCAACAATACTGGCATCTATGCAACAATATGGAAAACTTTCCAGGCGTGTCCTGCACACAAAAAGTAGGACAAACCCAACTCATCCAATTACTGCACCATGAGTCTCAACTCAATCATCATTAAAGTGATGGAAGGTGTCAACAGTGCTATCATGCAGCACCTACTCAGCAATAACCTACTCACAGATGTCCAGTTTAGGTTCCAGTAGGGCCATTCACTTCCTGACCTCATTACAACCTTGGTTTAAATATAAACAAAAGAGCTGAATTCCAATGGTAAGGTGAGTGACAAGGCCACAGTTGAACAAAGGTAACATTAAGGAGCCCCAGCAAAACTGGAATCAAAGGGAATCAGGGGCTAACACAACTCTGTTTGGAACTGGAGGTCAGTCATCTCAGTTCTAGGACACCTGTGCAGGAGTTCCTCAGTGTCGTGCTCTTGGTGCTTTTAAGCTGCTTCATTAACAATCTTCCCTCCTAAGGTCAGAAGTTGGAATGTTTGATGACGATTGCACAATGTTCAGCACCATTTATGACACTTCAGATACTGTCCAAATGGAGCAAGACCTGGACAATATCCAGGCTTGGGGTCAAATGTAACAATAACATTCTTCTGTCACAAATTCCAGGCAATGATCATCACCAATAACAGCAAAAGCAACCATCACCTCTTGACATTCACTGGTGTTACCATCACTGAATCCTCCTTGAACAAATCTTGGAGGTTACCATTGAAAAGAAACTGAACTGGACTCACTACCTAAATACAATGGCTACAACAGCAAGTCAGAGGCTAGGAATACTACAGCAAGTTACTTACCTCCTTACTCTCCAAAGCCAGAACTAGAGGACATAGGTCTAGGGTGAGGGGGGAGAAGATATAAAAGGGACCTAAGGGGCGACTTTTTTCATAGAGGGTGGTGAGTGTATGGAATGAGCTGCCAAAAGTGGAGGAGACTAGTACAATTACAGTGTTTAAAAGGTATCTGGATGGGTATATGAATAGGAAGGGTTTACAGGAATCTGATCCAAGGGCAAGTGGGACTAGATTAGGTTAGGATATTGGGTCAGTATGGACAAGTTGGACCAAAGAGTCTGTTTCTGTGCTGTACATCTCTATGACTGAGCATCACCTCAATGTTGACATACAGGAAAAGAACAATTGCTTCGCAGGTCAACCAGAGTCAACTTAGCAAGTGATCGGGACCATTTTCTCATGCAGTGAGAATTGTTCTTCCCTTTGAAATTTTTGTATTTTTGCATCTGTCCAGGGCAAGATGAAAAGCTTCAACAGCACCTTTTTTTCTAGCTATTCTTATTTCTCTACAGCAGCTAAGCATGTAGTTATTTACATCAGGGGTGTTATTGAATAGTCTTCATTAGCCTGGAGGAGTGCAGTTCCAATAACATTCCCAAAGCTTGGCCATCCAGAACAAAGCAGCTCACTTGTTTGGGACCTCATTCACCACCTTTGACATTGAATGTCATCATCATAGAAGTGCTGCCTCCAAGCTACATTATAGCAACTCATCAAGGCCCTTTTGACTGGGACATCGATCATTGATAAGATCAAAGAGTGCAGATACTACTTGTAATTTTCCCCTTCAAGTCACACACCAGCCTGACTTGCAGCTATATCACTATTCCATTGTTGTCACTGGGCCTTTAAAAGCCTTAACTAAAACACACGGAGTGCATTAACAGTGGTTTACCTTCAAGGGCAACTGGGGATGGGCAATAAATGCTGTCCATCATGTGAATAAATACAACTTTTGTTTAGCATGTTTCATTTAACCACATCTGCTGACTGGTATGCCACTGAAAATGCTTCCTTCTTTCGGTTTCCCTCGTCCCGTATTTATTTCACGCTAATCCATTTCCTGTGAAACTGTATGCATCCACCAGATTACAGCCTTACGATCTTAGGCATTGTGCAGTTTGTCCAAAGGTTTGGAGATGACTAACTACATAAATATTTGAGATCATCAACTGCTCCAAGTTGAACAAAAGTAATATCTCAAGATAAACACGCATGTTGGCAGCATGAGACGACCATTCTATTCACAATGAAAACACTGTGCGTAGATGTAAAATATTTTATTTGTAAATGCTGATCTAATCCGGTTGCACAAACTCCAAAACCCAATAACACTCTTTATACTTCAAAAAAAAAGCTGCTTTTTTCCCCAACATTAGATACTATTATACAGGACAAAAAAAACTGTAGGACAAATACTGGTAGGATGTTGGAATATTATTATACAAGAGAGAAAAAAAAATCCAAGAAACAAATTCATACAGCTATTTATCAAGAACTATGTACATTTGATTTCTTCTGCAAGATAAAAAATACAACATGCCATATACATTACATTTTATGACCGCTTCATTGAATATAACAGTTTACTGATAATGTGCACACAAACTTCATTTGAACTTAATAATTGTGAAGTGTCAGTACCAGTTATTTCTTTTCCTGTAAGTACAAAATAAAGCTAACCTGGTTCAAAATGCATATTTTAAACCTCTATAAGCCAACACAAAACAGTGTTTGTTTAAAGAAATGTAAACAAAACAATCCATACAAATAATATTTTTGTGCCTATTTTCTCATTTATTCCAAAACCCTATTGTCAAAAATCCTGCAGTGTTAGCATAATTACATCTCATAATTTTGCTTAAAAATAAAAACTATTCTTTGAGGCTACAACTCTTACATGATTTTGCTGAATATTTTATGTCAGCAATCCTCTACCTTTATATCTAGGTTTGCTAAAGGGGCTCCTTGTCACTACCTGGGTGTGGTTTTGAACCTAATTCACAGTTGGTTAAAATTATATGCCATGGAACCTGACTCAGGGGACTCCACTAAAAGCAAACAGCTGCAGCGTCAGGTAGCATTTGGTCATTTGTTTTTATACTGTTTATTCATCATTCTATTTACACTTTGTACAAAGTAACAGGATTTTATATCTGCAGGTAACAGC